>NW_006441386.1:6204648-6216353 GCF_000325575.1 Pteropus alecto
GGAGAAAGTTATATTCTATATTGCAACTAATCTTTATGGAAACTACCACTTGTTGAGTTTTGGTATAGTAGCAAATAAGAATATCCACAATTACCTGAAAAAGCTATTCAAAGACTCCTTCCTTTTCCAACCATTTATCTGTATAAGGCTGGATTTTGTTCATATACCTATGTCAACCAAAAAACGATCTCAGTGAACATAGAAGCAGGTATGAGAAACCAACTGTCTTCTATTAAGCCAGACATTCAAAAGGCTCCAAAACCACAACTGATTAATTATAGAAGAATGTGTGCAGAACAAGGGAGATCATAGTCTCTATCTACCCTATACCAGAGTACAATGCTTAACTGGAGATGCTACATTTTCAATGCAGTATCCACATACTGGAGCACATACAGAGGGCCCCCATCAAGAAGGAACATTTTAGAAATCGTGACGTGGGGAAAACATCAAAGAACCTAGGACATTCACTTTTTTAAAAAGAGGACTCTGATGAAAAGAAAAAGAGGCAAGGCATGCTCTCTTGCCCGACTCTCACTTCCTTTTGGAGGGGGATGCTGGAAACTAGTTGATGGAATCTGATCTTGGATTGACATCCCCTGCCCTCAACATTCTGCTTTGTTATGTTATGTTCCAAGCTTCTGGGAAGACTTGAATTTGTGTCAAGTCTCCTCAGAACACTATGGTTAATTTCAAATAGAAAAATAAAATTTAAAAATATACTAAGAAATTTCTTAGAAATCTCAGAGGCATTTATATTAAATACTCCAAGTATAAATTCTGTAACAAACCAATAATTTACAAGAATAAATTACTTAGTACTCATTTATAATACTAGATTAACAGATTTCTCTTACTTGGATTTAGAAATACAAGCAGTTAAGTAAAAACTCACTCCCATTAACTCAAGAGAACTTTTTCCACTCTACTAGCTCAAAGGGAAATATTTTAAGAAACAATTATAAATCAAAAGCTACCAATTATTAAGCATTTTTTATGTATCGGATACTGTACTGTGCACTTTACATATACCTCATTTAATACTTACAGCAGCTCTATAGAGGAGCTTCTATCTTACATATAGAGAAAATGAGGCTCAGAGAGGTAAAAGAACTTGTTCCAGATCACACAGCTAATACACAGCTGAGCTAACATTCAAGCTCTGGTTGGCCTGATTCTAAAAAAGCTAAGGCCTCTGCCTGAACTGTCTCCCAGAGACCGCTTGGTAAAACCAAGTATTTGTGATAACACTTTTTACAGAGGATAATGATTTGGACTCAAACATTGGGAGACTGGGGAGTGGAGAGAAGGATGACAATAAATCTAAACAACTTGCTACTTAATAGGATTTTAGAATAAACTTTTCAATATCTTTATAGATCCTAGTAACAGGAAATAGTTGCCATTTTTATGTATTGCTTTCCTTCCTGTTTTAAGTTAAAACATGCTTAGAAATATAGACAGAGATGCCAAGCTTAAGTCCTACAAGACTCAAAGTTTAGAATTCTAACCCCCCTAACCAGAACCTGATAAAGAATACTTTGATGTACAGTTTAATCAATTTTTAGCAGGTACCACTTCAGCAACCTCAATTCTTGCAAACTCCAAGTTCCAACCTAATTCTCAGGATTGATGGTTTTAGCTTACTCAATGCAGTTAAAAATGTAAAATCAGCATTACTCTCCACTTTAGTGCCAACGGCAAACGATAAACTGGAACCTCATATAATTTAGCAGACTGCAAAACCAAAATACATCCAAGTTCTGGTACAATCAACTCTTGATAATTTGGAATTTTGACTTGCTTTTTGAGCAACAATGCAGTCCCTGATTCTCTCCTTGGCGGAGGACATGCCTCTACAGGCTGGGAAAATAAAGCAACTGTTCAATATTGCTTCCTGACAAGTGAACTGGTTATTATATACAACTATAAAATAAACTTATGGGGAATGTATAATTACAAAAAACAAGTTTATAGATTATGACTGTACATTTCAAATCTGCTATTCTTTTCACCTGTGACCCAACTGGTTTATAGGTGAGGCATCTTACCTAGCTAATGCATTTAGGCTAGAGAGAAGGTGCCTTACAAAAGTACCAAACAAAGTAATACAAGACTGACTTCTATAGATAATAACTTCTATGATACTTTAAGCATTGTATCTGAACATATGCAAACAGAACCGAGACATCTGTTGGTATGAACGTATTTCAAATAACAACTGAAATTATCATCGAGGAATAAGTGGTAAACTATCCTATCATCTTGCTAAATTTCAGAAAGCCCAATAACTGGTAACTTCTGACCTGAAAAAATAACACTGACTCTTTGAAATAGAAAGGCTTTGGCACAGACCACACCACTACAAGTCTGGTCCTCTGTGAAGTTTTCTGACTCACTCCAGGCACTGTCTAAATAAACACATAAATTCACTAACAGGTTTTAAAAACTACTTTTAAGAATCTGAGCAATATTTTCTATGTACTTTTACATAAGTATAAAGTCAAATGGAAAAATTCCAAGAAGTTCAGACGTAGAAGGCGCTTAACAATAAATGCCCTTCTCTCTTTTTATTTAGGAAGGTCAGGAGATGTAGAGTTACTGTTCATAGCAGTCTCTGGAGTCCATCTGGGCAAATGGCTAACATTTTCATTGTCTTTTGATACTTGAAATGTACCTTAAGAGAATTTTACTTTTGATCACTCTCAGGGCTCTTCAACTGCCAAAACTGACATCCACTAGAAGTCTACCTCAAATACCTCCAGTCACCAGAAGAGTTGGCAAATTTGTGAAAAGGCAGAATTAAAAAAAAAAAATCCCTAGACTCAGTATGACTTATTGTAGTCCCAAATCAAGTAAAATTCCTTGGGTACATCCTAAATGGAACTACTCTGTTTAGTGTAGTTTCCTTGGGCACTTCCAAATGAAAGTAGAAAAAAAATCCTAGTTATTAAATTTCGAGATGACCGAAGTACAAATATGATGTCTAGAAACTTTCCCCAAAGGCAATAATTTTATATGCCATCCAACATCTATTTCTTTTTTATTAGCAAATAAAATATTCTTTGAAATAACAGGTGGCTCTACTTCCATGTAACAGTGTCATGAATGGTATTGGGTATACTCCCTCACCAAAAAGTCTTTGTTTGAGCCATTCCCAAACCAAGATCATTCTACACCAAACAAAGATACTTTTGGGATTGAAACTCAGGAGACTGGACACCTCAGCAGGTACTATTGTGGTGTTAGCCTGGGAAAGTAATACTCTCCGTAAAAGCACACAAAGGCCAAGTGTGTCTCTTGACAAATAGCAAGATGTTTACAGCCTATCTTCTAAATTCTATACGAGGTTACTTGTATTAAAAAAAAGAATCTAGTGCTGGTTCCTGGAATTAAACACCAAAATCTTTTTATTTCACCAGTCAAGGATTTTTTTTCTTTTAAACTAGGCACCTAAACTTTATGTAGTCTGTATCTGACCAGAACCTGAACAAGGCTTAATGCGATTCCTTGTCTAGGTCAGAACGAGAAGCTAGGAAGAAACAAAATTTTCAGTCAGCAAGCACCTGTCAATAAGGAACTCTGACCCAAGAAATAATAACGAATGCTATATGATGTATGTTTTGGTTGGTCTCCCCATTTCTGGTTTGAATCGGACCCATTCCCGGGCTCCAGCAGCCAAACCCCTGCCTCACACTTAAGGGAGAAGGACATTGTCCCTCTCTTGGCCTCCCGACCTGTATTACAGTCAACTGGCCTTACGGCGAAGCGGGTCAAGGAGCCTGCAGTACAAGCAAACAAGAGGCCGAGACAGAGACCGGGATTGGAGCGGAACAGGCCGCGGCCTCCAACCCGCGCCGAAGCAGAGACCCACGCAGGCTCTGCTGTCCTGGGGGATGGTGTTGGAAGCAGGAGCTCGTCTTCCCGGGCGCTCAGTGCTGCTGAGGCTTGGCCTCGCGGCCGAGGCAGGGGGAAGACACGCCGTCGTCGGCAGGAGGCAGAGGAAGAAATCCGCTCCGCAAGCAAGACCTCGGGAGTCTAACCGCCGCAGCCTCGTCCCCGAGCGCGCCATTTCCCAGCCCTCCAGGCACCTCTCCCAGGCCTCCGCTGGCCCAGCCGTCCCCTACCTTCTGTCGTGCCGGGTGAGCGCGGGAAGGCAGCCGTCCCGAGGCCCCCGACCCCGCCCGCTCCCTGCTCCCGGCCAAGGCCCACGCACGCCCGCCTCACCCTCTGCCGCCGCCGAAGCTGCTGTAGGCCCGATCGTCGTAGGTATCGAAGTCCGCCATTTGCCGTCTCCGCTCCGAGAGGAACCAGGGTGAGCGAGGAAGGACCCCGCAATATAACTCCCCCCACCCCGCCGCCGGGGCTGTCCGCAGCGCCGCCTGATCGCAAATCGCACGCACGCGCGCGCGCGCGCACGTAAGCCGCGCCGCGCCCGGCCTGGGCCAATCCTGGCCCGGCGCACTGTGCGGCCCACGAGGTCAGACGGTGCGTTTGCGGCCACTTGGCCTCGCGCCCCAGGCCATTGTGTGCTATCTGTGCGGGATCACCCGCTGCCACCGCCTGCCCATGTCCCGCCCCGCCCCGCCCCACCCCACCTGTAGACGCCTTGCCCTCCCTCGGGAACCTCCGGCGGCTCCCTTCTCGCGTTCTCCGGGCTAGCCTCGGACACTGTGCCAGGCCCACTGCGCTTTCTGCTTTCATCTAGCTTTTCGTACTTCAGACCTGGCGGGAGACCCAGAGTCTTTCTCCGCTTGGTCCCACTCTGACACCTTCCCTGCCAAGGGGTCGCCGGATAACACCAAAGTAAGGGTCACCTCCTCCAAGTTGGAGACCGTAGAGCTGGACACTCGCTGAGAATGCCCAGGGGCAAAGGGCCTGGAAGGGGTGACATTAGGGTCAAGGTGCAAGCGTGCTAGTCGTTGGGGGTGCAGATATGAATCACCTTCCAGGGTCTGCTGGAGGCCTGGGTATTGGGGTGGGGTGCAGTATGAGATTAGACTGTAGAATGTCATTGAACAAGCAAAGAGTCCGTGCATCTCGCTTTTGCAGAAGTCACTGCGCTGGAAAAGAATTCAGTCCTGACGTCAATTCCATCTAGCAATAACAAAGAAGATACGTAGTGAAAATTAATTACACTGGTAATTGCTCAAGTTTGTGATTGAGGCTGTGGTAGTATTGAATACTCCAAAACCTAATGTGTCTAGGTACAATTTAAAAGAACCTAATACAATTCCTGTGCATATACCCAGTAAGTATATTAAAGAAAGTATACCCCGTAAGTATAAGCGTATAAAAATGCTTTTATATTTAAACATTTTCTGCTACTTTATCCCAGTACTGGGATTGACAGAGCAGCTGTTAACTCATTGTTTAAAATGTCTCCTTCCTTCCAAGTAATAAGACCTCTTAACTATCAGACCCAAAGAAACAAACATGTCTACTCTTACCAGCTGTGCGACCTCAAGTTACTGAACCTCTTTAATGTCTCAATTTCTTCTGCATAAGGAGAAGTTATTACCTACTTTCTCAGTATTGTAGAGATTAAACGAGAAAATGTTTGAAAATACCTGGTCTACAATAATCTATATTGAGCACCTACTATGCGTCTGGCAGCATTATGGGTGTTTTACATATATAACTTCCAAATTTCTTATATAAAAGTTATAGCTGTGGAAACACCCAGAGAGACAAAGTGACTTGCCCAAAGTCACACAGTCTTGAACTTAGCACATGGCTCAGAGAAGTGCCAATGGTTTCTTCTCTCTTCGCAGTTTAAACTTGGACCGCCCCCCATCTCTTTCCATAGCTCCATTACTCTTATAGTGCACTTAAATGCATTTGACTAAGTGAAAATCTTAATATTTACTCTTTATTCCAGTTATATTGAGATCTTAATATTTAGTATTGATGGCTTTACATTTTTTATTCTGAAGTCTTCTAGTCCAAAGACACCTCAAGGTGAGCTCCTGGAGGACAAGTACCATGTTGAGAGGGTTCCCTCTGCCATCTACCACAGAGCTCTGCATGAGAAGGGGGTCATTTATCATTAATGAAGTAAAAGGAGAGGAGACTTGGAGGAAGGCCTATGGGTGAGGCTCTCCCAGCACCATACCATCCATGGGTCATCCCCTCCTTCCTGGCTCAATTGCCATTTCTACCCAGCCATTACCCATGGCCAGTCTCGTGGGCCATACTTCTATGTAGACTGTAGGCCCTTTTTTCTTCTGTTGGTCTCCAGCACACAGTGTGCTTCCCACTCAGGATCCAGAGTCCTTAGGCCAACCCTAGAAAGTTTCGTAAACACAGTGACTGCCTCCATGGCAGAGGTGTCCAACCTCTCCTGAGGTTGTCCTCATTAGCTTTGTTCCTAATTTGTTTCCTAACTCCTTCCCTAGAGTAGATAACTCAGCCCTTACCAGTTCCTTGAGCCCTGGTCATGAGGGAAGGCAACCCTCCTTGAAGGTCCCACTCAGATACTACTTTCTCTGAGAAGCCTTTAGTCTGTTGGTGAACCTGTGGATTGCATTTCTAACTGCCTGTATTTAAATCCTGTCCAAGCCACTTACTACTAGCTGTGTCACCTTAAGCAAGTGTGTCAGGTTTTTTTTTGTCTGTAAATAGGAATAATAGTCATTGTGATAACAGTTTTCAAAATTCATGCTGTTTTAATGTTTTTAAATTTTGGTATTTTGTTAACTTATCTAAAATTTGAAATATGAATCATTTTTGTGTTGAGATTAAAATCAGTGGCAAATAGTCAGGTGAAAAGACACATCGATACTCTACAAATCTATATAGATCTATTCCTGTGTAAATCTTAATGAGTGTCATATCTAGCTACTGCAAAGCTTCTGTTACAGGCATGAGTGTTACCCTAGGTCAAAGACTTTCCAAACAAGTGAAAATGAATGCGAAAAAAATGGAAATTGACACATGAAATCTCCATATATACGTGATGAAAATAAAGAGGAAAAAAAAGTACTGAATATATATATTTTCTTCCTAACCAAAACAAAACTATAGCTTGCTAACACTAAAATGTGCAGATTTTGCAAAATAACTCAAAAAACAGGTCGAAAAAGATCACAAATATATCAAATAAGAAGTGGAAATATTTGAAGAAGGATGCTTCGACTCTGCCCCTTTGGACTGTTTTCCACATAGCAGTCATAGTATTTCTCCTAATCAAAATCGGTATGTGGGGGAGTCTGTAAAGCACACTGGTTTAGTGTGAGGGCTTCAGCACCAAACAGCCTGGGTTTGAATTCTGGCTCTCCAGTTATTGATCTTATATGATCTTAACGATGCTGTAATCTCTCTGTACTTCAGTTAACCTCTCCATAAACTAGAAAGGACAGTAGCACCTGACCAAGCCCCTAAAACAGGAACACAGGAAGCATTCTCTAAATATCAGCTGTCACAATTAAAAAAAAAAAATCAGAGCATGTCATTGCTTAGACCTTCTCATCTTTCTGAGTAGGAAGCCAAAGCCCTTACTATGGCCTATATTTGGTCTGCTCTCAGTCCCTCCTTTCTTCTCTCCCATTGCTCATCTGCCCAGCTGCACTGGCTTCTTTGCTCTGCTCCTCTAAAACTTAATGACTTTCCCACTTCAAGCCTTTGCATTTATTGTCTCCTGACCGCCACATGGTACCCACCTTCACTTCCTTTAGGCCTCTGCTCAAAGAAGCCTTCCCTAACTGCTCTATTTGAAATAGCAACATCCCCCAATTTTTTCTGCCCTGTGGTCCTTTTTCCAGCACTTGTCTCACCTGACTTCTCATCTATTAATTGTTTTCTTATTTAATATCTGTCTTCCCTGAGAACAGGGAGTTTTGCTTTCTGCTTGCTGATGAAGCCACAGCACCTACACAGCAGGGCCCACCTCAGAGGGTGCTCAGTAAATACTGGTGCTTCTCTGAAAACTGTAACCAGCGAAAATATTTGGAGTTAGATGAAAACCGTTTCTTCATTCCATTTTTTCCCATCTTTCAACTTGGGTAGCTTTGCAAAGAGCTGCAGCCACTGGAGCTCTTAAGATCCTGTGACTCAATAATGGTACCATTCATTTGCTTTATAAGTATTATTTTTAACAGTTTTATTGAGCTATAAGTCACATACCACACAATTTACCCATTTTACAATTTAAAATGTATAGTTCAATGGTCTGAAATATATCCATGGAGTTGTACAAACCTCTAAACAATTTGAGAACATTTTTGTTACCCAAAAGAAACTCTGTTCTCTTTAGCTTTAATTTATTAATCCTAACATTCTCCCCCCAGAGCTAGGGACTAACCAATCTATTTTCTGCCTTTATAGATTTGCCTGTTCTGGATATTCCATGTAGATGGAACCATGAAATATGTAGACTTTATGATTGGCTTCTTAGCATAATATTTTCAAGGTTTATTCATGCTGTAGCATATGTCAGGTACTTCATTCCTTTTTTATTGCCAAATACAATTCTATTGTGTGGGTATCACATTTTATTTATCCATTCATCGGTTGATGGACTTTTGTTTTTTTTCTATTTTTGACCATTATGAATAATGCTGCTATGAATGTTCACATACAAGTTTTTGTGTGGACATGTGTTTTCTCTTGGGTATATACCTAGAAGTGAAATGCTGGATCATGTGGAAATGCTGGATCAATAACTGTATGTTTATCTGCATAAGGAACTTCCAGACTTTTCCAAAGTAGCTGCACCATTTTACATTTTTACCAGCAGTGTATGAGAGTTCCAGTGCCTTCCCATCCTAGCCAGCACTTGTTATTATGTGTCTTTTCGATTATAGCTATCTCATGGATGTTGCATTTCCCTGATGGCTATGAATATCTTTTCGTGTGCTTAATGGCCATTTATATGTCTTATTTGGAGAAATGTATATTCAGATCATTTGCCTATTTTTAGTTATTTGTCTTGTTATTGAGTTGTACGAGTTCTTTATTCTAGATACAAGACCCTTATCAGATACATGATTTACAAAATTTTTCTCCCTTTCTATGTTTTTTTTCCACTTTTTTTATGGTATCATCTGAAGCATAAAGTTTAAAAATTTTAATGGTGTCTAATTTTCTATTTTTTTCTTAGTTGCTTATGCTTTAAATGTCACATCTAAGAAACCATTGCTTAATCCAAGGTCACAAAGACTTATGTCTATGTTTTTCTCCTAAGAGTTTTATAGTTTCAGTTCTTATATTTAGGCCTTCAATCCATTTTGAGTTAATCTGTGTATATGGTGTGACATAGAGTTCCAACTGTATTCATTCACATGTGGATATCCAGTTGTTCCAGCACCATTTGTTGAAGACTGTTATTTCTTTATTTAATTATGTTGGCACCCATGCTGAAAATCAGTTGTCTAAATGTGAGAGTTTATTTCTGAACTCATTTCTATTTTATTGGTCTATAAGTCTAGCCTTATGCCAGCACTGTTTTGATTACTGTTGCTTTGCATAAAGTTTTGAAATCAGAAAGTGTGAGTGCCTTCAATTTCTTTTTTTTTTTTTCAAAATTGTTTTGGCTATTTGAGGTCCCTTGAATTTCTGTATGTATTTTAGGATCAGCTTGTAAATCTCTTGAGAGAATTCAGCTAGGATTTTAATAAGCACCGCATTGAATATGTAGATCGATTTGGGAAGTATGCCGCCTTAACAATTTTAAGGCTTCAAGTCTGTGAACATGAGGTGCCTTTAAATTTATTTAGGTCATCTTTAATTTCTTTTACCAATGTTTTGTAGTTTTCAGAGTATAAATTTTGCATTTCTTTTGTTAAATTTATTTCTAAGGAATTTTTTGGATGTTATTGTAAAATGGGATTGTTTCCTTAATTTCTTTTTCAGTTTGCCCATTGCTAATGTATAAAAATGTAATTGGCTTTCATGTATTTATCTTGTATACTGCATCTTGAACTCATTTATTCTAATAGCTTTTAAGCGATTCCTTAGAGTTTTCTGTGTGCCAGATCATGTCATCTGCAAATATAGTTTTACATTTTTTCCAATCTGGATTCATTTTCATTTCACTTTCTTGTTGAACTAGTGTTGAACAGAAGTGATGAGAACAAATACCTTTGCCTTGTTCCTGATCTTAGGAGGAAAACATCCAATCCTTCATGATTAAGTATGTTAGCTGTGGATTTTTCATAGATAACTTTATCAGATTAAGGCAGTTCTCTTCTATTCACTATTTTTTTTGTGATTTATTATGAAGGAGTATTGAATTTTGTCAAATGCTTTTTCTAGTTGTTGTTGTTTGAGGTTTTGTCGATTTTATTGATATGGTACATTACATTGTTTGATTTTTGGATGTTAAACCAACCTTGTATTCTTGGTATAAATCTCATTTGTTTATGGTATGGAATCCTTTTTATACACTGCTAGGTTTGATTTCCTAGCATATTGTTGAGGATTTTTATATCTATAATCATAATAGATATTGATCTGTAGTTTTCTTGTGATATCTATTTGATTTCATGTGCTTTATTTTTTTAGATGGCTCTTTTTAAAGAGAAAATCATTTCCATTTTAATTTTTCATTATTTAATCTTCATTTTAAAGAGGTATTCAGGTTGTTTTTTTTTAAGGCTTTATTGAAATAGACAATTAGTAGCTTATATTTACATTGTAAAATTCAATGAGTTTTTTTCAATTATAGTTGGCATACAATAATAAATCCACATAACTCACAAAGCGATCGCCCCACTAAGTCTAGTACCCCACTTCCCCCTTACATATTTTATTACATTATTAACCTTCTTCCCCATGCTATACTCTATATCTCCATATCTATTCTGCAACTACCCAATCCCCCAACCCCTCTCCCATCTTGTAGCCCTCAAAATATTCTCTGTATCTGAGTTTATTTCCGCTTTTGTTGCTGTTTATTTTGTTCTTTAGATTCCACGTGTTTGGGAAATCATGCAATATTTGTCTTTATATGATCCATTTCATTTAGCGCAATACTCTCTAGGTCCATCAAGGCAATATCTTTTTCCATCCTCTTTTAGTCTGTGTGTGTCTTTTAATCTGAAGTGAGTTGCTTGTAGGCAGCATATGTAGGGGTCTTGTTTTCTTATCCATTCAGCCTCTCTGTCTTTTGGTTGGAGCACTTAATTCTTTTCCATTTGAGATACTTGTTGGTAGGAATGTAGTTATGACCATTCTTTATTCCTGTTTTTCACATATGTTTTTTCTTTTTAAAGGGGTCCCTCCAACATTTCCTGTAATACCAGCTTGTTGTTGATAAATTCCTTTAGCTTATTTTTCTTTGGGAATCTCTTTATCTGTCCTCCAAATGATAGCTTCGCTGGATAAAGTATTCTTGGTTGTAGATCCCAGGTTTTCATCACGTTGAATATTTTGTGCCAAGCCCTTCTGTCCTGCATGGTTTCTTTTGAAAAATCAGCTGCCAGTCTTATGGGTGTGCCCTTGTAGGTAACTAACTGCTTTTCTCTTGCTACTTTTAAGATTCTTTGTATTTCTCTATGGCCATGCCACCCTGAACGAGTCTGATCCCATCTGATCTCGGAAGCTAAGCAGGGTCGGGCCTGGTTAGTACTTGGATGGGAGACCACCGAGGAAGACTAGGTGCTGCAGGCATAAAAAATAAAAAATAAGGGATTGCAAGCTGACAAGGTCCTTGCAATCTGTGAGGTCGACCAAGCGTTGTCTCACCTAAAAAAAAAATAAAATAA
>NW_006441386.1:6217595-6228995 GCF_000325575.1 Pteropus alecto
ACTTGTGGTCATGCCCACTTTAAAAGTTGTCTGCAGCTGCTGGCTTCCTCTGCTGCAGCCTTTGTCCCACTCAACTGCTCCGACCAGGCAGCCTCATGTCTTTGCTCTCTTCTACCTTCTACCATTGCAGGTTGATTAATTATTTCTCTCCCTAGTTGTAGTGCTTCTGTTGTCTAGATCTCGGGCTACTTTCCTTGCTGTTTGCTCCGTGTTTCAGTCACAACTTTGATTTGGTCGCAAGAGGGATGAACAATGCCTCTATCATCTGTGTCATTTTTTTTATCCTCAGGTTGTTACTTTTGAATACTTTATTTTTATCCTTTTAATCTGCTGACCATTAATTTTTTTTTTAATAAATGTAAGTTTTTACTTGACATTTTGTTAAAATGTTTATATTTGAAATACAATACTTAGTTTCACTGACTTGTTTATGCATCCTAAACACTTTTTAGAAATAAATTTTGTAAGATAAATACCGAAATACTAGTATTGTCCATATTGTCATATTCTACTTCATGAGGTCATTATCAGGATTAAATGATATCAGTCATATAATGCTCTTAGCATAATACCAGACACGGCAATAAAGTTATAGATATTGTCACATATAATTTATTGTCATTATTACACAAAAATATCCATGTCTCTCCCAGGTGTGAACCCTCCCCCTGCCCCACTTTAATGCCCACACTGTGATCTCAAAGTCAGGTGGTATTGTGACATCTAGTCATTTAAATTATCTGCCTTTCCAATAGATCATTTAATGTCTCCTTCAGAACAGGGAGGATTTTAGCCTTTTTTGGGTTCCCTCTGGCTACCTGAGGCTCTGAGTCACAAGAGGGGAATGGAGTGGAAAGAACAAAACAGGGATGCTGAGGGTTATAGCCAGGAGTCCCTTGCCTCAGAGGACTTGGAACATGTGTGGTGGTACAGTCTGGCACCATGAGGCCTGAAGGCAGAAGGGTGGGGCTGTTCACTCAGCAGAATCTAGGCTGCTTCCAGGGTGGCTGATCTGGCCTGTTTTTTCCAGAGCTCCTGCTCAAACCTATACCTAACTTCTTATGGCCTGGGCAAAAATCACAAGCTGGGGGGTGGGGGCAAAGACGATATTTTACCCTTCTAGAGAAGAGGCCCCCCACCACTTCAATCTTTCAAAAATTGGAACAGAAGTCACATAAATATCTTGATTTCTCGTTTGTCTTCCCAAACTGGGAAAATCTGGTGACCACGAGCCTTGGCATTGAAACTAAGTATCAGTTCTCACCAGGGCATTCTGGGCCTCAAGTCCTCCTGGCCTCCAGGGCCATTACCACACCGTATTGAATTACACTCAACCCCTTTCATCTCTAAAGAATAGATGCTACTATCATTGTCTTTTACCATTTTATACAATGGCATCAGACTACAATTTCTTTTGAAAATGTTTCCATTCCAAATTATTTTTCTCAGATTTATTTATGTTAATATTTGTAGAACTCGTTCATTTTTTTTTTAACAGTTGTATGGTATTCCATTATGTGAATAAACCATAATTTATCCGTTCCCCCACTATGGCCAATTGGTGGTTGAATGTTAAACTACCTATTTAAAAAATGGTTATAGATTTATTTGGGTTTTCTGTTTCTTCTTAAATACATTTTGGTAAGTTATAGTTTTAAGATAAATTATCTATTTCATCGAAGATTTTAAATTTAATGCCATAGAGTGGTTCACAGTACAATCTATTGTATCTGTAATATGACCTTTTTTCCAATAGTTTCTTTTTCTTTCCCTCCTTTTTCCTCTTCTCTCCTTCCCCTCTTCTACCTCTCCTCCCTGTCCCTCCCTCTCTCTTGCTAGAAGATTTATTAGGTTTTAAAAAGAACCACTTTTGGGGTTGCGGATCCTCTCGTTTCTTTGTTCTCTGTCTTATTGTTTCCTTTATTCTTTCTTTGGGATTTTTTCCCCACCCTCTGAGTTGGATGCCCCAGCTCACTGACTTTTGGTCTCACTTTCTTTCTGTTTTTTCTTTTTTTAGCTTAATTAATTAATAAATTCTTTTATGGTGACATTGGTTAACGAAATCCAGTAAGTTTCAGCTGTACATTTTAACAGTAAGGCATATATATATTTACATCATGTGTTTGCCTCCCATAGTTAGATTTCTTTCTGTCACCACATATTTGACCCCCTTTACCCTATCTACCTCCCCTCTCTCCCCTACTCCCCTATCGCTGATTTTCTGACATACATTTAAGGTTATAAATTTTCCCCTAGGTATTCATTCCTATGGCCATATCCTACCAGTTTTGTTGTACGATGTTTTCATTTCTTCTTTGACCAGTAAATACTTAGAGTATATTTTAAAATTTCAACTGCATGTGTTTTCTCTCTTAGATTTCTCATTGTCAGAGAACGTGGTATGTATGATATTAATTTTTTTGGTATTAAGGTTTGTTTCTCACTTAGCAGATGGTCAGTTTTAACAAATGTTTCATGTGTATTCTCTAATTGTTGAATATGGAGTTTTATGAAGGTAGTTTAAATCTTCTATGTCACACTGATTGTTGTATGCTTCATCTGTCTCTCAATGAATGGAAGAGGTATATTGAAATCTCCCACTATGATTGTGGATTTGTCAGTTTACCCTTGTAATTCTGTAATTTTTGCATTGTATATTTAGAGACTTGTTATATGCATACAAGTTTAAATTATTTTATCTTCTTGGTCATCTTATCCTTTTAACATTACATAGTGAGGTTCTTTATTCATATTAGCTTTTGTTTTTGCCTATCAAAATATGTCCATACTAATATATAAGACACACATACATAACAGCTTTCTTTTGCCTAGCATATTTTTTTCCTCATCCCTTTACATTTATTTACATTTATCCTTTCTGAATATTTTAGGTGAGTTCTTATAAATAGCATATGGTTAAATATTATTAATAGCGTATGATCAGGTTATGTCTACCTTTCCATTGGTAAGTTAGTCCATTTTCATTTATTGTAATTACTGATACAGTTGGATAATTTATGTCATCTTATTTTGTGTTTTCTATATACTTTTTCTTTGATTGCCATCTTCTATTAAATTGATTAAAATTTTTATTCTGTCCCCTAACTTTTCCAATAATAATTCTATTTCAAATATTTTAAAATTTAGAAGTTGTCATTCAATTTCCAGCATGCATAAAAAGTCTAAAATTAATCCCAGACAGAAAAAAGGACCCTAGAACTCTTTAATAACTCTCTTGATGTCTATAGAATAGTGGCTCCCAAAAGATACATAAAGATGGAGGAAAGAATTGGAGTGATACAGCTACCAGCCAAGGAGTGCTGGTAGCTGTCAGAAACTAGGAGAGGCGCATGGAATGGATTCTCTCTCAGAGCCTTCTGAGGGAAGCAAACTTCATGATACCTTAATTTCTGGGTTTTTGGCCACCAGAACTCTGAGAGAATAAATTTCTGTTTTTTTTAGGTCACCCAGTTTATGGCAGTTTGTTACAGTAGACCTGAAAAAACAATTACAACGTTTTAAAAGTTATTGATTTCCAATATTTTATTTTCAACACTAAAATTAGGCTTTTAAAAAATTCACGCCTATTTAGATTTATCCACATACATACTAATGTCTTTGCTATCGCATCATATAATCTACCACTTTATTCTGAATTCTAGTTCTTCCTGGAATATATCTTTTATAATTCTTTTAGAAAGGATTTCTGAGAGATAAATGCTCTCAGTCTTTTCTGAAAAAAGAAATTAATTTCACTTTCATTACCGAAGGATGATTAAGCCAGGTATAGATTTTACAGTTGAGAATGATTTTCCCAAAGAATTTGTTGATGTTATTCCATTATCTTTTTTGTCTTCAGTTGCTGCTATGGATCCTGTCAGTTGTCAGTTCTGTTGTCAGATAATCAGCTTTTTTTCTTTTGGTAGCTTTAAATATTTTTTCCTTTTGCCTTTTTCTTCACTTTTACTGTGATAGTTCTAAATGTAGACTTACTGTTTCTAAGCATGGGAGGATTCATGCTTCTTGTACCTTTTGTCAAATCTGGAAGTTTATTCTAAATAATTTTTTTTATTTTTCAATTATAGTTGGCATGCAATATTAGTTTCAGGTGTACAGCATAGACATTTATATAACTTATGAAGTGATCACCTCAATAAGTCTAGTACCCATCTGGTACCATACGAAGTTATTAATATTATTGACTATATTCCTTATGCTATACTTTATATCCCCATGACTATTTTGTAACTACCAATTTGTACTTCTAAATCCCTCTTTTTTTACTCACCCTCAGCCCCCCTCTCATCCAGCAACCTCAAAATGTTCTCTGTATCTATGAGTTTGTTTCTGTTTTGTTTGTTTATTTTGTTCTTTAGATTCCACATGTGAGGGAAATCATATGGCATTTGTCTTCCACTATCTGACTTAACTCCACTCAGCACAATACCCTCTAGGTCCATCCATGTTGCTGAAGATGGCAAGATCTCATTCTTTTAAAAAAAATTTTTATGGCTGAGTACCACCTCTTCTTTATCCATTCATCCATTGATGGATACCTAGGTTGCCTCTGAATCTTGGCTATTGTAAATAATGCTGCAACGAACTTATGAATGCACATGTCTGTTCAAAATAATCTTTTGGGTTTCTTAGATAAATACCCAGGAGTGGGATTACTGGGTCCTTCTTTGTCTCTTGTTATAGCCTTTGTTTTAAAGTAATTTTGTCTGGTATAAGTATTGCTACCCTAGATTTATTTTTTCATTTCTATTTTCATGAAATATCTTTTTCTATACCTTTGTTTTCATTCTGTGTGTGTCTTATGATCAGAAGTTAGTCTCTTGTAGGTAGCATATGTAAGGGTCTTGTTTTCTTATCCATTCAGCCACCTTATCATTTGATTAGAGCATTTAATCCTTTTACATTTCAAATAATTTTTGATATATATGTAGTTATTGCCATTTTATTCATATTTTTGATCTTTTTTTAAAAATTCATATTAAAGAAGTCTCTCTAACATTTCTCGTAATACTGGTTTGGTGGTGATGAACTTCTTTAGTTTTTTTTTTGTCTGTGAAGCTCTTTATCTGCTCTTCGATTGTAAATGATAGCTTTGCTGGGTAGAGTAATCTTGGTTGTAGGTTCTTGCTTTTCATCACTTTGTGTATTTCATGCCAATCCCTTCTGGCCTGCGAGGTTTCTGTTGAGAAATCAGCTGACATTCTTATGAGAGTCCCTTGTAGATAACTAATTGCTTTTCTCTTTGTCTTTAAACTTTGGCATTTTAATTACTATGTGTCTTGGTGTGAGCCTCTTCAGTTTCATCTTGTTTGAGACTCTCTGCACATCCTGGGCTTGTATGTCTATTTCCTTCTCCAGGTTAGGGAAGTTTTCAGTCATTCTTTCTTTCTTTTTTTATTAGCAAATCTTGATTTTTATTATTCTGCTAAGGCAAAATAGAAACATGTTACTTTAGAACTTCTTTTCAACTATAGTAAAAAATTATTTGGTATTACATATTCTTATACCCAAATTCTAAAAGTAATCTTTAGTCCCAACTAAACTTGATACTCAAAGAATAAAAAAAGTTTTTAATGATATTTACATAATAAATATAATTTTAATTGCTAAGTTCTTCGTCATCACTGAAATATGTGCTTTTCTTTATCCTTGGGTGTCTTAAATCGTCTGATGTCGAGGGACCCCCTGAAGTTAGTTTCCATTTTTTTTGTTCTTCAATTTGGGCTTGTTTCTATCCGTGCTAGAGGTGGGAATGTTATGTAAAATATATTAGTTACTCGAAAAGCTATGGCCCGACTGAGGCTGCCAAGAGTTGGATCTTCCCCTTTATCTTCACTTCCTTCTACTTCCTCAATTTCATCCGGTTCAGAAATTTTCTTTTTTCCTTTTTCTCTTTCTTCTTTGGAGGTTCACATTCTCCAAGCATATTTTTAGGACAGGCATAACTTAAGTGTCCACTTTCCCCATATTCATAACACTTAGGTTTATCAAAGTAGTTTCATCTTTGGATGAACTTCCATTGTCAATAGCAATGCTTGCTTTTATCACTCTACCAAATAACTGTTTGTTGTTTATTGCCCTGATACAGTTTTGTGCAGAATCTTTATCCAAGAATAAAATAAATACAACCCTTTTACTCTTCCTGGTATCTTTATCTTTCATTATCATAACCTTTACAACTTTGCCATACTTGGAAAATATCCAGTATAAGTCATTGTTGGTCAGAGAAAAGGGTAAGTTGGATACATACACTGTGCCTTTACTTGGGGCCAATCCACCACTCATTTCTTCCTTACTTCTTAGTAGTAGTTAAAAACAAGGATTCCAGCTGGATGAATTAAGGAATTCATTTTCTCCAGACACCACTTAAAAGAGTTTTCTGGTCCTTCCATGTGGATTCTTCACACTAACCCTTTCAGTGCTGATCATCAAGTTTTCAATTCCTTGCTCTCTCTTTTCTCTTTCTGGTATCCTTATGATGCAAATGTTGGTACGCTTAGTGTTGTCCTAGAGGCCCCTTAAAGTATCCTCATTATTTTGGATTCTCTTTTCTTGTTGCTATTGTGATTGGGGGTTTTCTGCTCCCTTATTTTCTAAAGTACTGATTCAGTCCTCTACTTTGTGTAATCTACTGTTGATTCTCGCTAATGTATTCCTCATTTCAGTTATTGTATTCTTTGTTGACTGGTTCTTTTTTATGTTTTCTATCTCTTTGTTAACGTTCTCACTGAGTTCATCTACTCTTACCCTTAAGAGTATCCTTATGACCACTGTTTTGAACTCTGCATCCGGTAGATTGCTTATCTCTGTTTTGTTCAGTTCTTTTTATGGAGCTTTGTTTTGTTATTACATTTGGGACATGTTTCTTTGCATTCCCATTTTGGCTGCCTCCTTGTATTTGTTTCTATATATTAGGCAGGGCTCCTAAGTCTCCCAGTCTTAGTAGAGTGGTCTTAATACGTAGGTGTTCTATGGGTCCCAGTGGTACAGTTTCTACTGGTCACCTGAGCTGGGCGCTCCAGGTATGTCCCTCGTATGGGTCGTGTGTGCCCTCCTGTTGTAGTTCAGCCTTGGTTGATATTTGCATGTCAGTAGGAGGAAATGACCCTTGGGCTGATTGGTTGTGAGGACTGGCAAGTGAAGGGCTGACCCTATGGAGCAGGATTCACTCTAGCAGAGCTCTGGTGCCTGCCCAGTCTGCCATTTGGGTGTGTCATTTTTGGATACAGCCTGGGTGGTGCTCCAGCTCTGGTCCAAGCTAGCTACTGGGTGTACCAAGTCCAGGGCTTCCTGAGAGGGGCCCCACTTCAGGCCAAGTTCAGCTGTAGCCTGTGCACTGCCCAGGATCACCTGGTAAGAGTCACCAAGCAATCCACAGGTGGACACCATCTATGCTGGTCTTAGAGGTTCCTCGAGAAGTCAAGCCATGAACTGAAACTGGCTCAGCTTGTGCTGGGCTTGAGGCTGCTCAACAAGAGGTATGGGGCATGCCAAGGCCAGATGCTGCTTGTTTGGGTTTTGTGAACCTTTGAGAGACATTAGGAAAGTCCTCAGCATGGGCCAACACAGGCCATTTGCATAGAAGGGCCACTAGAGGCAACTTGGGTAGGCCTGCAAGTTAGGAGGGGTGAGGTCTCAGGGAGTCAGCCAGCAGGGTGACTTGTAGTAGTCAGGCTGATGGAGACTCAGATGTGGTGGCCTTCTGAGTCTGCATGTTGGGAGTGGGGAAGACTCAACAAAGAAACAATAGATTCTGCCAGCACTTCTATTTGGGAGAAAGCTGCCCCTTCAGCCCTCACCCTGAAGCCAGACAATTCATTTCCTCTATATATCCCTGGCACTTTTCGAGCTGCTGCCCCAGCGCTGGACCTCAGAGTGAGTGAGTCTGTCAGCGAGTAAGTTTGCATGCGGGCCCTTAAAGAGGAACATCTGCGATTCCTGTAGCCCTCCTTCTCCCTTTTGCTCATGCCCCCAGAGTATCACCGAACTGGGCCCTGTATTCATGTCAATGTCTTACTCAGCCACAATTTCCACTGTTTTTCATAGCCAGAGATTGTGGGGACTTCTCCTCATGGCACTGAAACACTGAGCTGGGGCCAGGACCCCTCCGCTCCTCTTGGGGGATGTCTGCAGCTGAGATACCCCTCCTGATTTTCAACTGCCACATGTGGTTGTGGAACGAGCCCATTTCATGACTGCCCCTCCTACCAGTTCTTGAGATGGTTTCTATGTCCCCAGTCGAAGGACTCCTATTCAGCTGGACCTCAGGTGATTCTCAATAATGGTTGTTCTATAGTTTAGTTATAATTTTGATGTGGTTACAAGAGGAGGTGTCTACCCAGTGTCTGCCTACTATGACATCTTGACCGGAAGTTGGAAATTTCTTGTTGTTTCTTTAAATATTGTCTTCCTCCCATTCTTTTCTTCTCCTTATAGAATTGTATTAGACCTATGTCGAATTTTTCTCTTATTCTCTCTTCTATGTCTCTTAACTTCTATATTTTCCATCATTTTAGCTTTTTGTATATTCTGGACACAGATAATGTGTTCCTCAGCTAGGTCTCCTAGTTCACTAATTTTCATTTCAGGTACATTTTACCTGTTATGTAACTCATTTCATTTTTTAAAATATATTTCATTGAGTATGTTTTTCATCTTTTAAAAGTTCTATTTGGTTCTTCTCTAAACCTGCCCCCTATAAAGTCTTATTCTTTAGAGTTCTAATCTCTGTTATTTTTCCCTTAATCATTTGTTAAGCATTTTATTGAATTACAACATACATCTGGAAAAGTGTACGAATTACAGGTGTATGCCTCACTAAATTTTCAAGAACTGAACAAACCCGTATAACCAGCACCTGGGTCAGGACACAGAACATTCCAGTACCCCAGTAGCCTCCCTAATGCCCACTCTCAGTCACTTCTTCCTTCCAAAAGCAAACATGCTTTATAATCACTTTTGAAGACTTATTTTGTGTTCTCTTTTAGATTGTTATGTATTCTGAAGATATTCTGTTTGTTGTGTCTTCCAAGTTTCACTCCTAGTGGGTTGTGCCCCCAGGGATTTTGACATTTCTTACTGTGAGCTCATCCATAAGGTGGCTGACTCTTAATTATTATTATTATTATTATTATTATTATTATTAGTAGTAGTAGTAGTAGTAGTAGTAGTAGTAGTATTTTTACCTCTGTTAGAATCTGTTGCAGCTTCGATCCTGGGAGCATGGCTTCAGGGCTCTCTCACTTTTGTTCACGCCCCCAGAGCATGCCCAGACTGGGCCATGTATTTATGTCAATGTATTGGCCAGGGAGTTTCTAGACTATCCCTATCCAGTAAATTGACATTCTGAACCATGTCATGCTGGCTTGGGAGTTTTGGATTCTCAGACTGAAACACACAAGCTTGCTTGTCACCTCTTGTAGACGGGCTCGTTCTCTCAGTTTCACCCTTTTGCTGAGAGTGTGACTTTTCAAGGGTCCAGATTTCTGCAGAGAGCTTAGGTCCACTTTGACCTTAGGTGCACTCCAAGGCTGTCTCCTGTCCCCATATGGACTTTAGGCACAAGTCCCTGCTGCTCACCCCATTGTCACTCCAGAGCAGATGCATCAGCTGTCATCTGCAGGTTTCAATCCCCTCTTGTTTTTCTTTCTTTTGTGGGAACTCAGCTGTGCCTTTGAAATAATTTCTGTTCCATTTCATTGGTCATTGTAAAGAATATGTGATAAGAAAAATTTTAGGTTATTTTAGTTTACTAGTCAGAAACACCTTAGGAGGTATTCACTGAGCTATTTAATATTTGAAAGGTAGTTATTGAGGCTGTGAATTAAATAGCTATCTGTGACTAGTGGCCCCTATATTGGACAGTGCAGCCTAAGGGAGGAAGGAGGAGCTGACTGTGGCCACATAGACTTGGCAGGTTCAGGTCAGACTAATTCCTGAGCGTGGACAACCTTCATTCCAGCCTTGGTCCAGGTTTCTGACGACCTTGATGGAGGGCAAGTGAGAAGCACGTGGGTTGGTCCAGATTCCATTCTGTGGATTGGACCTGCCAATGCCTGATGTATTGGTCCAGTCAGCAGGATAAGCCCTTGCTGTTCACCCCATCCTCACTCTAAGGCAGATGCATTCGATGCATCATAGGGAGTATATCAAGGGTCTGTATTAAGCAGCACTTATTTATCTGTTTGGGGCATGGCATAGAGTTGTAAAGGATCAGGGACACCTTGAGCAAGAGTCTGAACCCCACATGGCCTCTTGCCCTTTTAACCTTGGCTTTCTTCCTTTCCTTGTCCCTCATTCTGTCTTCAGCCTTTTCTGACCCTCAGACTCTTCCTGGAAAACCCCTTCTCCAGCAGGGGTACTCATCCAACCAGCTCCAGCTCCCCGATGTGCCTCAATTATGGCCTCACACATCTCATGATTCCCTGAACACATCCTGCTTTCCCAAGCTTGTAGGCCTTTGCCCATGCTGTTCCCTCTTCCTAGCAGGCCTTCTCTATTCCCCGCTACCCACTTTCCTGATGGGCACATTTTAATTCTCTTTTAAAACCATTCTCAAGTGTTACCTCCCCCAGAAAGCCCAACTTCTATATTCTCAAAACACTCTAACATACATATTCTATTCTAATACATATATAAATACAAATATGTAAATTTTGTTTTTAAAAAGAAGCTTTATGTGCACACTGTGCAAGATTCAAAATTCATCCATTAGTATAGAGTGAAAAGTTTGTCTTCCTCACACCCTGGGTTCCAGACCACCAAGTTCTCCTTCCCAAGGACGGTTGTTGTCAAACACCCTTCTGTAGGGCTGGATGGATTTCTTTTAACCTGGCAAGCAGTCAGTGAGTGTCTGTGATGCAGGACAGGGCAAATTCCCCCAAGTGGTGGAGTCTCAAGCCCTGTACCCAGAGAGAGTTCTTGACAGTGCAGGAAGGGCCCATCAGAGTTAGAGTCAAAAAGAAAGTTAGAGAAGGGGTAACTCTCCATAGACAGAGCGAAGCCTCCTCCCAGAGACAAAGTGAGAGAGCTGAGAGGGACAGAGAGGTAGAGAGAAAAGACAATGAGGACAGAGAACAAGACTAAGAAAAAGCAAAGACAAAAAATCCCAGAGTTTTCAGAGAATTATTTATATATCATTCTTTGTTCCTATAAGTTAAAGTTTAAAGGCTTTTGTTTAATCATTTTCCTTTGATGATATGGGTATACAGCGTAAAAGATAAGGGTATGTAGCTTGAAAAGGCATGCTAGCCTTTGATCCATAGGTTCCCGCATGGTTTTAGTCCCTAGGGAATGAATGATCCTGTTTATTTTGTGTAGGGCATGACTAAAAGACTGTTTTCATGTTTTCCCTTCACTGTATGGGTAAATGGTTTGTTAGTA
>NW_006441386.1:6229030-6282008 GCF_000325575.1 Pteropus alecto
GGTCTGGCAACAACACATTGCAGACTTTGGATATAGCTTGATTTAACAGTTAGTTCTCTTGCCTCCTCCCTACATTACCTGGAGGGCAGGGATAATGAAGGGTTTGATGCTTGAGCAAACCTCAGCCATCAGAGGATAGGGGTCTGGGATAGTAAGAGAGAATATAATGGAGGTGTAATGAGGGGTCTGGCCCTAAACTTAAACTTGCGAACCCCTGACAGAAGCATGGATGATAGTGCTACTGTGAAATTTACCCACCAGCTTCCCTAGGGCACCGAGGGGGTGAGAGCTGGATTTTTTCCTGGGCAGGACCTTATACATAAATGTCAGCAGTCAGCGTTGCTCCTGATGTGGCCCTAGACAATAGTGACACATCGGTGCTGTGGTGGAAAAAGGGGTGCTGTAATAAATCTAACTGAAAGTAACCTCACAGGGTGATCTGATCATAAATTCCTAACTGGGCAGGTCATGGTAGGTTGTCATGCCCCAGGCTTATAACTTCTTTAGTAGAAGGCTTTTAAGCAAGCCCTGCCCATTGTTTTTATGGATCTGTTATACACACTTTTGAAATGCCAGAGTAATCCTTTTTTTCCAGACCCTTTGAAGACATAACCACCCTCAAGGGAGTATTTGAGATCTTGTTTTCCAGCAATGTCGTCACTTTGCCTCAAATAAACTCATAAAAATTCTCTACGGGTTTGGACAGACGTTTTCTTACGTCCATGACAGTGAAAATGTTTCAGGATGGGATTTTCCCACCTTCTTTGGAATACCAGTGAAAAAAGGACTCCTTTGATAAGGCGTCTTAGAGATCTACATCCATGGGAAGGCAAGGGCTGGGGAGGCAGTTCTGTAGGAACACAACAGGAAATGTCCACTTTGAAATCAAGTGCTGACTTCTCTTTTCAAAGAATATTTTTGTGACTATCTGATCAAGGAAGATTTAGATTCAAGACAGCAAACTTTTGAGTACCTACTGTATACTAGTCCCCAGGCTAGGAAATTATGCTCTTATACTTTCATTTAATTTTTACGGCAGCACAAGAGAACCACATGGAGAAAGCTGTGCAGGGAGCACCCTCCACTGTTTCATAAGTAGGGACTTGATAATTACTTCAAAGATTGTTCGGTTTATATATCCAGGCATTTGCTGATGAATTTTGCTTTTGTACCTCTATGGACCAGCTCAGAGGTTTCCAAAATGTGCTGTACAGAAGAAGACCAACTGTACATGGTGATGTTGTAGCTGCCAGCCCCCGAAAGACACGCGGACCACCAGAAATCAGTGAGTTATAGGAAACACACTCTTTATTCAGCCAGCTGGGTCTGCCAGGGGTACGCAGACCCCAAATTAGGCGGCCCCGAAATGTAGAGGTACAGGGTTTTTAAGCCCTAAATCCCATTCCTCATTCTGTCTTAAACACAAAGGTCTAATTTTCTCCTATTCACTACCTGTCAACCCACAGGTCGGGTGTGCAAGTGGGGGTACAGAAGCAGAAAGCTTATTGTTAGAATGTTATGTTCCCATGGGTGATAGCCTATGTTCCCATGGGCGATAGCCAAGCAGTAATTTTCCAGTCAGCACAGTGGTAAACACAAAACTGGGCAAACTAGAGCAAAAGCTGCACCATTGGGAGCATCTCTAAATTTTTCTTCTAAAAAAAATCTTTTTTTTGTAACAAAGAGCTGGGAACAAAAGGAAGAGAGAGGTTAGAGGGCTTTGAGGGTTGGGAGTTCATGCTAGGAGGAGACCCTCTTTGGCACAGCTACTGGACTGTAGGAGCCTGCTGCCCACTACCCACACTAAAGTTTTCATTTCTGCACTGGAATTCTGCTCTGATAGCTCAAGCCTTGGGTAGAAAGGGAAGGTCCACGTTTTGAGGGTGAAGCAGATCAGAGAGCTTGAACAAATTGGGGAGCATGACAAGATTATCTGAAGCGATGAGTCAAGCAAGTAGTAAAATGAGACAATGTTGAGATGGCACCCCTCCCAGGAAGACCTCAGAGGCATTTAGTGGAGAAGAGACTGAGCTTCCTGAGACCTTATGGAACAGGGGCTGCTGGAATGATAGCTATTTGTATTTTAAAAGCTAGGGAACTTGTTGACTGGGGCTACAGGTGTCACCATGCTTGGTTGGAAGTCACCATCTGGTCCTGCCTACCTGACCAGCCCCATCTCTAGCCTCTCCCCTACACTGCATCCTCTTACAGTGCCAGACTCCTCGTAGTCCCAAGACACTCCCAAGTCTTTGCCCACATCTGTGCCTTTGCATACTCTGTTCCTACTTCCAAGAATGCCCCTTCCCTCTCCATCCTTGCTGCTCCCACATGTCCACCAGGCAAATGCCTACTCCTTCTCTAAGCTTATTGCAAGTGCCATCTCCCTTGGGGAGCCTCTCACAGCATTGATGCCACAACACTGTCTATTGGCATATCTGCCTCCCCAGTGTGCTATGGGTCCTCCAGTTCAAGGGCCACTTGGTTTTCATTTCTATCCTACCCACCTACTGAAATGCTGGCAAATGGATGTGCAACACAAGTTTGCTAAATAAATGGATTTCTGAAAAAGCTAGTAGCATTACTTCAGGATAAGTGAGACCTGGCTTTAAACTGTACTGATGTGGAATTTGTAGTCATCGGTAAAGTCATTCTGAGATGCAGTGAGCTCTGGTTCCCAAAAAGCAAATGCCATCCATCTTTAAAGTAATGTAATAGACATGCACTGATTTTTATCTTGCCATCATTGCTGTTTCTCAGGCATTCACCCATCTTCTACACATATGCGAGGACAAAGGATCCAGGCATTGGCAATAATAGTATTTATCTTCCTGGGGATATGACCCAGTGGGTCAATCAGTAGCCTTTCCTGCATTGATGCACATTTGCAATGAGGCAAACACTCCCTTGCTGGGGTTGCTAACCTGGGACTGCTAACATATGCCACTGGATTTGATTTTTGTTTTACTTTGTTTTCCATAAGCCAGTTTGAGTTGGTTTCTATCACTAGCGATCATAGGAGTTCAACTAATAAGGGCTAAATCAAGTAAAGTGAATGCTCCTTTCTGGTGGAGGAGACATAGCAGCTCTAAGCAGTACAATTTTAGGGTTAGATAAATAAAATGATGCTTCCCAGTATGTTGAAAGGTCTGGAAACCATGTCCTATATGTAAAATGAGGTAGACCTGGGAACTTTTAGCCAAAAGAGAAAGCTGAGGCTGAAGAGGGGTTAGATTTACCATCCATGTGTTGAGAGGAGTGAATTTGGATAATAACTGAAAGATACAAGATTGAGAGGGACTGGACAGTGATCAAAGCTGTCTGAAAATGGAAAGGCTTCCTTGTCAGAGAGTGAGATCCCTGTCTCTGGAGATATTCCAATAGAAGTGTAATACGAATCAAGAATACTGATGAGGCAATTCTTGCCTTGGTTATAACAATAGTCCCCAGTAGGGGAAATACTGCTCCTCCTAACGGGAAATGTGTGGACTTTTCTTTTTCTTTTTTTTACTTCTCTTAATGACTTGGAGGTGTAATTCACATTTAATGAATCCAGTTCTTTGGACCAATTTACACAGTAAAGGTTGCCTGAAATGCTAAGAGTGCCTGTATTGAGAAGCACTGGGAGAAAGGATTAGTTAGAAGAGTAGTTTTAAATTTTATTTTAGTGGTAGTATCAATCTGATACAGAACCCTAAAATGTAACAATTACATTTTCAATATTTAAGATATAGATATACTCATACTTGTGGGAAATGATATATGTATAAGATTATTTCCAAAAAAGTAGAAGCAATTTAAATATAAATTATGGTTCATCCACGCAGTGTTATATACACTGTGCAGCCCTAAGAACTAATGAAGCATCCATCCATAGGTACTTATTTATTAGAAATACTTAACCTAATTTTGTTCCTCGAAAGGCATGTACTAAAATGTGCACAGCCGCACCATTAGATATAACTAGATCTTGGAACCTGCACAGATGCCCATCAACAGTAGATGGTTGAATAAATGCTTAGTATTCCTTCACAGGAGTAGCTCACAGAAGTGAGAATGAATCAGCTATAACTACACACAACGTGGGTAAATTTCACAGACATGGTGCTGAGTAAAAGAAGCCAGACACAGAACATATTCTGAGTCTATTTATATAATAAAAATGCAAAAGCAGGCATTGTAATATAATATATACTTAATAGAAATGCAAAAGCATGGGATAGCACGGTGCTGGAGTTGGGCTGGTCACCTGAGTGTGTTCACTGTGAGATTTCATTGAGCTTTTCCCTTATGTGCACTTTTATGTATGTGTCTTACACTTTGGAAAAAAAGTTGCGCAAGAATGAGAAACCTTTCATGTACTGGAATGAAGTGATTTCTGAGATTATGAGGTAGAAAAAAGCAAGGAACAGAGAAATATGCACCCATTAGAAACAAGTTTGTGCCTGGGGAGAGAATATACCTCCATCTGCTGTGGACAGCTGCAGTATAAATCATTCGCACCTTTTGAATTTTCTACCATGTGAATGTATTTCTAATTCGAGAGAGTAAAGGAAATTTGGATTTGGCTTTAACGAACGTTATGGAACCCCTTCCATAAGCCAGGCACTGGCTGGCCATGCTTCCTGCAGATCTTTTAAGAGAAGGTGGGCACTACTATCACCTCACCTGAGCCTGAGAGGGTCGGTCAGCCTTTGCCCGCAGGTACCCAGAGCCTGAGTGATTGTGGGTGTGGGGACTGCAATGGATGTCCTACTTCTGATGGAGGGAGAGAATTTGAGAAGCATCTGCATCTTAGGCCACCAAGCTCAGTGGTTTTCATACATGCTCTTTGGTGCCCTAGGGATCAGAGGGGGCCATGGAGGGAGCCACCATGGCTTTAAGCACTGTGATTCTATTCTGTATTCTCAGTCTGTGAAGCTATTGTTTAAAAAGTATTTCCACTGCTGAAAGAGGGTTGAAAAATTTTTTCTGACTGAGTCTCTCACCCAGCAGTTCCCAGCATCTTGGGTGACATAGTTCTTTCTATGGGACTGTCTCCCATGTTTCAGGGCCATGAGCATCCACTGTCTACCAACTTTTGCAGTGATTGTGACCACCAAAAAGACTCCTTAAAGTATCCAGCTGGAGTGGGTGAGGGGAGTATGGTGCTCTAACCAAAGAAAGAGACTCCTTATATTTGATGGTCCTCTAGCCCCTGTTGGAACACCCCCAGAGACGAGGGCCTCACCACCTTGCAAGGCAGCCCAGGCCACTCAGCAGCTCTGATTTCTATACACGGCTTTTCCCTTTTCCCTGTAATGTCAACCAGTTAGTTGCAGATGTCAGTCTAAACACAGAGAGTAAATCAAACTCCTGTCCCCTATGTGCACTGCACCACCCATGATATGGTCTTGTCAAAATATTTAATGTGAACCCAGTCCAGCCTTTTACATTTAACTTCTGTTCCCAGTTACAGGAAATATAGGGGATAGAGGAACGAGTTAAATGACACCTCAAGGAAATGAGACAAATGAGGCAATTGGCCTGGTTGCTTAAAAAGGGGACAAAGGACTGGTGGAGGCAGTGTTTTAGAGTAACAGAACAAAGACGCAACAGGCAGGGTAGTCTGCAAGCCTTGATCGTGATGTGACCAAGAAAACAACAAAACAGCTATAAAATACTTTCTAAGACAATTGGGGAAACAAGAATGGACTAGATATTAGGTAATACTGGGAATTATTGTTAATTTTCTTGAGTCTGATAATGGTATTGTGGTTTTGAAGAGAATGTAGTTTTAGGAGATGTATGCTGAAGTGTTCAGTGTATCCAGAAAGTGAAATGTTATGATGTTCGCCAATTAATTTCAAATGGTTCAGCAAAACCAACCAAGGAACAAACCCACCCACCTGCCCACCCTATACACATAGGCAAATGGCAACAATTATTGAATGTAGGTGGTGAGTATAAGGAACCCATTAACATATTAATTCAACTTTTCATAATGTTTGAACTTTAACAAAATAAAAATTTTAGGAACAATCTCTCTTCAAAGACAGCCCATTGGGCAGTGTTTTATACTTAGTGTGGACCAAAACGGGGGTTTTATGGAGAGTGACCTCACATAAATTCCTAACTGGGCAGGTCTTGGTGGGTAGTCATGCCCAAGACATATAACTTCTTTAGTAAAAAGTTTAGCTTTGCCTTAAGCAAAGCCCTGTTCATTGTTTCTGTGCATCTAGATTAACACACTTTTGAAATGCCTTTTTTCAGACCCCTCCTTCTAAAGAGTGACCACGCTCAAGAGAACACATAATCTTAACTTCCTGTAACCCAAATCACCACCTTGCTTTCCTCCCACCTTAATGTAATCTTCCTTACTTCCCTCCTTGATTTCAAATGCAAAAATGAAACTGCAAAATTTATTCTCTGGAGCATTTGAGATCTGGCTCCCCAGCATATGTCATCAGTTTGATTCAAGTAAGCTCACCAAAATTCTCTAGATGTTTTGAATTTTCTTACGTGGGCAGTAGTGTACACACTTGTGTGTATAGCCCTGTACAATCATTCTTACGTAAACAAAGGAAGTCCAAAAGCCCTATTTACATGCAGAAAGGCTTGGGAAAGCAGGATGCCTTTGGGAAATGTGAGGAGACCTGTGAAGCAGCAAGCTGTGGTGCTCCAGGGGAGCAGAAAGACTGGGGCGAGGTTGGAGAGGTAGCATGGGTGGAAAGGGGAAGGGCCTTGAATGACCAGGTTAAGGAAGCTGATTTCCTCTGCAGGGATTTAGACAAGCTGCTGAATGGCAGAGTCAACTTTGGCAGTGAGGATGATGATGGACCAGAGAGAGAGGAGCCTTAATCTCAAGTGCCTTTAGGGGAAAAGGCAGACTGGTTGGAGTCTGTGTTTATCAGGGGATATATGAGTCCCCTTTGAAGGGAACACTTGCCATGTGGGGACAGCTGATAGTCCCTCCAAGGGGGTGGAATGCATGTGGGCCCAGCAGATTTCTCAATGTGGCCAGAATTATTTTTTTAATATGTGAAATCTAGTTTAAGTGTTGGCCCATTTAAAACAAAAGCAAAGTAAACCACTGTTGAAGGCAGACAAAGACGGTCTGAGGCCCTGATCAGGCTCAGGGGCCAGTATTCCAGGGCTAGAGGCTGGAGATGAGTTAGGTGTGATAATCCAGAGGCAGTGCTAGTGGCTGACGTAACTTTGACCTCAGGTGATGGCTTAGAGGGTGGCCAGCAAAGGCCTCACTGCAGAGATACCCAGAGGTGTATTCCACCTAGGAGACTTGGTGACTAAGCAGATTCAGAAAGGGGAGGGTGTGGCCCAGGATAACACTCTGGAGATGGAATCTCAGAAGGAGGATTGAGTGTGGGGGACACAGACTTTGAAGAGCTTTTGGGCCCTCCTGCAACAGGCTGGAGAGAGGAAGAGCCTGGAGCCCCTGGGATAGGCAGCTGTGCTAGAGGACAAGCTCTTTGAAGAGAGAGTCAGGAAAGGGCTGAGGAAGGAATGGAGGAAGGAGGGGAGAATGGAGAAGGAAAAAGCCATCCTGTGTGGTAATTCACTCAAAGTGTTCCTGATCCTTCACAACTCTGGTCCATGCCCCAAACAGACTAATAGGTGGTGCCAATAGACCCCTGACACATCCCCTAGGGGCTGTCCTCCAGGCTGACTGGCCCATTTATCAAGCACTCTTGGGTCCAAATCCATAGAATGGAATCTAGGCCAACCCACATGCTTCCCACTTGACTTCCATCAAGGTTGTCAGAGACCTGAACTAAGGCTAAAATGCAGGTTGTCCACATCCTGGAATTAGTCTGATCTGAGCCTGCCAAACCCACAGGGTGGTGAATTCCTCTTCCCCGTTTTTTTTAGGGTAAAGGAAAATACACTTTTATTGAGCAGTTAATATGTACTGGGCTATAGTCAGGCACTGTCTAGTTTGATCGCATATCAGACCTCCACAATAGGCATTCTCATTATTTTATACTGATCACAAAGTGTCTGCCAATAATTTTCCATTCATTCATTCATTCGTCATACATTTACTCAATATTTTTTATGGGCCATGAAACTGCATGAGGCACTGGGAATACAAATGTTTAAAACACTAGGAATTGAATCAGAAAACTAGGGAAGTAGGTTGTTTATTGTTTTTCAAATTACACAGGAATGATCACCACTCCCATTCCATTTCTGGCCCCAACTCCGCCCAGATTTTGCATACTCCCTAAGAGGCTATATCAGAATTTTGGCAGGAGAAGAGGGGCTTTGAAACATACTCTGAGAAACCTCCCCATATGTTTCTGATTTGGCAGGCTAAGATAACCAGAAAACTCTACTATTAAAGCTCTTTGAAATGTGTGATAAAATTTAAAAATTTTATTCTAAAGGCACAGCTGAGCTCCCATGAAAGGAAGGGAAATCCCAGGAGTCCAGAAAGAAATAGGGGATTAAACATTGTAGATGACAGCCAGTGAACTGATAATGTGTCTTCCCTTAGGTGTCAATAAGGGTCAGTAACCAGGAGTGACAGGAGATGAGGCCCTGCACTGGGATGGCCAGAAAAAAAAACAGGATAGTACAGAATGCTCATGTGTGCATGCGTGTGTGCATGTGGTTGTGTGTGTGTGTGTATGTGTGTGTGTGTGTACACATAGACAGACATACTATATATATACGGCAGCCTAGGCTCGCCTATAATGGAAATTGTACCCAAGAGCCCGGTAAAGCTTGACCCTTGAAAAGCCACACTCTCAGTGAAAGGATAGACTAGAGATAACGTGTCTACCCAGGGAGGTGATAAGCTTGTCTGCCTCAGCCTGAGAATTCAAAGCCCCTGTCCTGACTTCAGGTATGTATGTGATTCTAGATCACTCAGTAGCAATGGTTCAGTGATTTGCAGCACAAGAAATGAATAGAAATAAAGATAGTCCTGAGGGAGAAAAAAAAGTGAGGATGGAGGCCTGGGGAGCCCTTAAGATATGACCCCAGGCTGTAAGGGATTCTGAAAATAAAATGAAAGACAAAACAAATGATAAGTTTACAGTTAAGAAATGCCAAAGCCTTGGAGGAAATAATTTTCCACGTGGGAGACTCAGAATAGAACAATTAGGACAATCAGAGCCCCTAGATGTTGAGATTATACAACAAAACCTGAAAGAGAACAAAAAATTCAGTATGTTGAAAATTATTAAAGTCATAAAATAAATCTAAACCTTAAGAAAACAAACATGATAAACCCCCCATGATTTGACAAAGAACCAAATAGTTTCTAAAAATGAAAAATGTAGTCGCTGATACAAAGATCACAGTAAAGCCCTCAATGAGTGGATTTAGCAGCAGATTAAACACAATGGAAGAGAGGATTAGTGAACTGTAAGAGTGATTTGAAGAAGCACAGAAAATTGAAATGATGAAAAAATATGAAAAAGAAGTTAGAAGACGCAGACAATAGAATCAGAATTTTTAACATATGCCTAATAGAATTTCGAGAAAGAGTATGGAAAGAATTAGGTAGAGGTATTTGAAGATATCATGACTAAGAATTTTCCAGAATTGTTGAGTCATAATTCTCAAGAATGAAGAAACACTATGAATACTAAATATATTTTTAATGGACCCATAAGGAAAAAGATTAAAAAAAAAAAGATTTTATCTCATAGATACTTTCTGAAAGCATTACTAGTAGATTTGCTTCACAAGAAAGAAACTTCTACCAGAGCATTATCAGAAGCAGTGAGGAAAGAGGAGAGAAGTGAAAGAAGGAAGACCTTGGCAAATCCTCTCAAAAATCAGTGATGAAACTGGCAAAATGATCAAATGCAACCTTTTCAGTACTCTGGAAGTTAACTAAAGGCATACAACAAATTGAAGGGCATTTATTCAAGAAAAACTCTTGAACCTTGGTAATAAGACTGGATCTGTGGCATTTTATCTCCAGACTGATCCCATTTCCCTCCAAGTGACATGGTAGTGTTGTAGCCGCCAGCCCCCGATAGACACACGGACCACCAGAAATCAGTGAGTTATAGGAAACACGCTCTTTATTCAGCCAGCTGGGTCTGCCAGGGGTACGCAGACCCCAAATTAAGCAGCCCTGAAATGTAGAGGTACAGGGTTTTTAAGCCCTAAACCCCATTCTTCATCCTGTTTGAACACACAAGTCTATTTTTCTTCTTTTTACTGTCAACCCACAGGTCGGTTGTGCAAGCGGGGGTACAGAAGCAGAAAGCTTATTGTTAGAGCGTTATGTTCCCATGGGCGATAGCCAAACAGTAATTTTCCAGCCAACACAGTAGCCAAGAAAACTGGCAGCATCACTGCTGTTGGAGGGGCTGACCTGATTTAGAGTTCTGCAAAAAAGCTCATGGTGAGGGATTATGTCGAAAATAATATCAACTGGTGGCAAACAATTGGGAAAGACTGCTGTCACTATTGCCTAAGGCTACAGTGCTCTCTGGAGCAAGCAAAAGTCCAGGCAAAATTTTAAAAAGATGTAGGGCACAAGATAGCCATAGGGGACTTTGAGAAACTCCAGCATATTCTTGGGGATCTCTAAGAAAGCACACACTAAGGGCTGCATGTGTATGCAGAAGAGGACCCTAACCCCAGGTCCCTGGCAGACCATGAGGCCTTGTAAAGCAGAAAGTAAAAAGCAAGTCAGACTGGTTACCTGCCTGAACTTCATGTGCCCCAGCACATATATAGACACATATAGATCCTCGTGACAAAAGCAGAAGGCACTGGCACAAGCTGTTTAAAGAAAACTTCTGACCAACCATTGGCTGGCCATGAACCATCAATTTTCTAACAATAATTTAAAATCTTAGACCAAATGGCGAGCTTCCTAGAAAAATGCAAATTATCAAAACTCACTCAAGATAACATAGAAAATCATCAAAGAAGTTGCATGATATTTTAAATCTTCCTAAGATGACAACATTCGGAACAGTTTTACAGATGATTTCTGCTAAACATTCAAGGAATTGCACAAGAGTGTAATACATACTCTTTCAAAGAATAGAAAAAAAAAAAGAAGAGGACCCACAAATCTATGAAGTTAGTATAAGCTTAATGCCCAAACCAAACAATATCAACAGGAGAATGGAAAAATTAGAGGACCATCTTCCTCTGAATTACGGACGTATCATAAAAAAAACTTAGCCAATAGATTCTAACAGTGCGTATAAAAATGAATACATTATAGCAAAATTTGGTTTGTTCCAAGAATGCAATATTTTTAACATTAAAAAAAATCAGTGTAATTTATTACATAATCGTTTTTAAAAAGGAAAACCATATGAGCATCTCAATAAATGAAAAGGAAATGTTCCATACATTTCAAAATCTATTCATGCTATGAACTCTTGGCAAATATAGGAAGAAATTACTGCCTGATACAGAATATTCACTGAAAACCTATAAAAGTATGATTTTCAAAAGAAAAATATTGAAAGCATCCCTTTACAATTAGGAGGAAGAAAGATTGCCCACTTATCACAACTTCTGTTCTACATTATACAGGTGGTATTAGCCAGTACAGCAAAATAAGAAAAATAAACTAATGGTATTTGAATTGGAATAGGTCATATTGGTTCACACAAGAAAAAAGAACTGTATATATGATTATCTATTATTGCAGGTTTGACTATTTATGGAAGACTTACCAATATTTGAAAAATTACTTTAATTTGTTATTGGCATGTTTGAGCTTCTTAAAGTAAAATTATAAAGCTTTTCATGAGTTGTTTGGAGCCAACCTCAGAAGGAAACACCACATTTTATGTACACGATTGCTCTGCTGTGTTATCTCTGCAGGTTACGAGAAAGAATGCCCTCTAAAAGAAGGAAATTATATAATTTTAAAAGCCGTATTAATTTGTATAAAACAACTGGTTCTGCTATAAACTCTGGCAAAAAAGCTTAGTAATTTGATTTTGCACTTAAATGGTATTTTTGCAGTGGAAATGATCATTAAAGTGACATAATTCCAACAAATACAACATAATTTTACTTTATTACGAAGTGCTGTACTGATTTGCCAAATTTTTGTCGTTTGGCAAAGGAATGACCTTCTTTAGAGTTGTATTTTCAAGTCATTATAGGCTGATTACATTAACTGGAAACTATTACCTACATTTTGCAGCACTCTAAACTTAGAGAAACAGTTGTTCACATCTTTTAGCATTTTATATTTGCCCAGCTTATAAAATCGCCACGTGTCAGAAGCACAGTTCTATAATTGCTAAAGCATTATATGTAAGATTAGTGGAATGTAATTATGTTTTGATCATCCTGTTTGAACACACAAGTCTATTTTTCTTCTTTTTACTGTCAACCCACAGGTCGGTTGTGCAAGCGGGGGTACAGAAGCAGAAAGCTTATTGTTAGAGCGTTATGTTCCCATGGGCGATAGCCAAACAGTAATTTTCCAGCCAACACAGTAGCCAAGAAAACTGGCAGCATCACTGCTGTTGGAGGGGCTGACCTGATTTAGAGTTCTGCAAAAAAGCTCATGGTGAGGGATTATGTCGAAAATAATATCAACTGGTGGCAAACAATTGGGAAAGACTGCTGTCACTATTGCCTAAGGCTACAGTGCTCTCTGGAGCAAGCAAAAAACCAGGCAAAATTTTAAAAAGATGTAGGGCACAAGATAGCCATAGGGGACTTTGAGAAACTCCAGCATATTCTTGGGGATCTCAAAGAAAGCACACACTAAGGGCTGCATGTGTATGCAGAAGAGGACCCTAACCCCAGGTCCCTGGCAGACCATGAGGCCTTGTAAAGCAGAAAGTAAAAACCAAGTCAGACTGGTTACCTGCCTGAACTTCATGTGCCCCAGCACATATATAGACACATATAGATCCTCGTGACAAAAGCAGAAGGCACTGGCACAAGCTGTTTAAAGAAAACTTCTGACCAACCATTGGCTGGCCATGAACCATCAATTTTCTAACAATAATTTAAAATCTTAGACCAAATGGCGAGCTTCCTAGAAAAATGCAAATTATCAAAACTCACTCAAGATAACATAGAAAATCATCAAAGAAGTTGCATGATATTTTAAATCTTCCTAAGATGACAACATTCGGAACAGTTTTACAGATGATTTCTGCTAAACATTCAAGGAATTGCACAAGAGTGTAATACATACTCTTTCAAAGAATAGAAAAAAAAAAAAAAGAAGAGGACCCACAAATCTATGAAGTTAGTATAAGCTTAATGCCCAAACCAAACAATATCAACAGGAGAATGGAAAAATTAGAGGACCATCTTCCTCTGAATTATAGACGTATCATAAAAAAAACTTAGCCAATAGATTCTAACAGTGCGTATAAAAATGAATACATTATAGCAAAATTTGGTTTGTTCCAAGAATGCAATATTTTTAACATTAAAAAAAATCAGTGTAATTTATTACATAATCGTTTTTAAAAAGGAAAACCATATGAGCATCTCAATAAATGAAAAGGAAATGTTCCATACATTTCAAAATCTATTCATGCTATGAACTCTTGGCAAATATAGGAAGAAATTACTGCCTGATACAGAATATTCACTGAAAACCTATAAAAGTATGATTTTCAAAAGAAAAATATTGAAAGCATCCCTTTACAATTAGGAGGAAGAAAGATTGCCCACTTATCACAACTTCTGTTCTACATTATACAGGTGGTATTAGCCAGTACAGCAAAATAAGAAAAATAAACTAATGGTATTTGAATTGGAATAGGTCATATTGGTTCACACAAGAAAAAAGAACTGTATATATGATTATCTATTATTGCAGGTTTGACTATTTATGGAAGACTTACCAATATTTGAAAAATTACTTTAATTTGTTATTGGCATGTTTGAGCTTCTTAAAGTAAAATTATAAAGCTTTTCATGAGTTGTTTGGAGCCAACCTCAGAAGGAAACACCACATTTTATGTACACGATTGCTCTGCTGTGTTATCTCTGCAGGTTACGAGAAAGAATGCCCTCTAAAAGAAGGAAATTATATAATTTTAAAAGCCGTATTAATTTGTATAAAACAACTGGTTCTGCTATAAACTCTGGCAAAAAAGCTTAGTAATTTGATTTTGCACTTAAATGGTATTTTTGCAGTGGAAATGATCATTAAAGTGACATGATTCCAACAAATACAACATAATTTTACTTTATTACGAAGTGCTGTACTGATTTGCCAAATTTTTGTCGTTTGGCAAAGGAATGACCTTCTTTAGAGTTGTATTTTCAAGTCATTATAGGCTGATTACATTAACTGGAAACTATTACCTACATTTTGCAGCACTCTAAACTTAGAGAAACAGTTGTTCACATCTTTTAGCATTTTACATTTGCCCAGCTTATAAAATCGCCACGTGTCAGAAGCACAGTTCTATAATTGCTAAAGCATTATATGTAAGATTAGTGGAATGTAATTATGTTTTGAAGTAATTGTGACCACAAAACATTCTTTCTAAAAGGAAACGTGCATTATTTGACTTATAAATCAACTCAAGCATAAATCCCAGGTACTTAATGCTTTTAATAATATGGTACCACAAAGGGAAAAACAGTAAAGTTAACCACTAAATGCACTGCAGTGGTTTTATTAATGGGAAATCCTTATTTCCGATTATTGAAGGCCAGATGTCATCTGAAAAACAATACAGTAAGTAAATTTTGTATCCTATTTCCAGGCATGGGATTACAACCACTAAATAATATTTCTGATACTGACAGTTGTTGCATACGGAATATTTTTCCAAAAGACAATTAGCCATTTTGCCTTTGTTTTATAATGCTTAATGTAAGTGACCAACTTGTCAGGTTTCTTATAAAAGAGAAAGTTAATATATGTATGTAAACCACAGAAATAGTATATGAAGAATTTGAAAAAGTGTTTTTCTACTTAAAATATTGTCTACAAAACCCACATGATTAACTCAATAGATTCAGAAAAAGAATTTTATAAAATTCGATATGCTTTCATAATTAAAAAAAAAAACACTCAAACTAGGAATAGAGGGAAACTTCTTCAGTACAATGGAAAAAAACCATAGCTTAACATCACACTGAAAGCTTTCTAAGACCCCAAGTAAGACAAGGATGTCTGCTCTCACCACTTCTATTCAACATTGTACTGGAGGTTCTAGGCAGGGCAATTAGGGAAGAAAAGCAAATAAAGATATCCAGACTAGAACAGAAAAAGTAAAACTACTTCCATTTGCATATAGAACTACCTCCATTTGTATATAGAAAATCCTAAGAAATTCACAAAATAACTAGTAGAGCTCGTAAGAGTTCAGCCATGATACAAGACTCATATACAAGAATCAGCTGTGTTTGTATTACTAACAACAAACAATCCAGAAAGAAATTAAGAACATAATTTCATTAAAGAATAAAATACTTAAGAATACACTTAACAAAAGAAATATGATTTATACACTGAAACTATAAAACATCATTGAAAGAAATTAAAGAAGAACTAAATAAATGGAAAGACATGATCATGAATTGGAAGACTATCGTTAAGATGTCAATACTCCAATATTCTTCAATTGACCTACAGATAGAAAACAATCCCTATTAAAAGCCCAACTGGCTTCCCCACCCCAGAAATGGACAAGCTCTTTATGATTTATATACTGAAACAATAAAACATCATTGAAAGAAATTAAAGAAGAACTAAATAAATGGAAAGACATGATCATGAATTGGAAGACTATCGTTAAGATGTCAATACTCCAATACTCTTCAATTGACCTACAGATAGAAAACAATCCCTATTAAAAGCCCAACTGGCTTCCCCACCCCAGAAATGGACAAGCTCTTCCTAAAATTCAAGGGACCCCGAATAGTCAAAACAATCTTGAAAAAGAATAAAAAGTTGAAGGGCTCACACTTCCCTATTTCAAAGGTTACTGCAAGGCTACAGTAATGAAGATTGGCATAGGCATAAAGATAGAATAGAATGGAAAATTCAGAAATAAATCCATACATTTATGGTCAATTGATTTTTGACAATGGTGCCAAAATCATTCAATGGGGAAAAAAATAGCCTCCTTAATAAATAGTGCTGGAACAACTGGATATCCATATGCAAAAAACCCCACAAAAACCAAAAAACGCTGAGTTCCTACCTCACATCATATACAAATATTAACTCAAAATGAATCATAGACCTAAACATAAGAGCTTAAACTAGAACTCTCTGAAGAAAGTATAGTTATAAATCTTTTTGACCTTGGATGAGGCAATGACTTCAGAGATGACACTTCAAGCATGAGCAGCAAAGGAAAAAAATGGACAAATTGATTTCCATCAGAATTAAAAACTTGTGCTTCAAAGGATATCATCAACAAAAGTAAAAAAGACTATCCTCAGAATGGTAGAAAATATTTGCAAATCATATACCCCATAAGGATTTAAAACTCAAAAACAAAAAGACAAATAGCCCAATTAAAAAATGGGCAAAGGTTCTGAATATGTTTCTCCAGAGAAGATATACAGATGGCCAATAAACACATGAAAAGGTGTTCAACATTATTAGCTATTAAGGAAATGCAAATTAAAACCACAAATATATAGTGCTTCGCACCTACTAGGATGTTTATAATAAAAAAGAGAAAATAACAAATGTTTGTGAAGATATGGAGAAATTAAGTCCCACATAAGTTGCTGGTGGGAAATTAAAATGGCTTGGCTACTTTAGAAAACAGTTTAGCAGTTTCTCAAAAAGTTAAACAGATTAGTTACCATATTACTTAGCAATTCCACTCTAAGGTATATACCCAAGAGAAATGAAAACATGTTCAAACAAAAACTAGTAATAAATGTTTTTAGCATTATTATTCATAATAGCAAAAAGATAAAAATAATCCAAATGCCCTTTAATTCATGAATGTATAAACAAAATATGATTATATATGCATGTATGTGTACACACACACACACACACACACACAATGGAATGTTATTCAGCCATACAGATTCATGATACAACATGGGTGAACCTTGAAAACATTATGCTAAGTGAAAGAAGCCAGACAAAAGGCTACATATTGTATGATTCCACTTATATGAATGTCCAGAATAGATGACTCCACAGAGACAGATATTAGGTTGCTGGTTTTCAGAGGCTGTGGAGAGAGAGAAATGAAGAGTATCTACTAGTGTGTATGGGGTTTCTTTTAGGAGTGATGAAAATGTTCTGTAATTAGATAGTGGTGATGGTTGCACAACCTTGTAAATATATTTAAAAACCATTGGATGCCCGTAAAAGGATGAATTTTATGGCACGTGAATTACATTTTAATAAAAAATACATGTATAAAATATCATTTAACTTAAGGCTTGTTAGCCATTTGTAAAGGCAGCTCAAATACTTAAAGTATTTGATTTTTTTTGAAATAGGAGATTGGTTTTACAACGAAAATAACATTTCAACTAAACAAAATATATGTAAATATTTATATTTGAAAAAAAAGTTGGCTTGTACAATATGTGTAAATTTGTTCTTAAAAAGTGTTATGTTCTTAAAAACAGTTTGAGCAACCTGACAATCTTAGAGTCCCCATTTCCTGAGTATGTGGCAATGGAATTGAGGCTACAAAGCAGAGAGAGTTGGCAAAGTCTCATGATGCTTAGATTCTAGGACACTACTAGAATTAAATACAAAAGTGAAGCAAAACTAATTAAGGCTAAACTGCACCTCCTTCTGAGTTCGAATCCTGAGAAGATCAAAGATTGGCTGCTCTATGATGGCACTGGAAGTTAGAGTTTGGGCTTAGGGCAGAGAGATCTCCTTAATCCCATCTAAAACCAGAGGTGAACTCAATTGAATTAAAGCTACACATCATCCCCAGATCAACTATATTCTTGGGGGAATTGCAATGATTATTCCTCCACCCTAACCTCCTGATGGAGAAAAGGGATGGCATCCTCTGAGAAAAATGCGAACAAAACAATTATACATTGGTCTCTGCTTTTCTTTTATACATAATATCCAAAACATGTAAAAAATTATCAGAAATACACTCAGAGAAGCAGGGAAATGTGACCTATACTTAAGAGAAAACAAAACAAAAAACAGAGTTCTAGAATTTCCATTGCTTTTCCAGTTTCTATTTCTCTGCTAAGATTTCCTATCTTTTAATTCATTGTGAAAATATTTTCCTTTTGCTCCATGGACATAATTAAAATAGAGACTTTAAAAACTATAGTGTTAATGTCAGCATTTGGGTCATTTTAAGATTGGCCTTGGATGATTGTCTTTTCTCTTGAGATTGGTTACATTTTCTTGTTTGTTGTATGTTGAGGATTTTGGTTTTATCCTGGACCTTGTGAATATTATAATGGGGGAGATTTTAGATTCTCTTATATAACTCTGTATCGATTTTTTTTTTTTAAGCAGGCAATTAATTTGGTGGGCTCAAATTCAAACTCTGTCTTTTGGTCAGCAGCTCAAATCTCAGTTCAGTCCTTTTAGCTTCCTTGAATCTGCCATTGCATGTATGGTGTAGGAGTCAGCTGGAGATTTGGGCAGACTTGTGCCAGAACCTGGGAGTAACTTGGCTGTCTTTTTTCTGTGATTCCCCTTTAGTTCCCATCAACCATGCTTGTCCCAAATATTGTCTTCTGGTTCTTCAAGTCAGAAATATTAGTTCGGACAGAGCACTTACTTTATAAACACTGTCTTTGTCTTGACCTCAGGCTAAAAGCTGTGCCACTCACACTGTGCTAGGCCCTTCTTCCAATTTTCAACTCCCTTTCCAAATCTGCCTGCTTTGTTCACCTTCCATTCCCTTCACGCCATTTACAAATATTGCCTAGAGTTTACAGTTGTTATCTCTGGGAGAGTGAGGTTTGTTAGGTGCTTACTTGGCTGTACTGGAAGTGAAACCAAAATTTCCAACTTTGATTAAAAGAATCAACCCTTAGATTAAAAAAACTTCATGAAGCCCAAACTGGATAAATATAAAGAAAGTCACACGTAAGCAAACAAGAGTCAAGCTGCTGAAAACCAAACACGAATTGAAAATCATAAAAGCAGACAGAAAAAAAGACACAACATACAAGGGAATAATAAGAACAATGGCTAACACCTAACCAGAAACACCGGAGGCCAGAAGATAATAGAAAGACATGTGTAAAGGCTGAAAATATAACCTGTCAGCCTAGAATTCTATACCGAATGAAAATGGCCTTCAAAAATGAAAGTGAAATAAAACTTTTTCAATAAACAAAAGCAGAGAAAATTTGTCTGTAGCAGACATGCACTGTGAAATTACAATAGGATGTTCATCAGAGGGGAAATAATACTAGATAGAAACTCATATCTAATGGAAGAAATGGCGAACACCACAAATTGCAATTATGTAGGTAAAAATAAAGACTATTTTTATTAGCGGTTTAAAGCAAAACATACTAACAACACATTATGAGGTTTATAGCATATCTAGAAATAAAACATAATAGTAGCATAAAGGATGGGAAAAGGTAAATTAAATTATATTTTTCTGACATTATTATATTATGTGTGAACATAAACATTAATTCATGTTAAACTGAATTCAGACTTAGTTTTGTAATATCTAGAGCAATCAATAAAACACACAAAGTGGTATAACTAAAAAAACAAAGATGGAGGTAAAGTGGAATTCTAAGAAACAAAGAACTCAATCCAAAAGAAGACAAAAAGAAAACACAGGAATAAAGAAGATGGACAAAAATAAAAGCAGTAATTGCAACATTTTAATTATATTACCTGTAGGTGGACAAAATATCATTAAAGGTAGAGTTTGAAAGAATGAACAACAAAAACAGGACCAAATCATATGCCATTTTTAAAAGATGGAACTTAGAATTAAGGACAGATAAGTTGAAAGTAAAAGGATACAAAAAGATATATGGTGGAATGGCTGCATTAATATGGGACAAGAACATTTCATGATGACAAAAGGGCCAATTCATCAAGAAAACATAACAATTGTAATGTGTAGGCACTTAATAATAGAGCTTCAAAATACAAGAAACAAGGATAGTTTTTTTAAAATAAATGTTACCTAAACTTACTGTTAATCACTTCACAATTTATACATATATCAAATCATTTTATTGTATACTTAAAGCTAATACAATGTTTTTGTCAATTATATTTCAATGAAAAAAACAAAAACAAAAACAAAAAAATGGTGCTGCAACGGTTAGTTCTACAAATACCAAAAAATGAACCTGGTCACTAAACTCACATCTTAATAAAAAATTAAGTCAAAATGGATCACAGGCCTAAACATTAAAGCTCAAACTATAAGTGTTCTAGAAGAAACCATAGAAAAAACTTTTTGACCTTAGGATAAGCAAATATTTCTTAGGACACAAAAAAGCACGACTGCAAAAGAAAAAAAACCTGATAAATTGGACTTCATCAAAATTAAGAGCTTCTGGTCTTCAAAAAACAGCTCAGAAAATGAAAAACAAGTCACAGACTGGGAAAAAATATTTGTAAAACACATCTGAAAATGACTGGAACCCAGAATATATAAAGGACACTTACAACTTAGTAATATGAAAATACCAATAAGAAATGGCAAACGTTTTGAACAGATACTTTACCAAATAAAATATAAGGAGGCAAATAAGCAAATGAGAAGATAATCAGAATAATTGGTCACTAGAGAAATGCATATTAAGTTCACAATGAGAAGCCAATGGCTAAAATTAAAAAGATACCAACTGCTGTTGAGGATACAGAGAAACTAGAACTCTCAGACATTGCTAGTGGACATGAACTTTGGCAGTTTTATAAAGTTAAGCACTCACTTACCATGTGACCCAGCAATTCCACTCCTGGGTATTTATTAAATAGAAATGAAAACGTATGTCCTTACAATCACTTGTGTATGAATGTGTAATAGTCAAAACCCAGGACAAACCAAAATGTCCATTAACAGAAGAATATATAAACAAATTGTGGTATAGTATATTCATACAATGGAATACAAATGAGCAATAAAAATAATGAAATACAACTATACCCAATGACATGGACAAGAATTAGGAAAGAATTAGGTTGAGCAGAAGAAGCCAGATATGAAAGAGTACATGCTGTATGATTTCATCTATTTGAAGTTTAAAACTGGAAAATGTGTCTTAGCATGATAGAAATCATAACAATGGTTGCCTATGAGGTGGTGGTGGTGGTGGGAATTTAAAGAAGAGCACCAAGGGAACTTTCTGGGGAGACAGAAATGTTCTATATCACTCATTCCTTCATTTATTTTAAATTGAAATTATTGGGGTGACATTGGTTAATAAAATCAAATAAGTTTCAAGAGTGCAACTCAACAATATGTTACATATATATAATTGCATTGTGTGTTCACTACCCTAAGTTAAATTTCCTTCTGAGAAATGTTCTATATCTTAATTGGTGTTGTGGTTACATAGGTGTATACATTTATTATAAATCTTCAAATTGTGCACTTAAGATTTTTATACTTTACTGTGTGTAAACTTTATCCAAAAACTATCCTGGTGGTTCAATTTCCATATTTCATGTTTTAGGCTCATTAGGTCTCATTTTTTTTAGTGCTAACTAATGGAATTCTAGGGAGTAGGCTTGAAAATGCTAATAAAAGGCTGAGAAAGAGAAGTATAAAATATATGTTCTTGTCCTACGGCTGCAGAAATGCAGACATCATTATCAGAAAGCTATTTCTGACAAAGTAGTAAATTGAGAGCGTTCACAAAAGATTCAGTTCTATACTCCTGTCAGATGTGAGGTTGTGCAAATGTATAATCCTTTTCTAGAAGTGGTATTTGTTTAAATGAGTCTTCCAAAACACCAGACTTCAGAGTTTTTTTTTTACTATATTCTGTGAACTATAATCAATAATCTCTAAAAGTCTGCATTCTGGTTATCTTATGTAATAAATTGTTGCCCTCGTGATGATGTTAAATCTGATGTATATGCTTTCTGAAAGATATAAATATTAAGGTTCATTCTGTTAAGCCAGGAAAGGCTCTTTGGCGATTTTTTCCTTTCCTTACCTACAGAAATTTAATAAAATTCCAAATCTATTTGATTTTTTGTTCAAACAGAGGGTTGTAGAGTCTGAGTCTCATTTAAATTTATAGGGCTAAGGAGTGAAAGCAGGAAGAGGTCGATAGACTGATTTGATGAAGTGACCGAGAGGTTAACATAGAGAGTAAATGTTGAATGCTTTAATTATTGAATAATTTAGCTGTTTATTCTGAGAGTAAGATGGCAGCTGGGAATCCTAGATCTTTTAATGATTATGAATTATTTTTCATTATTTACCCAGCAAATATTTCAACCCCACTCCTAGTATCAAGTACTATTCAGGGACCAGTCAGGATAGCAGAAACCAAAATTTATAATTTACCAGGACCTAGGAGCTCTAATTGTATCTCCATGCAGTTGGTGTTCAGAACCCCGAGGAACCTGAGGACAGGGCGCCCTTGGGTGGTCCCCAGACTACTGAGGAAGTGGGTGGCTGGTGCTCAGATTTCTGAAGAGTTATAGGCAGCCTGGGCTATGCATGCTGCAAGTGACTGGGGACAGAAGCCAAATGTTTGCTGCTGCTTGAGAAATATAGACAATCCCTGGAAAAGTGGAAGGAAGTCTTTCTCCCCTGTGTCCATCATCTGAGGCCCCTTTATTGTTTCTTATTGTCAGAAGTTAGAAGGAAGACAGCTGATAAGAGAAATAGACCTTCATAGGTAGGATTGTGAAATTTATTTGGTTATGTCTTTGACCTTTGAACTTGGTGCTGAGCGCCTTGCCAATGTAGATGGGATTCTGGTATCCTCTGGCATAAAGAGACATCTCAGATAATCGAATTACCACTCATGGTTGCTTGACTTGAAGTGCCTATTGAATCCAATGCCATGTGAAAACAAGTGGCTAAGGAAAACTCTAAGAACGGTGAGGCGGGCTATTTTTGATGGCACTGCAGAGTTGCAGAAAAAGGATTAGCTTGGGGCTTTAAATTCCCAGCTCAAGCCATGGTCAGAGAACCAGAGAGGTTTTATGGTAGCTATATCGGGTATCTATTGCTGTGTAACAACTTAACGCTAGAATTTAGTGGTTTAAAATGACAACAAACACTTAATCCTAACAGTTTTCCGAAGGTCTGGAATTCAGGAGTGGCTCATCTGGATAGTTATGGCTCAGGGGCTGCAGTCAGCTGAAGACTGGAGTATCCACTTCAAAGGTACTACTTCATGTGGCTGTAAAGTTGGTGTTTGTGTGATGTCTATTTTTACTAGCAGTTTTTGCTTCATGTATTTCAAAAGTGTTTTTAGATGCATACACGTTTTGGATAGTTATGTCTTCTTGGTTAGTTGACTATTATCATTATGGAATTCTCTCTTTATCCCTAATCATTTTCCCAGCTCTGAAGTCTACTTTGATATTAATCTAATCTAATCTAAACATAGCCAGTCCAGCTTTAAAAAAAAAAAAATAGTATTTGCGTGGTATATCATTTCCCATCCTTTTACTTTTAATGTCTATACCATCACATTTCAAGTTAGTGTTTTGTCAACAGCATATATATATTTTCCTAATCCAGTCTGACAAATTTTTTTTGGTAGGAACACTATGTATTTCAGAATTCTTTGTTATATTACTTTCACATTTTTGTCTTGACTTGTCATCTGCTTTGGTTAGATTTTAAAAAATTGTTATTTAAAAAATTTACGTAGAGTAAAATGGACTTTTTCTGCTTATAGTTCTGTTTTAGCACATTTATAGATTCATTTAACAACCACCACAATTAGGATACGGAACCGTTCTATCCCCCTTAAAAAAATCCCTCATGCTGCTCCATTGTAGTCAAATCCTTCCCCTACCCCTAATTCCTGGCCACCATCGATCTGTTCTCCATCCCTATAGTCTTGCCTTTTCTAGAATGTCACATAAAAGGAATAATAGTGTATATAACATTTTTTTTGGTATGTAACATTTTGAGACTTCTTTGACTCAAAATGTTATGTACAAAAAGGAATGAACCGTCGATACATGCAACATGAATAAATCTCCATGCTTTTGGAGATTTATTCATGTTGTTGCATGTATCGATGGTTCATTCCTTTTTATTATTAAGTGGTATTCCACTGTATGAATTTATTGCAGTTTATTCATTCACTTGTTGAAGGATATTGGGTTGTTTCCAGATTTTGGCAATTATGACTAGAGCTTTTAAGAACATCAATGCACTTATGTGGTTAAGAAAATTTTTTTTGGTGTTGTGAATGTAAGTTTTAATTTCTCTAGGGTAAATACCTAGGAGTGAGATTGCAGGGTTACATGATAAATTATATGGTGTATTTAACTTTGTAGGGATACAGAGTGACTTAGGAATACAATGACTGTACCATCTGGCATTCCCGCCTCTAATATATGAGAGCTCCAGTCGTTCCCCATACTCGCTGACACTTGGTATTGTTAAAAAAATATTAGCTATCCTAATAGGTGTGAGTTGAATCTCATAATGGTTTTAGTTTGTACGTCCTTAATAATTAATAATGTAAAGCATCTTTTCATGTGCTTGTTTGGAATCTGTATATCTTTCTAGGTGAAGTGGTTGTTAAAATCTTTTGCCTATTTTTAAAAAATTGGGTTGTTTTTCTTGTTTTTGAGTTTTGACAAGTTATTTATGTTCTGTATAAAGCCTTTTGTTGGATATATGATTTGTAAATTCTTCCAGTCTGTATCTGATTCAGGTTAATTTTGACCTCATAAAATAAGTGTTCTCTTTTCTTCTATTTTCTGAAAGAGGTTGTGTAGAACTAGTGTTTTTCCTTCTTTGAATTTGCCAGTGACACCATCTGGGCCTGAAGTTTTCCTTTTCTGAGGATTTTAAACTACAAATTAACTCTTTTAGTAAATTAGTCACATTTTCTGTTTATTCCTTGGTGAGTTTTGGTTGTGTCTTTTAAGCAATCAGTACATTTCATCAAAATTTAAAACTTTTGTACATCAAAGGATATTATCAAAGCAGTGAGAAGACAATCCACAGAATGGGAGAAAATATTTGCAAATCATACATATGATAAGGGACTGTATCCAGAATATTTGAAGAACTCTTACAACTCAATAATAAGATTAATCCAATTTAAAATGGGCAAAGGACTTGAATAGACATTTCTCCAAAGAAGATATACAAATGGCCAATAAGTCCCAGAAAAGGTGCTCAACATCATTAGTCATTAGGGAAATGCAAATCAAACCCACAATAAGATACGACTTCACACCCAAAAGGCTGGCTATAATAAAAATAAGTGTTAGTGAGACATGAAGAAATTGAAACCCTAATACACTGCTGGTAGGAATGTAAAATGGTGAAGTCAATGTGGAAAACAATTTAGAAGTTCCTCAAAAAGTTAAAAGTAGAGTTACTACTCTCAGGTAGACAACCGAGTGTAATTAAAATTCACACAAAAACTTGTGTGAATACATTCACAAAAACTTGTACACCATTGTTCATAGTGGTATTATTCATAGTAGCCATAAAGTGGAAACAGATCACATGTCTATCAACACGTCTATGAGTGATGAATAGTGGTATATCCATATAGTGGAATATTTTTCTACATAAAAAGGAATTAAATTCTGATAACATGCTATGATATGAATGAACCCTAAAAATATGTTGTGAAAGACGCCAGTCACAGACTACATATTGTATGGCCAAAACATACCTAAATCTGTAGAAACGGAAAGTAAATTAGTGGTTGCATAGGGCTGGGGGAGGGGTGAAATGGGGAGTGGCTGCTAATGGGCATAGGGTCTCCTTTTTGGGGTGATGAAAATGTTCTAAAATTAAATTGTGATGGTTGCACAACTCTGAATACATTAGAAACTACTGAATTTTACATTTTAAGTAGGTGACTTGTATGTGAACTATCTCATTGATAAGTGCTACAAAATCAGTTATGACATCACAATCAATTGTAGCAATGACTATAGCAGCTCTGCATATTTTCTTCTTTGCTTGTTATGTGTCTATCAATTATTTTTTCCTTCTACTTCCCTTATTTTATGTGGAAGTATTGATGATGATGACCTTTACTATTTTTCAGTTACAGAGTAATTAAGTGCAATTTTGACTGGAATTAACAGTGATGGATATGATGACTGTAGAACTTTGCTGTCCTTTTAGGGAACGACTCATCTCTGTACAAAGGATACTTGCGCAGTGTTAGGTGGAAGCATGAGGTTGTTAGAGTTGTATGGAAATTGAATATAGTAGAAAGGTATTTATGGATGATGAATAGCCTAAGGGGTGGATGTGCTGTTCACTTACTGTATCTCAGCCCCAAGCCCACTTCATTTTGTTCTGATACTGTTACTGGACTGCTGGAAACTATAGTTCCCAGACTTCCTTGCCAGCTGGCTTCCTATTAAGGTTGGAATGCTAGTAGGAGCCAGGTGAGGGACACTGGAAAGTGAAAGAAGGGAAGGGACTTTCTTCTGCCTCCAGCACTAGTCGGCAGAAGCAGACCTTTAACTCCAGCACTGACCATTTTTGCACTTACCTTCTTAGAAGTTCCAGCACCAACTGCTTGGAATCCAGCCCTTCCCCACATCACACATAATGAAAAATCTAAGCACTAGTCCCATAGGGCTCTTCCCTCCAGGTTCCTGGCCAGCTTCCAAGATAATCTTTAGTGATCCCTTCCGGTCCTGGTATTCACAGCCTTGTGCAGTTCCCTTCTTTGAGTCAGGGTTGGCCCATGTGATCAATGAAACAGGGTGAAAGTGATGCTGTGCATCTTCTGAGACAAGGTCATAAAAGACAGTGGAGCTTCTGCTTTGCCTTCTTGGGACGCTTACCCTAGAGATGCCATGACGCTCAACAAGCCCTGTGGAGAGGACCCTGAGGCCTCTTGTCAACAGCCAGAGCCAACTTGCGGCCATGTGACTAAGCCACATACAAGGGTCCTTGGAAGTGGACTCTCTGGCCCCAGCCACCTCCTCAAAGGATTGAAGCCCCAGGCAATATCTGACCACCACCTCGGGAAAGATCCTAGACCAAAACCACCCACCCAAGCTGCCCCCAAATTCCTGAAAAGAGAAATGGTGAGCAATGAGCAATTACTGTTATTTTAAGCCACTGGGTCTAAGGACTGATTTGTTGTACAACATCAGATAACTAAAGCCACCTCCACTTTTCTTAAATGCCTGACCAAGGAGTGACAGCTGTTTCCTGCAGTCATCATCTCCAGGTTACCTCAGTATCCACTGTTTAAACAGCTGTGCAAACAATTCCCTCAATTAAATGCCCTTTATTTAAAATAACTAGTATGGTTTGTTTTCCTGACTGGACCCTTTGTTTTAGGAAGAAAACGAAATGAAAGCAATACATTCCCTAGCGTCTCCCTCCTGCTCTTCCGGACTCCCAAACCCAGCTTTGGGAGTCTTCACTTGTCCCCCTGGGCCACCACCTCTGCTCCTGCCCTCTGCATCCTCTCTCTGCCTATCTACACCTGCCCCTCTATTCTTGTCTTCCCACGGGCTCCTAGTCATAAAGCTCCGCTTTTGTGCTATTTCCTGGGTGCCCCCAGACACACACTGTGACGCCAGATCTGGGGGGAGTACAGAATTGAGTTTATTGTTCTGAGTTTGGTTTTTGTTCCTTAGACATTACGATTCCTGAATGGAGGTGACTGTCTCACCTCCCTGAGTTGCAGACCTGTGGGCATGTTTAGATTGTTTTCCAGGTTCAAAGTGCAGTGAGAAGGCTTCACAGTTTTAATACTTCCTAGATGCTCAACTGAGGCAGTGACAAAATGGCCCCCCCACCCCCACCCGCCAAAAAAATAAAACCCCAAGCCCCTGGCAGCTGCTGCTGCAGCCGTATGAAAAAATAATACAAACTCTTCTTAAAAAATAGATTACACAGAAAGAACCTAGAGAAAAGAGGGGCATGGGGAAGGGCAGGGGCTGCTCCAGCCACTGCAGGGAGCTTTGAGGAGAGGCCCAGGAGGGGGCAGAGATGAAGTTCAGGGGGCCGGAATGCTGGTGGACACCTGCCTGGTCCGCTCTGCCCAAACTCCCTCTGTGGCTCCTCCCAGCAGCTCTGACCCAGGGACTCCCTGCTTCTCGCTATAGTGGATTCAATAAAGAAACAAAAAGACCCAAAGTAAGGAAGGCTGCTGCCTAGCCAGTAGGGACATCCCCCCAGCAGGAGCGGACCTCTCTCTGCTTTGGGGGTTTGAATAGTTATCAATACCTGCTACTACCTAGATACCCCTCGGGGGGTGATGGGCCCCAGACTCCTCTATGGCTCCTGGAAACATGGCCTCTCCCTTGACACACATCCTCCTATGTGCCCAGCTGTGACAGGGCACGGTCTGAGGCTGTACTCCAGCCCAGCCTTGGAGGAGCTGCAGATAGGTGGAGCGTGCGCAGGATGGCCGGGCGGTGGGGTGCAGGATGGGGCACAACTCACACGGGCCCTCCAGCTCATGCAAGAAGAAGTGAGGGGACAGCCCCACCGAGACAGAGGTAAGGAGGGGCGAAGTGATGATGTGTGGGCAGCCAGGCCAGCTCTGGGGCCACGGGCAGAGACAAGGCAGGGGCCATAGCCCGCAGGGTAGGAGAAGGCAAGTCAGCCTGGTGCTGGGGAGGGATCTGGGTGCCCACTGCCCGCTAAGGGCTCCACACCTGGCTACCACCTGCAGAGAAATCTGGTGCAGGGTGGACTCCCCAGAGTGCGGCCAGGGGCTGTTGGGTGGGCTGGGCTCAGTCAGGGACCTCAGGGTGGGCAGGCAGTCCACTTTCACCACGCCGGTAGGTCTCCCAGAAACCCCTGTCTAGTTGCTCCAGCTGTGGACTCAGTGGCAAGTGGCCAGCCAAGTGCATGCGGAGGGTCTCCAGCCACTGCTCCAGCTTCATGAAGGAGGGCCTGGAGCAACAGGTGAGGGGGAAGCGGATAGTGGGTTTTGGCTCTGCTGGGGAACAGATCACCCCTCAAGGCAGCCCCAGGCTGAGCCCCACTACTCACCTTTTCTCTGGGTCCAGATCGCAGCAGCGCACAGTAATGGGGAAGAAGCTCGGGGGGCAGTTTGGGGGGCAGTAGCGGTCCAGAAAGCCTCGCACATTAAGGCCAAAGTCCATGGTGCGAGGCAGGTAGTCGGGGTCGGCATTCACCCGCCCGATGATCTGTCCAACACGAAGACCAGCACTTACCCAGGGCCCTTGGGGCTGGGGGCCACCCAAGAAGGTTTGAGGGCAGGTTGCACTGGGCCTGGATGCAGGTTGCTATGGGCAGCTCAGTTCCCAGGAGACTCTGTAGCCCGGAGCCCCTGCGGTTTGGGTGATTGGGAAATGGAGAGGAGCCATCAGGCCTGATGCCAACTGCTGCCCACCCCTGGACCTACCTCACACAGGACTATTCCAAAGGAAAACACATCCACCTTCTCATCATAGCTGCGGCCTGGACAAAGAGACTGACTGTTAGCAGGTGAGGCAGGGCGCGGAATGCCAACTGGTCTGGGGGTGGGGCTGGGCCAGGGACCAGCCAGCTGGGTGGATGTCGTGGCCAGAAAGTCAGGGCCAGGAGGCAGATGCTAGCAACCTTCATGAGATCAGGGTCTAGGCTCTGTTCCTGACCCCATCAGGTCTGAGCAAACTTTTGGGGGATGAGGACGAGAGCCCTGGGAAAAGGGTCCTAAGGCCAGTTCGGTCACTGACTCCAAGGCAAGTCATGGACTTCCTGGTGGCCCTGAAAGGTACCTATGTCAAACCCCTGGAATCTGTGAATGTTACTTTATTGGAAACAGGGTCTTTGCAGATATGATTAAGGATCTTGAGATGAGATAACCCTGGATTACCTAGGCAGGCCCTAAATACCATCACAAGTGTCCTTATAAGAGAGACAGCGGAGAAGACACATAAGAGGAGGTGGTGGCCATGGGAAGATAAAGGCAGAGACTAGATTGATGTGGCCACAAGCCTGGGAACACCAAGATGGCCACCAGAAGCAGCAAGGAAAAGATTCTTCACTATAGTCCCTGCAGGGAGCATGGCTCTACTGGATTTCAGACTTCTGGCTTCCAGGACCTTATATGAAAAACTTTCTCTTGTTTTAAGCCACCCAGTTTGTGCTGATTTGTTATAGCAACCTCAGGAACTGATACAGACTCTCCGAACCTCAGTTTCCTCATCTGTAAAACAGAAAGAATACCATCTACTTCATGATGTAAAAAACAATCAAAACAGCCACTCTCATTTATTAAATGCTGCCTAGGTTGCCACCTTATCTAATCCTTACGCTATCCCTTAAAGACAGGGATTGTTAACCTCATTTTAGAACTGAAGTTATTTGGGGGGATATGTTAACTTTGGTCAGAGCTGGTACTGAGATGACTGTCTGCCTGCCCTGACCCTGTGTTTGCATATCACCTGTCTGTGGAGGGGCTTTGTAACTCATGGTCTTGGGCATACATGGGACCACTGTGTGACAGGCTTGATAAAAAAGAAATGGAACACAAGAGAATATACACATATGAAATTATAATGTACACCTGAAAATTATATAATTGTATTAATCAATGTTACCCCAATAAATTTAATTAAAGAAAGAAAGAAATGGAGTGGGAAAGAGAGGTTGCCTAGGCTGAACAATGGTCTCCAAAGATGTCTGCGTCCTGAGCCCTGGAACCTGTGAATATGTTGTCTTACATGGGACTTTGCAGGCAAGGTTAATTTAAGGATCTTGAGCTGGGGCAGTATCTTAGACTATTCGAGTGAGCCCTATAAAATCACGAAGGTCCTTATGAGAGAGGGAGGAGGGGCAGAGTCAGAGAAAGAGACGTGACAATGGACACAGATGTCAGAGAGAAGATGCTAGGCTGCTAGCCTTGATGAAAGAAGGGGTCATGAGCTGAGAAATGAGGTGGCCTCTAGAAGTTGGAAAAAGAAAGGGAACACATTGTCCCTTAGAGCCTTCAGAAAGAACCAGCCCTGCAGACACTTAACTTTAGCCCAGTGAGACTAATATTGGCCTCCTGGCCTCCTGACCTCCAGAACTACACAGTAATTTGTGTTTTTAAAGCCAAGTGTATGGTAATTTGTTACAGTAGCAATGGGAAATACAGGACCCAAAGAGGAAGTGGAGGGGCTGAGAAGGCCAGGGGTTGGGTGGCTGCAGCTCTTCCTGGGATCCCTGGGCCCAGGAGGATATGACAGGTGGGGCCACCAACTCACCGTTGATCATCTCGGGTGCCATCCAGTAGGGGTTGCCTACCACTGTGTAACGCTTTTTGCGGTCTGGCTTCTTGAGGCTTCGCAGGTCCTCGGGATGCGTCTTCTCATCTATCATGAGCCGTGCCAGCCCAAAATCGGCCACCACCACGTTCTTGTTCTGGAGTGACGAGGAAGCAGAGCGACACTGAGCATGCTCCTGGCACCACCTGCTACCTGCTCCTAGCCTGGACCCCACACCAATCCAGACAGACACCTCTGTACTGGGAGCCTGCAACCCCACTCCTCAGAGGGGCTCAGGTGCGGGGTGGGGACCCCTTTCCTTCCCCAAATTCCTCTGCTCTTTGCAAATGGAGCTACCCAAAGCTACTGAAAACAGCAGTGTGGCCCCATTCCTCCATTTCTTTATTATTTTATCTCTTAATCTTCTAGCAATTTGGTAACGTAAATATTATTTTTATCCCCACTTGACAAATCAGGTGACTCAGGCCCAGAGAGGTTAAGAAAGTTGCCCAAGGCCACCCGCTGGTCAGTGACAGGGCTGGGATTCAAACCCAGAACTTGGGAGGCCTGGCTCTACTGTTCAAAGTTTACAGGAGCCCCACCCAGGGCTCAGCCTGGAACCCTGCAGACTGGACATGCTGACTACTGCATCTACCCCACAACATGGGAAAATCTGGGAGGGGCCTCCTGACAGATGGGGAACAGGCAGGGAGCGCTGGGGCACAGTGCCAAGTCACGGGGCTGGCGAGATCCTCTGAGTGCTCCAGGGCCCGGCCTCTTAGGCTTGGTTTCCAGGGCCCTGGAATTCTGGACACTACTTGCCAGCCCCAGAAATGGGCACTACTGCATGGACACCAACAAGTGGGCCAAGAGAGGCTGAGGTGGCCAGGTGGGGATTAGAGCCATGCTCACTCTAAAGGGATGGACTCTGTGCTGCTTCTGGGAGCGACACGAATGTGGAGAGTCACCTAGTGAAAACTCTACAAAGATGGCTAGAGGAGGGGCTGAATATGGGTCCTGGGCCCACCTCGATGAGGCCTCAGGTGACAAAGTTGCTCAGGGCTCTGTCTCCTCAGGTGTAATACCAGGTGGAAGGTTAGCTGAGGGGTCGTGACCCTGGGGTCTTTGAAAACCCAGGCAGTGGTTCTTGACGGCCAGGGTCTACCAGGATTGTTCAAGTGCTGGTTCCTGCCCCATCGCATTCACAAGGCCTGAGGTGGGGCACAGGACTCTGCACTTTCAATGAGTACTCCAAAATCTAATGGTATAGGGTTCTGCAGACCCTGCCACGGGAAACAGCTCTAGGGAAACCAGCCAGTGTGACCATTGGACGCTCAGAGGCCCCAAATTATAGGCAAAGGCTTTGACTGTACACAGATGGATTCTGGGAATAGGAGAGCTCACAATTTTCATCAGATTCCTAGGGGATGGCCCTTGCTGTGGGACAGAGGCTGCGATGGGCCACCTTGTCCTCACTCTGCCCACCACATTGGTTGGGCTCTGCAGTGATCCTCATTTCCAGCAGGGGCAGTCTAAGCTCGCTCCCTGGGAGGTCCGTGGGAATAGCCTTGCCCACATCTCTGGGCTCACTTCCCATAGCCCAGAGGATCCTGGAGCCGCCTTGACATTCCCAGAGGGCTGGGACTCCCACTGACAGTGAGCAACTTATCGCTTCCTGAATTTCATACCTCTGGGCCTTTGCATATGCTGTTCTCGCCACCACAAACACTCTTCCTGCACTGAATTTGCGGGGCAAACACCTGCCTAGAGAACCTCCTTCTCTAGGACTGGATCTCAACCAGCCTGCAGTGTCATCATGAATCATGTCCCTCCTCCTAATTCATGTCCACCCAGTACCTTAACGTGACCTTATTTGGAAACAGGGTCTTTGCAGATACAATTAGTTAGGATGAGGTTACACTCGATTAGGGTGGGCCCTGAATTCAATGGCTGGTGTCCTTTATAAGGGCACACAGACACACAGAGGGAATAAAGCCATGTGAAGACGGTGGCAGAGACTGGAGTGATGCAGCTCCAAGCCAAGGAATGGCGAGGAGTGCCAGCAGCCGCCAGAAGCTAGGAGAGAGACACGGGACAGATTTTCCCTCAGAGCCTCTAGAAGGAACTAACCTTGCCAATACTTTGATTTTGGACTTTTGGCTTCTTGAACTCTGAGAAGACACTTCTGTTACTTTAAGCCATCCCGTCTGTGGTACTTTGTTATGGCAGCCCCAGGAAACCTCTCCAGTTGGACACGGTCAGTCAGTCACTCCTTGCCTTCTGTGAACAGCCTGTGGTCCTTGGTCACCACCTCTTTGAGCCCAGGCTCCCTGCCCCCACTACCCCTACTTAAGTATGTTTCCCCAAAGCCTCTTTCAGGAAGCCTGCCCTGACCACCCCAGCCCACATGCCCAAGCCCTCCTCTGGATCCGCAGCTGTGGGTACTGCCTGGTGTAGGCCTGGCCACTCTGCTGTGGGCCATTCTCTGTGAATGCCACATTCATGGTCCTTTACAGTTTACGCACCAATTTCTCCTTCACTGATTCCTCACACCCTCCTATAACCTGTGATGCTGGAGCCACACTGCAAGTAAATGGCACAGTGAGGTCTGTTTGCCTCCTGGCCTTGAGCTGCTTCCCCAAAGGGCCAAACTGGAGTGGGGGAGACAACCCAGGGACCCCTGTTCAGGGAAGGCCCCATGCCAAGGAATGTGGTGGGCAGGGCTCCTGCTGTCCCTTCCCTCCCGGGCCCAGGCTGCTCACCTCACGGACCAGGCAGTTGTGGGAGTTGAGATCCCGGTGGATGATGTTCATGGAGTGGAGGTAGGCCTGGGGGTGAGGGGCATGGAGATCAGGAGGCAAATCCGCTGAGGGACCCTAGCCTTGGCCCCGAGGCTCCCACCTCCCCTCCCACCCCAATCAGGCCAGTGAGGGGTGCTCTTCTCACTCTCCGTTCAGTCCCCTTTGCTCATTCTCAAAGCTTACTTGTGGCTTCCATTTCTGGGCCACAGGATGGAATTTTAGATTAGCAGGAGAGAATGTTTTGTTAGTGGGCTTGGATCACCCAGCCCATACCCTACAAATCAGAACCAGAGTCTACTCACCATTCCCGAAGCGATATCCTTGGCAAAGCTCACCCTCTGATTCCATGGGTACTGGCTGTCCTGGGGGCAGAGCGACAATGGCCAGGAGGAGCCAATGGGGGCCACAGGGGCAGGACAGTTGGGTAAGAGAAACAGGAGGAGCAAGTGTCCTAGAAGGTCCGATGACCCCCGCTCTCTTCTGCACCCACATCAGCCCCTTGTATGGGTGAATAATTCAAGACAATTTTCTAACAGAACTGATTTCAGAATGAGGGAAGGAACACTTCTCTATAGTTTCTGATCCGCCACCTCTGAGAAAATCTCTGTTTATCTTCTACGAAATCCCATTCTTTCAAGTTTTTAAAAATCCTGAGCCTACTTGCACAAACCGGCAGGTATGTAAGGGTCCGGCGAGGTCACTTGCAGAGCGCCGGCCATGTCACTAAGGAGAGCAGGGCTTTGGGCTCCAGTCATTTGGAGAAATGCTTCCTTCTCTCACCTCATCCCCTTGGAGACCTCCAGCGTGAAGGCAAGGACACTGGAGGGTATACTAAGGATTCAGAGTGCAGTTAAGAAGCCTAAATTGGTGAAGCCCAGTGCTTTTAAACCGTATTTGACCACAGAATCCCTTCTGAGAAGGGACATCGGTCATGAGCCCGTAGGGGTAAAACTTTGGTATTCGGCTGAGGGGTGAAGAATCAACGACAGCCGCAGGAGAGGGACAGGAAATCAAGGTCTCAGGGTGACACTGAGATGGCACTAGCACTGGATACCCAGGGCACTGCCAGCAGCACAAAAGTGCTAGAAGCGCTCCTCTGAGCACTTTATTTCTGAAGGTGGCTTTGTAATTTCCTTCAAGCCCTCAAAGTTCTGAATTTTACAGAACATGGCAAACAGTAAAAAATAATTTGGTTTTGCCAGAAGCAAAACAAAGGCCTACTGCAGAGGTAATGAGAAGCTGCCTCTTCTCAGGTGTCTGACCTGTGGCAGATACGGCTGGGTCTGGCCTAGGGCCCTGCAGGACAGCTGATCCCAAACAGCCTGTGTATCCCATTGGTGGAGCTGCCACTGTTCTCTGGGTCCTGGCTTTTCCCAAGCTTCAGATGGAGACAGCACAACACTATTCAATTCCGAATCACAGTTCGGTGGGCCTTATAGAGGCTGACTCCACCAAAGAGCCGAGGAGCCAGGCCCAGAGGGGGAAATGCCTTGCCCGGGGCTCTGCCTGGCACTCACCATGCTCTTGATGATGCCCCGGAGCGTGCCCCCCTTGATGTACTCGGTGATGAAGTTGAGCCTCTTGTCCTTGTAGAGCACCCCGATGAACCTGAGCACATTGGGGTGCTCCAGGCATCTCATGACCTTCACCTGGTGGGGAGCAAACAGGCTGGGCCTGGGGCTGTGCCCATGTTCTCTTTCTCCCTCCACTGTCTCACCAGAGCCCAGAGATGGTCCCAGAGATGGAGGGGCCTCCTCTTTCAACGTGTGGCTTGAGTGTCACATCCTCCTGGGCCCTCTGCCACCCACTCTTAGTGGGGAAAAGGTGTGGGGACCACAGCATGTCCTAGAAGTCTGGAGAAGAAGATGTGTGGCTCTACTCACTGACCTCCTTGAGAAATGTCCTCTGTGTCTCCTCGTCAAATCTAATCAGCTCCTTCATGACCATCACCTCTCCCGTCTCTCGGTGTGTCACCTGCATGGGGACACCGAGGCATGGATACAGACAGAGGCTCCACTCTAAGTCTGCTTTGTAGGGGGCCCCATTCCCACCCCAGAACTGCCAGGTGTGCAGTTCCACTCACTGACCTCCTTGAGAAATGTCCTCTGTGTCTCCTCGTCAAATCTAATCAGCTCCTTCATGACCATCACCTCTCCCGTCTCTCGGTGTGTCACCTGCATGGGGACACCGAGGCATGGATACAGACAGAGGCTCCACTCTAAGTCTGCTTTGTAGGGGGCCCCATTCCCACTCCAGAACTGCCAGGGGGATGAACAGTCAGCTTCAAGCTCGTCAAAGACATTTCATGTGATGCTCCCAGCCCTCGAGGGGGTAGGACTTAATACTTTTACAGATGAGGAGAGAGAGGCTCTGGGAGGTTTCCTAACAGGGACCAAGGTCACCCAGTTGGCAGGAACGGGGGTGGCTGGGGATTGGGTCCAGGACCACCTGACTCAGAGGCCAGCTTTCTTTCTCCTGTTCTGCTGGCTGTCTCCTTGAGGTAGAATGGCAGTTCTACCATAAAATCCTCCCCTGCAAGGGGCCCAGGGGCAAGAACTGGGGGCCAGGGCCTATCTGGACATGTGGGTGGGCCTGGCCAGCACCTTCCATATAATCCTGAACCTTCCAGCCTAGTCATAGCCAGTGTGACATGAGAGCTGGGGAAGGGCTCATATCTTTCCTGGGGAGAATGTGAAGGGGGAAGCAGCCCAGAGGCCCTGAGGGGTCAACATCAGGCTCAGCATGGGGCCTTCAGTGTGGTCTGGGCTGCCCTCCCATCCCCAACCTGAGGAGCCACCTTCCAATAACCTCTTCTACATAAAGTTCTGGGTCTACTTGGAATAGGTCCCTTCCCCCTCGCTAGCTCAAACAGGCCCTGGTGGAGGTAAGGACTAGCCAGGGAGTCTGGAAGCCCCTTTCATGTGGATTCCTGGAGGCACTGGTGGGAGGCAGGAGGACTGATGGGTCCCACCTGGACTGCTCCCCTGCTCCCACTCATGACCTGTCCCTGCCCATCAGGCCCCGTACCTTGATGGCCTGGCCAAAGCAGCCTTTGCCCAACACCTCCCCGTGGATGAGGTCCGAAGGCCGGAAGATTCGATGTGGCCGGCAGACCACGCGGAGGGACTCGGAGCGCCCCAGGTCCTTGCGGTGGGAGGCAGGGGAGCCCAGCGAGCCAGCACCCGGAGATCTGTCAATGCTGCAGCTCCTCCTGGGGAGGGGCAGACACATGCCCACTGCCACCAGCAGCAGGTGGGCACCTGGCCAAGACCCCCCCGGGGGAGGCCAGGCCTTGACGTGTCCCTTTCCTTCTGCCTACCATGCTCCTACCTATGCCAGACTGCAGTCCCTGTTCCGAGAGGATGGCACAGGGCAGCTCTCCTGGGTAGTCATATGACTCACCCCATCCTGATGCCAGCACCTGGTACCCTTCCTGTTCAAGGCCCACTATGGTTCAGGTATCCTTGATAGGAATGTTTCTCCTTGGCCTTCTCTGCTTGGTGGCCCTGGATCAGATGCTTTGTCTCTCAGCATCTGGGTCCCAGGGCGCACGACCTGCCCAGGAAACCCATGACCCTGCCATGCCTGATGGCTTGAGCTCCAGAAAAATACAGGCGAGAAGGAAATACATGCCTTCAACGTTGTTATTTTTTAAAGACTGTCCCCCAGAAGGTCTTCCCCTTTCCCCAAATCTTTACAGGGAGTCCTGAGCAAGCCCACAGTAAGTGGAGTAAGGAACAGGGTACCACTGGGTTCCTTCCTTGTGCCCCTAGACCCCCTTCAAGAGGGTACGGGACACCCCCAACCTGGACCACAACAGCCCTCTAGTTGTCTCTGGTCCTGGGCACCCTTCTGCACAGGGGACCAGAGTGATCTCTGTGAAACACATCACTTTGCTGCAGCACCTTCCAGTGGGGCCCCATGATGGGTGGACAAAGCCCCAAGACCCTTGCCATATCTAAAGCCCTGCAATTAGCTTCTGCTTTGGAACCCACCCCTCCCCACCCACATCTGATGCTCCCATCATCCTGAGTTACTCGCCTGCTGCTCCTGAAGCCGTGGTGCTGGCCCACCCTGGAAATGCTCTGTAATCCCCAGCTGGCGGAGTTGCTCCCACCTGTTTTCCTATTTCTTGTTATCCTCTCCTCCCCTTTCACAGTCCCTAGCCCTGTCTGCTGGTCTGCTTTTCTGCAGGTCTAACTCCCACACAGACTGTGCAACTAAAGGGTGAGAATCAGGTCTCATCCCAAGGCATACAGTCAGTGTAAGTACCACAAAGGCATAGGGATGACTTACAGGACAGGCTTCTGTCGGGCAGAGCTGCCCGCCTCCCCACTAGGAGTGTGAACAGGGGAGCCCAGGGGGCTGAGCTCAGACCCTGGCACATGACCCAGTGTGTCGTGGGGGTCGTGCTCAAGAGTCAGCTGGAGCAGGCGGCTGGTTTCCTGGATCAGCAGATCAATCTGGAGAGAGCAGATATGTGGCTAGGTGAGTCCCAAGTGGTGGGGGACAGACATGAAGGCACCACCTCAAATCCTGCTCAGGACCCAGACCCAGGACCCATACCTCATCCAGGGGCACATTACGGATGGGTGTGCCATTGATTTCTAGGATCCGGTCTCCGACATGGATGGAATTCTTCACATCCGGGCTCATGCAGCCTGGGTCCACTCTGTGGGCATAGATCAGTGGTCAGAACCCTGACTGCCTATCCCCTAGAGCCCTGAGAAAAAACCAAGGCCGAAGGGATCAGATCAGGGGTGGGAGGCAGATGATTTTATCTTGTGTGATCAGTAGGTGGCAATGTCTAGAACGCTGAGCTCTGGTTTGGTGGGAAGAATTCTATAATAACTGATGTATGTGTGAAATTGAAGAAAGGTGGCACATCCCTAGGTATTTGCTACCCCACACTAGATGCTCAGGAGCTCCTGTTCAACAGAACACTATCTCTGTCATGTAGGACAGACTGATACTCTGAACTTCTTGGTATGCTTGGGGCAGATGAATGTCACGAGTCCTAAAAGAGTCTGGGATCCACTGGCTTCCTACCTGACTCCCAAATTTGCCCTACAAGATGAGGCAAAGGCTCTCATTCCTCCAGAGTCGGAGTCGGCAGGGAGGAGCTAGCCCCCTGACCTGAGCCACAGCTGCAGAGTGGAAATGGGATGAGGCCTCTGATTAGCTGGCTGTAAGCTAACTCAAGGAATGGCCAATTTGCCAAATTTACTTGCTTCTTTTAACTCTTTGATGTTAATTATCTGGTTTTCCTTTTGTCTTCATAAAAGCTTTTTAAGGAATGTCCACTCTGTCTCGCCCCTGAGATAGGGAAGGGCTGGGAGACAGGACAGAGAGGAGACTAAGGACTTCAAGAAAAATAGATACATAAAAATTTTTCATTATCTAGAGCATATTTTCACATAATAGAGAAACTCTTCCTTATACTGGAAAGCCAGGTAATGAATGCAGAAGGAAGAAGAGTTAAGAAATCATCATTTTGTAGCCATCATAGTAATAATTGATACAGGTAAGAATCATCTATGGATGCCAGCACCATTTGGTGAAAAGGTCTTGGGGAACATGATATTTACAGAGTCATATCTCACAAATAAATTACTGATTACATTACAAAGGGAAAAAACCCTTTACAGAAGAGATGACTTGTACTTTAGCCAAGGAATCAAAGCTGGCAGCCCCAATAAAGGGCATACTTTACTGATGTTGTCTGTAAGATGCACAAAGGACACAGCATCACTTATGCAGTAATAAGCCAAAATACATAACCTAAATCTAATAAAGAGGAAGCAACAAATGGAGCGATATTCCACTTAACTGACCTGTGCTCTTCATAAATGTCAAGGTCATGAAGGACAATGAAAAGCTGAGTAACTGTCACAAATTAAGACTGAAGAGACATGAGGATTCAATAAAATGTATGATCATGGACTGGATCCGGGATCAGGGGGAAACTGCTCTAAAGGACAGTACTGAGACAACTAGCGACATCTGAATATGGATTGTATATTGGATAAAAGTATTTTATCACTATTAAATTTCCTAAAAATTATGATTACATATAAGGAATAATTGATAATTATGTAAGAGAATGTGCCTGTTTTTAGGAGAATGTCTAGTTTTTTGGGGAGAGAGGAAGGGTCAATATTATCTGCAACTTACTCTCAAATGATTCAGTAAATAATAACAATACGTACATATATATGTATAAATATAAATCAGTATATGTATGTATACACATACATTAATGTAGAGACACACACATACACCCCAAATGTAGCAAAAAATTAAAATTGATGAACCTAGGTGAAAGGTATATAGGTATTCAATTATTTAGCAAATTTTCTGCGAATTTCAAGATAAAAAGTTGAGAAAGCAATGAATATATTTTCACTGATATGGGCTTCTTATGGATATAGTCTTAAAATATATATATTCCTTGGACCGCCCCCCCCCCACCTCTCCCCTCCCTCAGTTTCCTGCTAAGATAGCAGGGGGCTGGGCAAAGATAAACTTTCCTTAAAATGTTGCTATAAAAATGAAAAGTGGTCAACTAAGCCTCACTTAAGACAAGTAAATTCAGTCAGCAGCCTTTGAGCAAGCTGGGCTGCTTCTGAGATGGGGTGGCTCTTTGTAGAAACTGGAAAACAGATGTTGGCTGGAAAGAATGCTCACGCAGTGAGGGAGATGGGGGGAGGTGTCACTGGCTTTCCGTTTCTCAAATTCTGCGTGGCTGTCAGAGACCAGCTGGTCTGGGAGTTTCCCCATCTCTCTCACCAGTCTGTCTGCTTACTTGTGTATGTGAGGCAGCTGCTCAAGGTCAGGGTAGAGATGCAGAGTCAAGCCTGACAGCATCCTCCTTCCCAAGTACCATCTTCACTTCTCACCAGCTCTTAGGCATGGTGCCTGGTACCCGGCAGGTGTATAAATTTTCTGAATCCAATGGAAGCTGATACTTGCTGCCACGTCCGGACATGGGGACATGGGAGACATTTAAAACTACTTCTCAAGGAGTCAGTGAGGCCCAGGAGAAATCTTAGAAGGCTTGAAGGTATCCTACGTCCTCACTGTTCAAAGACCCCAAAGCCCAGAGAAGACAGGGAGTTACTCAGTGTCACAGTGTTGGCAACTGGGCTGGTTCTCTAATCTTCAGTCCTTCTTGCATCTCAGACCTTTTCTGCATCCTTTAGAATTTTCTTTAGGGAAGATCTGTTAGTATGAAATTTCAGTTTTTGTCTGCCTTAATATGTCTATTTCACCCTCATTCTTGAAGAATATTTTAATCAAATATGGAATTCTAGGTTGATGGTTATTTTTTTGCTGAGTGCATTGAATATATCATTTCACTAATTTCTGGCTTTCATGGTTTCTGCTGAGAAATCAGCTGTCAGTCTAATTGTCCTTTCTTGAAGGAAATTTGTCTATTTTCTATGGCCACTTTGAACGTCTTTTTTTTTTTGGTGTGTGCCTTTGGTGTCCTAGTTTCACTAGATGAGGTGATCCACAGGTGGATTTCTTTTTATTTTGCTGTTTGGGATTTACTGGGCTTGAGTCTGTGGATTGGTGTCTAAGTTCTCAGCCATTACATCTTCAAATATTGCCTCCCTTCCCTTGTCTCTTTCTTTTCCTGGGATTCCAAATAGATGATCAGATCCTACCACTCTGTTCTCCATGTGTCTTAACCTCTCACAGTTTTCATCTTTTTGTCTCTGCTTCTCTCTTCAGCTGTTTTAAACCTTACTCTGTTGTTAAATGCTTATGTTCAGATTTTCACTTTAATAATTATATATTTCATTTCTAGAGGTTATATTTGGTTCTTTTCCAAATTCATTACTCTTCACTCATTTTTCAAGCAACTCTTATTAAAACACACTGAGCAAAATTATTTTATATTGTTTCTGATAATTCAAATATCAGAAAGTTTTATAGGTCTGGCTCTCCTTCTTGTTGTTTCTGCTGACTCTTGCTCACAGTGCCTTGTTTCCTTATAGGTTCAGTAACTTTTGACTGAATTGCTCATCTTTCTTGGGACACTAATCTAAGTAAATCAAATGAAGCCTGGAGGTGTGTTTCTTCAGAAAAGATCTGCATCTGATTCTGTCAGGGTCTGGGAGAACTACCAGTTGGGAAGTACTTTAAATGCTTATGATTTTGCCTTGAGGTTTTTTGAACCACCCAGGCACACAAATTTGGTTTGCAATCCCAAGTTTATGAATTCTCAGATTCCCTCCCTCTCCTCTTCTGTTCGGGTTCAAATCAGTTTATTTTACAGTTCTTGGTGGTGGTGGTGGGGTGCTTATGGAAGGTGTGGTTTATTTCTCATTCATCCTCACCTTGAAAGCTCTTTTGGAATTCTAGCTAAATGGAGGAGAGAGCAGTTCTCTTATTAGACTAGCTTCCCTAGCAGGTCAAGGCTCTGAGAGGCCCAGCCATGAAAGTACTTGAAAATTGAAGTTTAAGTTCACTCAATTTAGATTTGTCCTCAAAACATGGCTGCCTTCAGTATTCTGCTGACACCCCTGGGCTCCCTCCTTCACTTATTCCTGGCCTGGTTACTCCTCTTTATTATTGGATCATACATAGATTAAAGAAAACATTTTAAAATGTTTTATCTAGCACTTGTAATGGTTTTTAGAGGAATGACTGGACCAGGCATTTAGTATACCAGGCTGTTGGAGCTGGGCTTGATCTGTATGTAAATGCTCACCCATTCTCAGAGCCCCCAGCCCCAGTCAGCCACCCATCTAGATAGAGCATCCATGGCCAAAGCCATACCAGCTGCAGCCTTAGCAGGCCAGCCACTCACCCTTGGACGCGGACGGTGTGCGAGTGCTCTGTGCCACAACCTGGCGGACCATGAGGGGGGTCAATGGAGACCGAGAGGCCACGTTTGCCATGAGCTGAGGCTGGGATAGATACTAGGGTGACTGTGTGGGGCAGGTGAGAGCCGGGGGAGTCAGGCAGGATCTGCTCGATGACGGGAGTCACCACGGTCTGGTAGTAGCAGTGCCCGCTGCAAGAGCCACAGGCAGAGGGGATCCAAAGAGTGGGAAGAAAAGAACATTAGCACAATCACCAGAATCATGTCCGCCCCACCCCACAGTCCCAGGCTCTTTTCTCCTCCACCCTTACTGCTCCTCATAGAAGGAGGTGGGTCTTAGCTGCCCAATGGGACTGGGAACAGGAACTGAGTAGGTCCAGCCCTGCCCCTTTCTGACACTCAGTCATTCTGTTTGTCTGCTCTCTGTTAAGTTGTAAGCTGTGCAGAAAAAGGCCTAGGGATAAATCCAATTCAGGAGTAAGTCATTAAAAGTCCATTTGGGATCAAGCCATGCTGCCCTGGAATCCAGCTTTATCAGCACTGTATAATAAAGAACCTGTTTGGGTAAGAGGCTCTAAATCCTTGAAATAAGAGTGCCTTTGTTTTTCCTGAGCCCCTGAGACCACACCTGAGTTTATGTTAATAAGATAACTCAGGATGGCGGCTAGGCACCAGAAAGACTAACTATGTGATTAGAAGGTTGGGGCTTTGACCTAGTCCAACACGGAGGAGAGGAGGGAGTCTGGAGATTGAGTTCAATCATGTGCCCAGAGTCAATAAATTCTGCCTACATAATGAAACTCCAATAAAAACTCTGGTGATTCCAGGAGTGGGGTCACATGTCCTGATTCCATAGAGAAAATGCACAGAACCTCTGCATTTGGGACCCTCTCAGACCTTGCCTTTCATATCTTTTCATCTGGTTGGTCCTAATTTGTACCCTTTATAAAAATAATTAATCCTAAGTATAGTACTTTCCTGAGTTTTGAGTCATTTAGTGAATTATCAAACCTGAGAGACTGTGGGAATCCCTGATCTGTAGCCAGCTGGTCTGAAGTGGGAGTGGCCTGGGAACCTCTGAATTAGTCTGAAGTGAGAGTGGTCTTGGGTACTGGATCCTGAACTGGTAGAGTTGGTGTTAACTCTGGTGGCTGGTGCCAGAATTGCACTGCAGTGATATATCGGTAAGAAAGCTGACATCTGAGACTTTCTCCATGTGACTCTTGTGTCATATCTCCTATTCACTTCTACACCATCACTTTTATTAATGACTGACCCCACATGGGCAGAGAAAGGGCCCTGGTGTGGGAGACTTGTGGTACAGGTGGACACAGCAGGCTTGGGGAGGGGCCAGGCCACTCACCAGTACAGCTTGGAGTGCTCCACCAGCGTGTAGGTGTCCCCATCACCGATGAAAGTCCCGCATGTGAGGCAGATGAAGCACTCGGGGTGGTACTTCAGCTCCCCGGCCACCTGGCAGGGTGTGTGGGGAGGACAAACCAGCTTAGCAGCCACCTTCAGCCCCCCTATCTCTTCCCCTCTCAGAAGGGCAGCCCCAAAAAACTTTGGGAGCCTGGTCGGCCAGATGCTGAGATCCCGGACAGAGCTGGCTTTTAAGATCGGGGGCTTAGGGATATAGACAAACAGGCTATGAAGTCATGGTGGAATTAGAGTACCAATGAAAAGAACAAGAGAGAGATCTAGAGAAGGTAAACCCGTGAGGGGAGAGAGGGGGAGAGAGAGAGAGAGAGAGAGAGAGAGAGAGAGAGAGAGAGAGAGAGAGAGAGAGAGAGAGAGAGAGAGAGAGAGAGAGAGAGAGAGAGAGAGAGAGAGAGAGAGAGAGAGAGAGAGAGAGAGAGAGAGAGAGAGAGAGAGAGACACACACACACACACACACAGAGGCGAGGTGTATAAGTGGGGGAGGGTGTGCTCACCATGACCAGCCCTTTGGTGATGTGCTCTGAGCACCCGTGGCAAGACTCGCCATAGCGGGCCCAATAGTCCTTCTTGCAAAACAGCTGCCCATCCTTCTCATAGTACTGGTGTGAGAGGGAGGCACTGCATTCACAACACCTGGGTGAAAGAGAAGGTGGGGCTTAGTATGGCTCACTCCTCCCCCTTCTCCAGAGCTGGGCCTTGCCATAGTCTATAGGCACCTTTATGAGAATTAGAAAAAGATGTCTGCATCCTTGTCCTTCCCTGCTTCCATCACCCCCAGCAATATGGAGGCATCTTGAGCCAGCTGATGGAGATAAAAAGTGATCTCTTGGAGCTGTGAAGACCTACTAAACGCTAGCACCTTCCCATTGTCTTAGCTAAATTTATTTAATCCTCACAGGCCACCATGAGGCAGGCATGGGCGTCCTTAATCTAGAGATGAGGCAGATGAATTTCAGAGTGTATGAACTGCCCAAGGTTACACAAACTACTCCCTGCTCCACTTAAATATGAGGCAGGAGTTCAACTCAGTAAAGACCAGCCAGGATCAGTCAAAACAGGGGATCTGCTGGTTTCCTAGTCAGCCCTACAGGTTCTGTCAGTCACAAGAAGGGAGGGGGTTTAAGGGACAGCACAGCATAGCCCCTCCCTCCACTCAACCAGAGCCTTAGTCTCCACACCTTCCCTCAGAAAAGCAGTCATGCTGTATGGAGAATGCCTGGATGTACAGGGTCATCAGGGCCAGTATCACCCTGTCCTATCACCAAGGACTACCAGGGAGGCCTGGCTGGGGGTGGGGCCCTAAAGGACAAATGAGGAGGAATGAAGTGCCAGCTTCTAGGTGTCATCCCACAGGCCTGGAGCTAGATCAACATGCCTGGCTTCTTTCTACCCAAGTGTCCATCCCAGTGGGGTGGCCACCAGCAGCCCAGTTGGTCAGGATGAGCAAATACAGAAATTCAGATCCCTAGTGAATCCCCAGGGACATTTTTTCGAGACTCCGAACCAGAGTCCTAGGGGCCAGAGCATACATGTGCAGAGAATCTGTCTAGCTCTGCTGCTGTTTGGGCCTGCTGGGTGATATGCCAAGGTCACATAGGGACAGGAAGGACCCAGGCTCAGAGGTTATGGCTCAGTAGGGAAAAGATTCAGGAAAAAGGATGGCATGTAGGACTGTGACCTGACTAACACAGCCCTATTCCCTAGGGAACCCTCCACACTACTACAGCCTGCTCTCAATGACTGCTCCTTAACGAGGGAACTGGGGATGAGTGAGGAGGAGGAGGAGGAGGAGGAGGAAGAGGGAGAGGATAGCAGCAACAGTACTGGTGGGACACTGTCCCTTTAAGAGGATCCAGCTAGTTCCCCATTGTCTGGGAGCCTGATGGGAGGGGCAGGGGACCACAGCCAGGAGCTGGGAGGGAGCAGGTTAAGGCACAAAATGCCTGGGTTCAGAACGGGTGGGGGTGCACCCAGGAAGAAGGGGTCTGATGAGGTCTTTCCTCTTTCACTACCCCCTGTGAAAGAGGGGACTGGAGAGGGAGGGCCTCAGGAAGCCGCCCTGGGATGTGAGAGGAGGCAGCGGAAGCAGCAGCTGGACCAGAGCCATGATGTCATCTGCTGTCCCTGCAGGCCCCCGCCCACACTCCTGCCCTAGCCCTGGGTGCCAGCAGGGGGCAGGTATCTCACTGCTGGGGCCCCAATGAAGGGAGGACACCCAGGGATGGGGAGAGAACCCCAGCATACATCCCCAGGGGCTTTAACTTTCACTTAGCAGGAAGGTGTGTAGCAGGCTTTACAAAGAGGCAGTGCAGGCACCACACCATGACCTTGAGGAGTCCTCCCACAGCCTGTGCTGATCAGTGATTCACTTCGCCCTTCCACGGACCAGACACATTGCGTCGTCACAGGAGTGTCACCACAGGAGTCTCCCCCTCATTTCCAGGCTGCCAGGCTGCAGGAAGCAGGACCCCGCCTGTCTTCCCGTGGGTGGGTAGGTTGGTGGAGGATCAGAAGCAGCTGCTTTCCTCCAGGGGAGAGAAGGCTCTTCATCCGCCCGCAAACTCCTCCTCCTTCACTCCTTCACAAACATTCATCACCTTAGCAGTCCTGGAAGACCCAACGCTGACTCACCCAAGGGCTCTGTGAGTGCAACTGCAACCTAGTGACCACTTCCTTGAAGCTTGCTCAGAGGCCCGGCTAGGGTGCCTGCCCCCATGAAGCCTGTACTACCAACCTTTGTTGGCCCACCAGTCTCTATGATTAACCTTCAGGCTGTCTGAGGTCCCAAGCCAGGCATCCATAAACACTAGACCCCAAAGAAAACATAAGTGGTTCCTGTGCACTCGACATGGAGGTGTTCCCACCCCCAGCTTTCTCAGAACTGCTCCAGGGCACTCCAACCGGGCTTCATCTCTGACAGTGGCCACGAGACCTCCGTCTCAGACAGGCGATCTAGCTCAGGCTCAAACAGCGGCTGGTGGCTGGCACTTGGGGGCTCAATGGACCTTTGCTGATGGAAGGCACCCAGGAGGCCCTGACCCTGTCCATTCCTTCATATCTGGCAAGGAGTCAGAGGAAGCAGGTGGAGCAGGTAGGCCTGGCTCTTCGGGGTCCCCTACACATGCCCCTGCCCCCAAAAGGATGTTAAGAGAGGAGTGCCAGGTACTGAGGGTGTGTAAAACTGGCTAGTAGGTCAGAGAGGAACTCCTAGGAAACAGTCATCTGTCCACCCCATACAGGAGCAGGAGAAGACAAAGCCAGGCTCAGGTCCTGGGGAAGGCATGAGAGGGCTGGGCTAGGAGGCAGTGGCAACCTCTGCAATGACAGGTCCATCTCTACCTATGGCCACATCTCTGGACACCAGATGTTAAGAAAGAGCAGCTGGAGAACCAGCCTAATGAGAAGACTGTATCGGAAAGGCCAGCAGCAGCCCGATTCCCCTCAACAGGAAGCCAACAGTGACCAGGAGTTTCAGTTCTCCTGCCCCACAGCCAGGGCCCAGTTCAGACTGTCCTACAGTTGCCTCTAGCCCCAGCCCTCGTACCAGGGGCCCTGCCTGAGGCCTGGAACAGATGGGGAAGGGGCTTTCCACTTACTTGGCCCCTCTAAGGAAGCGCCTTCTTCTCAGGGTCGAGGCCAGCATCCTTTGCAGGTCCCCAGAGCAGGGGATCTGGAGGCCTATGGGAGAGCAGGAGTGGGCCAACCAGCTGCTTCCCCATCCTACTCCAGGCACTCAGGATTGGAGGCTGCAGAGGGTGGGGCCAGTGTGGCCGCCCAGCATAGGAGGAGAATGCAGCAATGTGGATATGAGAGGACTTGGTCTGAGCGCGTAACAGGAAGCAACTGAAGAGCCTTCTGCCGGGGCTCTGGTGCAGGTAGGGAGGCTGTGGCAGGCACTCTGCCCTCAGCCCCACACACCCTAGAAGGCACCTTCCATGCTCCTCAGCCTCTGCTTTGACAAAGGCACTGGGGGCTCAGGGCTCTCTGGGGACAGGGAAAAGCTCAAAAGCAGCTGCTTCTTCCAGAGCTGCCCCCAAGGGAACAGAGGTCAACTTTCATGGACAGTCTGTCCTCCTTGCCTGCAAGCTCTTCCTTGCTAAAGCAGCACCAGTGCTCATGGGCTACAAGCTCCCTGCTGGGCCTAAAGGAAGCCTAGACTACTCTGGGCCTGGCCATAGCCTTCTAGGAGGTGGGGCCCACAGTGGGTGGGACCCCTGGAAAAGAGAAAGGGGCGGGCCCTAAGGTGACAATGACCCCCAGTGCTAATGCCAGAAGCATCCTGTGTACCTGCAACTCTCCCACTGCAAGGCCTCAGAGTCCAGGGGCTGGTGCCAACCCCACTTCATGGCACTGAGATCCTTCCAGGGAGAAACCAAGCAGGGTCTAGGGCCTTGAGAGTCCTGCTGAGAGTCAGCTGGCTGCCTATTAGCTATGGGACCCAGGCAAGCACTGACTCCGGCCTGAACTGCTTTCCTGTCATGGGATGAGGACACTGTTGGCCTCACCCAGTTTTGGGGGCTCTTGGGAGAACCACACACCACTGAGCCAGGAATGCTCATGTAAGCTGCACTGTAGAAACTGTGGCTCTTACTGCCTGTGGGCCTTCCTCACTGTGGGAGCCTTCCCTGTGCTTGTCATACCACAGACAGCCAGAACATGTCTTCTCCCTACTCCCTCCACCAGGGGCCTCACCGCTCTCCTGGTTATGCAGGGTGGGGAACCTCCAAAACTGGGTTCGATGAGTCTGTCCCACTACATCTGTCCTGTGGCATCTATGGCCACACTCCTGGCTCTCTCTCTTGTTTCCCAAGGCCCCATCGCTCCCCCAACCCCAGGCATAGGGGCCCCTAAAGTTCTTCCCCCGATTTCTCTTGGTCCCATCCCAAATCTCATCCACCAGCGCTAAGTGGGCCACTCTTTCTGGCCTTCCCACCTCTGACCAGACTCAAACCACCTCAGCCAGCTCTGGGCAGGGCACTACCATTTTGGATAGTCCGCTGCACCTCCAACTCAATATGTACAGGGCACAATTTATCACCAACCCAGCCCCCAACTCCAGCAGACCCAACAGACCATTGCCCTCCCTAGCACTCAGACCCCTCACCTTTTCAACTCTGCAGTGGTTTGGAATGAGAAAGACATAGGTTCTAGTCCCAGCTCTAGCTGTTGCAACTTTCAGTAAGTAACTTGATTTCTTTGAAACACCATTTCTCATGTGTAAGCTGGGCAAATAATGGTATCTCATTTGGTTATGGTGAAGGCTTAATGAAATAACATTAGGAGTACTCAGTAAGTGGTGGCTAATATGTCTAATCTTGCCAAATATTGCCCCTTTATGTCTGCAATTCTCTCCACTTTTAGTCACTGTCCTAGGTCAGGCCTTGAGTACAGATTCCTGAACTATTGTGACAGTCCCTCTCTGCCAAGTTACCATCTTCCACTGTGATGGCACTTTTCAGTAGCACTTCTGCCCATGCCCCTCCCCTGCTTTCTGCTTTCTGCATCCCTGTGCTGGCTCCCTACTGCCCTCAGAAGGTCCTTATCTTTGCGTTCAGGGTTCTTCATAAATAAATTCCAAGTTTACCTTCTCACTGCATTCCTCGACTCCCTCTGTTCCAACCAAACAAGCTGTTCCTCTTCCCTCGATTGCCCATGCTGTCCCAGCTCCCTCTCTGTGCACGTGGTTTTCTCTGCCTCTTGACAGTCCTCTGCTGATCACCTACCTACCTGGAAACCTGAGGGCATGGTGCCTGCCTCTCTTCTGGCCTCACCAGCCAGTGTGGGTACTGCATGTTCATTTCATTCACTGGCTGTGTGACTCTGGTAAAATAAATTAACCTCTCTGTGTCTCAACTGATAGAGAGAATGCAGTATCTAACTATATAAACTCCTTGCCCCAGTGCCTGGCCCTTATTAAACTGTAGAAAATGTTAGACATTACTCTTAAAAAAAAAAAAAGAAAGAAAGAAAGAAAAAAAAGAACCTTGTTAGAGGTTCCCACTGTCTATAAAATAAATTCCATCAATTGGTGGTTAATGCCCCGATGACCTGGGCTGGGCCTCCCAACTTTATCTTCCCTTCTTTGCAGTGCTTTTCCACCTGAACACTGCTGTTCACTGGTTGGGGCAGGCCCTGTCACCATTCCACCCTTTGCACCTGCTGGGTCCTCTGCTTGAAATTCCTTCCTGCCATACTTCTCCACATGGGAAATCTCACCTCCTTTGAGACCCCCAACTCTGGCTCTAGAGCCATCTCTAAAGCTATCCCTTGCCCGCTTCTCATTCTGGTCCTACTGGGTTGCTGGGCCACCTTTAGGTCCCAGAAGCCCTGACCTCTCCAACACTTGGGAATTGGTGTTTGGGATATGTATACTGGCCTATGCATCTTTACAACCAGCCCAGGGACTGGTGAAGGAGGCCCAGCGTCCTCCAAGGCTGAGTTTGTCTTCCTTCCTCCCCTGGAACATGAACACCTAGAAGACAAGGGTGCACTGCTTTTTCCCCTCCTCCCCTTGTGCCTAGGTTCTGCAGGCCTTAGTAATACTGATGGAAAGGCAGGTTTCTCCCCTCCTCTCCTTAGGGGTCCCAAATGACAAAACAGAGAGACCTTTAGGGATCTTCTAGTCTAAATGCCTCATTTCACAGTTAGGGAAACTGAGGCCAAGGACTTGCTAGAAGTCACAACCAAAACAGCACCAGGGGTAATAGCCAGCTCTCCCAGACTGTTTGCCCAGCCTCTTGTCTCTGGCAGGCCTTGGCCAGCCCACCTTACCTGAAGCAGTCTGCGTGCCAGTCAGTGTTCAAGGCCTGGAGGTACTGGCCGTCATAGATCCTCTGGCCGCAGCTCGCACACACAGGCAACTCGCTTCCTGCAGGGGTGGAAAGGAAGCCAGGAACCATTCTTAGAGGAGTTACAGTTTGGTGCAGGCCCAGGCTGCCCTGCCAACCCCAAGTCCACCTGCACAAATCCTTGTGCACACACACAGCACCCAGGCTGGGCAGTCACTGTGCCCAGTAGAAGGAAAAAGAAGGAAGGTCTGAGCATCTTGCTGAGACCTTGGCTAAATTACCAAGCCTCTCCGGATCTCAATTTTCCTATCTGTAAACTGAAGATGAGGATCAGATGTCCGCCCTTCAACTCTAGCATTTTTCAACTCAAGATAAATGAAAGAAAGCAGCAAGATTTAGAAATAAGGCAGCGGGTGACACTCTTGTCACAGCCCCCTTTCCTCCCCTGCCGGCCCAGGGAAAGATACTCAGAAGACCCTTCAAGTCCAGGTAGGGATCGGAGAGGGCTGGATTGGTACGTTCTGTGCTGAAGCCCCTGGTAGGGGAGGGGCAGGAAGCCCAGAGGTGCTGGCTCCAAATAAGCCTTGGCTATGTCCTGATCTGGCTAGGGGCAGGGGCTGCAGAGCTGGACACTCTCAGACACCTGCTCCAGGGAGACCTGGCACCTCCACAAGCTGGCCACTAGTCATGCTTAGTCATCCTTGGGGCCTGGCACCACTAGAGCTGAGTGGGCCCTGGAAGATCCCCCAGGCCTGCCCTTCCTCACTGTATAGATGGGGAGACTGAACCTTAGAGAGGGTAAGGCTTGCCAGGTCACACAGCAGGCCCCCAGGCCACCGCCTGCCCCTCCATGAGGACCCAGGGTGCTGAGGCAGGGGTGATGGTGAAGTGGGCCCTTGCTCCAAGTAGGCCTTCAGGGGCCTGGTGGGACGACTGGCGGTAGCCCCAGGGGAGGGCAGAGCTGAAGGGGCTGGCATAGTTGGGACTAGGTGTGCCTGAGTGATGGCTGAAGAAACCCAGGGAAGGAGACCTGACCCTGCTTTGGGTAGAGGGAACTTTGGGGGGTCTTCACACCCTAACTGTAGTGCAGTACCAAGCTTTAAGCCCCAGGAAGGGAGAAGGAGCTGAAGAGGTTGAGATGAGAGTCATCCTCCCAGCCAATATTGATGGCAGGCATTGGGTTTGGTGCAGGGAGACGGCGGGACGGAGGTGGGGGCGTCGGCGGGAGGGCAGCACCCTGCCAATGGTTCCTGGAGAAACATCTCCGCCCTTTCCATTCGGCCTCCAACCACCAATACTGGGGGCCAACTATGCGGCCCCCAACAGTACAGCCTGGGAAACAGCTTCCGCAGGTAGCGCTTGGCTCAAGGTCACGGAGCCAAGTAGGTGCGAGGCAGAGACTCAGACCCAGGGCTGGGCTTCCCCAGCGCCTCTTTCTTTCTAGGCTGGGTTAGAGACTGGATAAGCGGTAGCCTGGGGCGAGCCCGGGGTGAGCAGAGCATGCAGATGGAAGCCGGGGCTGGGGGGTTGGGGGAGGCGATGCCTGGGACTCCTCAGGGGTGGACGTCGGCCAGGGGATGGGAGAAGGCGGGGAAGAAAGGGAGGAGCGGCCCTCCGCCCCTGGGAGGGCAGCCCACCCAGGGCCGAGAAGGGAAAAAGGGGTGGAAGCGTGTCAGGGAGGGGCCTGCGAGCTTCGGAAGGTCGAGCTCATCCCGGAGGAGGGAGAAGTGCGGCCTCGCAGCAGACCTGGCCTCCGCTGCGGCCCGGCTCGGCCCCCTCCCGTGTCCCCGGTTCCCCTGAGACGGCGCCCCAGCCTGCCCGCCCGCCCGGCTTGCGCCCCGCGCACCTTCCTCTCCCATACGTTCTTCCCTCCAGGTGCAACAAA
>NW_006441386.1:6282240-6299139 GCF_000325575.1 Pteropus alecto
GCGCGGCCCCGCCCCGTGCCCTCGGCGGCGCCCCACCCCCACCGGGCTCTTCCCGCCTGCCCGCTTCATTCATCTCTACTGAGCGACGACTGTGCTTAGCACTGCGAGGCACCGATGTGTAAATCGAAAACTGCTGCCTAGGAGGGATCCGTACTCTGATGCGGCAGTCTAAGCGGGTTTAGAAGCCCCAAGAAGGGGCCTCAGTTTTCTCACGGGGAGACCCTCTGACCTAAGCCAGGTGGGTGGCGGCTAAGAATCCGGACCTGAGCTGGAGGAGACGTTGTGGACCCTGAAGACCTTGGAGGTCGCCTTGGGGAGATGCGCTGGCCAGGTCCTCTCCCTCTCAGGCCTGCAGTGAGGGCAGAAGCAGGAAGGTGATGGCCCAAGTGTTAGGCCCTCACTGGCTAGTCAGGGCGCTAAAGGAGCAGGACCTTGGGAAGGAGTAAACCCTCTGCCAGGCTGTGACAGATGTTCTCAGGGGTTTCCTCTTCCCAGTGTTGGCGACCTGATGCTGGCGCTGCCTTGCCCAGGGTTCAGGAGGGGCCACAGCTGAACGAGGTTTTGGCTGAGTGAAGTGGCCAGAGGAATTGATGGGTACAGGTGCCCAGTCCAGCACTGGAAGGGTGGAGCATCCTGCCTAGAAGTAGAGAATCTTAGAATGCTCCTTGGGAAGGGGGCGACCCTATCTCCCTTAGGCACACTCTCTCACTTCATCCCACTGCGCAGGAGGTTATGAGCAGAGAGGTTGAGCCATGTGCCCAAGTGCACCCAGTAAATAAGGGCAGAGCTGCCCAGACTCCTGCTCCAGCCATCATATTTGCTAGATTTCTCAAGCTAGGGCCTGTAAGGTGGAGGCACTCACCCCTGGGAACAAAACAATTACCTGGAGGTAGGGAGAAAATATTTCAATTTTGATTTCTAATAAGAAAGAAGGTGAGCTTTAAAAATAACTTAATATTCAGATTGACACTAGTGAACTCTTTTTGTCTACTGGTCAGATGGTCCCAGAGCACTCCCAAGGAGGCATGGAGGTCCTCAGAGGCTATACAGCAATGTTTTTGCCTGTTTGTTGCTCTCCTATAGGGGATATCTCAGACAGGATCCTGGTAGGAAACAGGAGCACTCAGTGGAATTTACTGAGGAGAATTTAATAAAGGTGATTTTATAACAGACTGGGCAGAGTTAAGGGAAACCAATGAGGACAGGCACAGTCTTAGAGGGTGGCAGCAGTTACCACTCCGGAGTGAAGGAGAGGGCCACAGTGCAGGGTGGAGGGGGTGCATAGAGTAGATCTGAAGGGACCATTGGCCTGTGCCTGATTAGCTGACATTATCTAGTTTTAAGAAAACTAACAGTCACAGAATGGACTTGTGGCTGCCAAAGATTCCTGAGAAGAAAGCGAGGATGGAAGACAATGCTAATACTGCAAGATGAGCGAAAAGGTAGAGCTGACGTTTCCATCCCCAGTTGGAGGACCTTGTCAGCAACATTTCCAGTGAAACCAGTGACTGGCTTATTAGAAATGATGTATTCTGCCACATAGCTCATACAAGGTATTAAGTGTTTTTTTAACTGAAAGCAAAAAAAGGAATTTTGTATTTTTAATGAATAAAATCATTCAAATATTGTTTATCTTATCTTTAGATAAGATAAATTGTTTTTGCACTGTTATATGATGAATGTATTTTATTATTTGTATAGTCAAGTATGTATATAATTTATGAGTGAATAGGTCTACGTGTGCATGTGATAGGGCACAAATCTTAATTTAGGTGCAAATTAAGAGCTCTGGCTTGGATGTGTTAGATTTTAGATGCCCATTTGCAATCCAAGTGGCAAATATATCTCAATAATATTTTACTGATGGGATTCATAATAAAAATTTTTTAGACGAGAGGTTGAGAATTCTGTGGGAAAGTCTTGATTACTCCAGGTCAGTCATCAGGATTTGTCCAAACTGGTGCCTGGCTGAACATAAGCTGGTGACAAATGAGAGGCTCTGTGGGGACACTGTCACAGGATGAGCCTAAGACTGTTACCCAAGGCAAAGACCAGAGCCTGAGGTGTCCTAGCCTGGGTATGAAAAGAGAGCTGACATTATTGGATCCCTGCTGTCAGACACAGTCTGTCTCCTCACTCAGACATGTGGCTCAGTGACTCCCTCTCCTCTCCTTGAATTGCAGACAAAAGGACCCAGATGTCTACTTGGCATCTTCACTTGGATGACAAATGGGCACCTCAAACTTAATGCATCCAGGCCAGAGTTCTTAATTTGTTCCCAGATTTGCTCCCCCCAGGTGTTTCTCATCTCGGTAAATGCTACCACCATCATCTAGTGTAGTTCAGGCCCAAACTTGCAAGCATCCTCAACTTGTCTCATTCTCCCTACTCCTTGCATCTGATCCATCAGCAAATCCTATTGGCTCTCTGTACAACATATATCCAGAATTCCGTCACTTCTCCCTTCTCCTTTGTCTAGCTGGGCTTTCAGTGCAACAGCCCCAAGTCTGTCCCCCTGTTACCCTTCAGAGCCCCACACGTGGGACAAGGTATGACATTTCCTTGCTTTTAAATCCAAAGCCCTTACTTTGACCCTTATAGAACCTAGCCCCTGGCTACTTCTTTGCACTTATTTCTTCACTCCTTGCTCACTTTTGTTAACCAAGGTACACCTCTCTGCTGTTCTGACTTCCCGGGCAGGTGCTTATCACAGAGTCTTTGGCCTGAGGTCAGGCATCCCCAACCAGTCCAAGTAATTTAACATTCTTTGTCACTCTCTCCTTCCCTGGCTTTTAATCTTCGTAGCAGAGATTCACCTGCCATTAGAATTAATCACTTATTCACTGTATTAGTTTCCTGTGGCTGTCATAATAAATTACCACAAACTTGGCCCTTAAAACAACAGAAATTAATTTTCTCACAGTTCTGAAGGCCAGAAGTCCCAAATCAGTTTTCCTGAGCCAAAGTCAAGGGCTGCACTTTTTCCAGAGACTCTAGAGGAGAATCAGTTCCTTTCCTCTTCCAGCTTCTTCTTGTTTTTTAAAAAAATTGCAGTAAAGAACACATAATGTAAATTTACCATCTTAACCATTTTAAGTGTACATTTCAATAGTGCTAAGTATATTTATACTGTTGTGAAACAAATCTCCAAAACTTTTCATCTTGCAAATCTAAAATTCAGTACACATTAAACAACAACTGCCTTCTCCTCCTCTCTCATTTTATGGTAACCACTATTCTACTTTCTGTTTCTATGAATCTGGTTATTTTAGATGCCGCGTATAAGTAGAATCATACAATATTTGTCTCGTGACTAGCTTATTTCACTTAGCATACTATCCTCTAGGTTCTTCCATGTTTTAGCATCTGACGTTTCCTTTTCTTTTAAAGCTGAATAATATTCCATTGTCTGTATGTATCACATTTTGTTTATCCATTTATCCATCTGTAGACATGGTAGGTTGCTTTCACCTCTTGGCTATTGTGAATAGTGCTGTTAAGAACATTAGTGTGCAAATATTTCTTAAGAGACCTTAATTTCAATTCTTTTGGATAAATACCCAGAGGTGGGATTGCTGGATCATATGATATAGTTCTATTTTCAAGTTTTTGAGGACTCTCCACACTGTTTTTCACAGAGGCTTCACCATTTTGTGTTCCCACCAATAGCGTATAGTGGTTCCAATTTCTCCACATCTTTGTCAATACTTGTTATTTTCTGCTTTTTTGATGGTAACCATTGTAATAGATGTGAAGTAATATTTCATTGGTTTTGACTTGCATTTCTCTGCTGGTTAGTGACGTTGGGCATCTTTTCAATTGTTTGTTGGCCATTTGTATATTATCTTTGGAGAAATGTCTATTGAAGTCCTTTGCCCATTTTTTAATCCAGTTATTTGATTTATTGTTGTTGAGTTGTAGGAGTTTTTTATATATTCTGAATATTAACTTTTTATCATGTATATGGTTTGCAAATATTTTCTCTGGCTCTGCAGGTTGTCCTTTTACTATGTTGACTCTGTCCTTTGATGCACAGAAGTTTTAAGTCTGATATAGTTTCATTTGCCTTTTTTCTTTTGTTGCTTGTGCTATTTGTGTCATATCTGTAAAATCATCGCCAAATCCAATGTCATGAAGACTTCCCTCTGTATTTTTGCTAGGAAACATAGAATTTTCCTAGAGGAAACTTATAGTTTTGAGTCTTACGTTTAAATCTTCAATCCATTTTGAGTTAATTTTTGTCTATGGTGTAAGGTAAGGGTTTAACTTCCTTTGTGTGGTATTCAGTTTTCCCAACACCATTTGTTGAAGAGATTGCCCTTCCTTCATTGAGTGTTCCCGGCATCCTTGTCAAAGATCATTTGACCAAATATGTGAAGGTTTTTCTCTGGGCTCTCTATTCTATTCCGTTGATCTGTCTTTATGCCAATACCATATTGTTTTGATTACTGTTTAATTTGATTACTTTTTAATATGTTTTGAAATCAGGAAGTGTGAGTCCTCCAACTTTGTTGTTCTTTTTCAAAATTATTTGGTCCTTGAGATTTGGGGATGAATTTTTCTATTTCTGCAAAAGATACCATTGGAATTCTGATGGAGATTGCATTAACTCTGTAGATGTCTTTGGGTATTTTGGACATTTTAACGATATTAAGTCTTTCAATCCATGAATATGGGATCTTTTTATATATTTGTGTCTTCTTTAATTTCTTTCAGCAAAGTTTCTAGTTTTCAATGTACAAGTCTTTCTCTTCCAGGGTTAAATTTATTCCTAAGACTTTTATTCTTTTTGACATTATTGTAAATGGAATTGGTTTAATATCTTTTTGGATTGTTTGTAAGTATGTAAAAACACAACTGATTTTTTTTTAATTAATGAATTTCCCAGTTTTTTCGGCAACTGATTTTTTTGTGTGTGTTAAGTTTGTATCCTGCAACTTTCCTGAATTCATTTATTAGTTCTAACAGGTGTGTGTGTTTGTGTGTGTGTGTGTGTGTAATCTTGAACAGAGATATCCATGAACAGAGATATCCATGAACAGAGATAATTTTATTTATTTCCAATTTGGATGCTTTTTATTTCTTTTTCTTGCCCGATTGTTTTGTATAGAAATTCTCATACTATGTTGAATAGAAGTGGCGAGAATGGACATATTTTTTATATTCCTGATCTCAGAGGAAAAAATTCAGTTTTTGATCATTGAATATGATTTTAGCTATGGGTTTGTCTTGTATGGCTTTTATTATGTTGAAGCAATTTCCTTCTATTCCTAGTTTGTTGAGTGGTTTTTATCATGAAAGGATGTTAAATATTGTCAAATGCTTTTCCGCATCTATTGAGATGATCACGTGATTTTTATCCTTCATTCTGTTAATGTAGTGTGTTATATTGGTTGATTTTTAGATGTTGAATCATCTTTGCCTTCCAGGAATAAATCCCACCTGGTCATGGTATATAATCCTTTTAATGTTGCTCTTAGTTTGCTAGAATTTTATTGAAGATTTTTATCAATATTCATCAGGAATATTGGTCTATAGTTGTCTTTTAATCAATTGAAATATTTAGCTTGATTGAGGTATAATTGATAAATAAACATTGTCTATTTTAAGTTGTCCAATATGTTTTTATATACATATACATTGTGAAATGATTACCACAATCAAGCTAATTAACATTTCCATCACCTGAAATAGTTGGTTTTTGACATAGGTGCTTTTTTTTGTAGTGAGAACACTTAAAGTCCACTCAGAAAACTTTAAGTATACAATACAGTACTATAGTTGTCACTGTGCTGTATATTAGATCTCCAGAACTTATAATTGCATAACTGAAACTTTGTTCCCTTTGACCAGCATCTCCCTATTTCCCCTACTCCCTGGCCCCTGACAACCACCATTCTACTCTCTGCTTCTGTGACTTCTACTTCTTTAGATTCCACATGTAAGTAATATGCAATATTTGTCTTTCTGTTTCTGGCTTATTTTACTTGGCATAATGTCTTCCCAGTTCATCCATGTTGTTGCAAATGGCAGGCTTTTCTTCTTTGTTAAGAATGAATAATATTCTATTGTACATATACAACACGTTTCCTTTATCCATTCATCTGTTGATGGATACTTAGGTTGTTTCCATATCTTGTTTACGGTGAGTAATGCTGCAAGAAACATGGAAGTGCAGATATCTCTTTTAGATACTGATTGGATTTTTTCTGCATGTATAGCCGGAAGTGGAATTTCTGTATCATGCGGTAGTTATGTTTTTAATTTTTTAAGACATTGCCACACTGTTTTCCATAGTAGCTGTTCTAATTTACATTCCCACCATCAGTGTCCAAGGGTTCCCTTTTCTTCACATCTTCTCCAACACGTGTTACCTCTTGTTTTTCCATAATAGCCATTCTAACAGGTGTGAGGTGATATCATTGAGGTTTTGATTTGCATTTGCTACCTGGTGATTGGTGATGTTGAGTACCTTTTCATGTGCCTTTTGGCTATTTGTATGTCTTCTGAGAAAAGTCTATTCAGGTTCTTTGCTGATTTTAAAAGCAAGTTATGTGTTTTTTGTTTTGTTTTGTTTTGCTATTAGTTGTTTCCTATATGTTTTAAATATTAGCCTGTGTCAAATGTATTGTTTGGAAATATTTTCTTCCATTTCATAGATTGTCTCTTTACCCTGTTAATTGTTTCTTTTGCTGTACAGAAGCTTTTGTTTGATGCACTATCACTTGTCTATTTTTACTTTTATTGTCTGTTTGTGGGGTCATATTCAAAAAAATTATTGCTTTGACCAATGCCAAAAAGCTTTTTCCTATATTTTCTTCTGGTAGTTTTACAGTTTCAGGTCCTCTGTTTGTCTTGATTACATTTTAAGTGGACTTTTGTGTATGATGTGAGATAAGGGTCTAATTTCATTTTTCTGCATCTGAATGTCCAATATCCTTTTTTTCCAACACCAGTTATTGAAAAGACTATCCTTACTCCATTGTGTGTTTTTTGGACCTTTGTCAAAGATTAGTTGATTATAAATGCATGGATTTATTGCTGGGCTCTCTATTCTGTTCCATTGGTCTATGTGTCTGTTTTTATTACTGTAGCTTTATAATATATTTTGAAATCAGAAAGTGTGATGTCTCCAGCTTTGTTCTTCCTGCTCAAGATTGCTTTGGCTATTTGGGGTCTTTTGTGGTTCCATATGAGTTTTAGAGCGGTTTCTATAAGGAAGCGTGGTCTAAAGACCTTTTTTTTTTTGCCATCTTGCTGATGTTGTGTCTCTGTAGTTTTCTTTTCTTGTAGCGTCTTTGCCTTTGGTATCAGGGTAATAATGCTGGCCTCTTAGAATGAACTTGGAAGTGTTCTCTCCTCTTTGATTTTTTGGAAGAGTTTCAGGAGGATTGGTGTTAATTCTTCTTTAAATGTTTGGTAGACTTCACCAGTGAAGATGTCTGGGCCTAGCTTTTCTTTATTGGGAAGTTTTTGATTTCTGCTTTAACCTTCTTACTTATTATTGATCTGTTCAGATTTTCTATTTCTTCATGATTCAGTCTTGGTAGGTTTTATGTTTTTGGGAATTTATCAATTTCTTGTAGGTTATCCAGTTTGTTGGCATACAATTCTTTCAGCTTCTTATGAGAATACATGTGATTGCATTTAGGGCACATCCTGATAATATAGGATAATCTCCCTCAACAAAAGATTCTTAATCACATATGGGGTGAATTGCCTCCCACCCCAATTCATATGTTGAAGTCCTAATCCCCAGCACCTGATGATGTGATTGTGTTTAGAGATAGAGTCTTTAAAGAGGCAATTAGTTTAAAATGAGGTTATTAAGGTAGACCCTAATCTAATAGAACTGATGTCTTTCTCAAGAAGAGGAAATTAGGACAGAGAAATGCACAGAGGGAAGATGATGTGAGGATGCAGGGAGAAGATAGCCATCTACAAGCCAAGGAGGGAGACCGCAGAAGGTACCAACCCTGCCTACAACTTGATTTGGACTTCTAGCCTTCAGAACAACGTGCAAATAAATATCTCTTGTTAAAGCCACCCAGTCTGTGGTACTTTGTTATGGCAGCCCAAGCAGATAAATACAGTAATATTTATAAGGCTCCAGCAATTAGGACCTGTATATCTTTGGAGTTATTATCAGCTTAGCACATTTGCTTACTATCTCTCTACCAGAGTATGTAAATAATGAAAGCAGAGAGTTTATTGATTTTGTTTTAAAACTGTCTATCTTCAGGGAGTTTACATTCTGATATTCAAAGTCAGACAATAAACAAAGAAGGAAACTATGGTGCCACGCGGGTGCTCTGGAGAAAGAGAAGGCAGAGGCAGGTGAGAGAATGCTGCATAGGGGAGGGTACAGTTTGCTATTTTAGAAAGTGGGTAGGGAGTGACATCTTGAGAGGGTGACATTTGAATCAAGACCTGAAGGAAATGAGGGAGCCATGTTGACAGCTGAAGGAAGAGCATTCTGAACAGGAGAGAGCAGATGTGGAGGCCTGCTGTGGGCAGTAGGGGGAGAGAGGCAGAGGCTGCTGCCTATATGATGAAAGAGAGGGCCTCTGTATGGCCTGGCTGTGGGCTGAGTAGCAAGATGTGAGGTCAGAACAGCTGGTGCAACTCAGGTAGGGGCTTCTGGACCATTGAAAGGCCTCTGGCTCTGACCCTGAGTGAGATGAGTACAGTATTTTGAGCAGACGCCTGACCTGAGCTGACTTATGTTTTAAGAAGATTGTTTTGGCTGCTGCATGGAGAGAAGGTTGAAGGGAGCCAGGGCAAAATCGGGCAGCCCAGTTAGGAAGCTGTCAGTAATCCAGGCACTAGCTGCTGGCAGACCAGGGCGTGGCCCCTGGAGGTTGTGAGAAGTGGCTGGACTCTCGATATCTTCTGAAGGCAGCGCTGCAGGATTTGCTGGTGCATCTGCTGTGGGGAGTGAGAGGAGAGGAGTCAGAGGTGGCTCCAAGCCACCAGCCTAATGCACCAGAGCTATCATTTACTGAGATGGGAAAGGTGGGAAAGGGAGCATGTTTTTTGGGGGTGGAGGGAACTGTGCTTCTCAGGGATGCCTATGAGACTTCCAGGTAGAGATATTAAGAATTAGCTTTGGATGTGCAAGTCTGCAGCTCAGGGAAGAGGCCTATGCTAGAGGTATTTGGGAGATGCTAGTGCGTAGGTGGTATTTGAAGCCATGAACCATGGGAAACCGAAGCAAGGAGGCCCCCAGCTGGGGCTGGCCAATTTTTGGAGGCCAGAGGGCTAAAGAGGTACCAGCAAGGGATATTTTTGTTGAACAAATAAATGAATGATTGCATCTCCTTTGCCACTACTCTTGGGAAGGCTATTGCTTCTCACTTACTGTTACAGCAACTCCCTTTGGGTCTCGGTGAACTCACCTCTACCACCTTCGGATCTTTCCTCCATCTTTCCTTAGCTCTGTCTGGTCCCACTAGGCACTCATGCTGTCTTGCCTGCCTTCTAGGCCTTTGCATGGGCTGCTCTCCCTGCCCCAAAGGCACGGCATCCTTCCTGCTCTAGTCTTTGTCTGATAAATTGCTTTTTGTGCTCTACTATCCTCTAGAAAGCTATCCCTGAATATCTTCCCACCCTCTTTCTCTTTCCATCCCAACTCCTGGCACCGCGAGAGTCCTCATAAACAAATGCAAGATACTTCAGTCTGCCTAGCAAATTCTACACACATTCCCAACAAACAGCTCCCTTGCCACACTTCTGGCTTAGGGGTGGGGTCCTTCTTCAGGAGGTTAGAAGCAGGCACGAGCCCATATGGGCCAGGAATGTGGACTTGATGGTTTGGGAAGGGAATTCCAGAATCTGGTACCCAGAGTATAGTTTAGAAGGGAATTGTAGGTATGTTCTCAGGCCCTGTAGATTTCTGGCCCTAGAGGGAGGGGAATGTCCCTGGGAATGGGTGCATCTAAGGGTGGTACTGAGTCTCCCAGTGCCACCTGCAAGATGACATTTGCTATATTCTGTAAAGAAGTTAAGTGGTGCCTGACATAGCCATGTGTGTGAGAGAGCCTTCCTTAGAGTGGATGTTTCAGAGGGAAATATGTCTTTTGGTTTTCTTAGGTGGGGCTATTTCCCCCTTTCCGCATGGCTATTCACCAAGGCCAGGGGTTTGGTCTGGAGAAGGGTCGCTTTTGTTTTCTCTACCCCTCTAGCTGCACCCTCAGTGCTCAGAGGCCACCCACGAAACTCTGTGCTCAAGGTCTTGGTCCTATGGGGCGAGGGTTGGAGAAGGTATGGCTGCTTGGGTGAGGTGGCCTCTATAGGAGACCCACCGTGGGTGAGTGTGTGTGGGGCTGGCTGCCCCACTTCCCCTACAAAGTGGCTTTTATTGTTAAAGGACAAGCTGAACTTGGAGAAGGATCATACACCAGAAGCCAACAGTAGGGGATTCTGGTAAGCAGCTTCCCCAAATACACCTTGAATATTGGAAGTTTCCCAAGGTTGAGCCCTGTTCCCTACCTGGGCCAGGAGCTGAAGGCAGATGAAAGATTACAAAGGAGGCCAAGACACAGTTTCCTTTAAAAAGTTTTCATTTATTAGTCTTTTCTGAAGCAGTTAATTCTCTTTTCTTATTAAAGAAATGTGTGTTTCATCCAGAGTTATACCAAAGTGATTAAAATGAATTTTCTACTGGGGATATAGCTCCCCAAATCAGAAAAAAAAATTCTTTTTCAATTAACCACAAAAATAAAACCAAGACAGAACATCAACAGTCAAAAATAATCCCCAAATATCCAGGACAAAAAATAAAATATTTATTGATCTATCACAGCGAGACACAAAGAGATGGGCAGGGCAGGGGCTGGGAAATGCTGTGAAATACAGTGGCTCGAGGGAGGGACGGGGGATACAGTACTGCGTGGGAGGGACCCAGATTGGGGAGGAGATTCCTGCCACCCCAGCTGGCACAGCCCCTCACACCCTAGGCCCCTTCATATGTAGTGGGGCAGAGGCAGGGAACAGGCTGCCATGACAGGTTAACCAGGATGATGGTGAGAGCACCCGGCCAGCTAGTGGTGCCAGGCAGTCAGCTGGGGACAAGGATGGATGGACGGATGGACAGATGGGTGGATGAATTCCACAAGAGCAAGAGAGCTATTCCCAACGGGGTTCTTCTGATCTGAAGGTGTCCCAGATGTGGGGAATAGTGATTGGTGGGGGGAGCGGGGGCCAAGGGGGCCAAGAGATGGTGTGACGGAATCCAGCTTGAGGTTTTCGATGCTTGGGTACCAATTGGACCACAGCCAAGGGTGGGTCCTGGTGGGCAGAGGGAGGTGGGACTGCCCAGGAAGTGTCCGCACCATTATCAGAGGAGCCCCAGGGAGGGGGTTCCCTGAAGGGCCGCCCTTCCCTCCTCCCTCCCCTCAGGAAGATGAAAGCACCAGCACTTAGCACCAAGTTCCCCTGGAGATGGAGAGTGTATGGAGGGGGAGCTACTGGGTAGGAAGTAGGCGGGGGCAAGCCCACCAACCCCTTGCCTCTAAAGTGTGTGTGGGGGGTTCCCGGGGCCCACTTGGCCACCGTTCTTGTTTCTTTGTCCTGTGGATTTCCAAGTCCGCCCGGCCAGCCCTGTCCCCTCCAGGGGTGGGGACTTAGGAGGGGGCATGGGAGGGGTGTCACAAAGGGTTTACATTCTCCACCAAGCAGTAGCACCAACGTTGATGAGGTCGTGAGTCAGGGGTCCTGGGAAGCTCACTTTCTCTTCCGGCCACAGGATTTCCCCAGGCAGGCCCCAGCTAGGTGGGAGAAGGCACATGCAATGGTCAGTCCGGCCCCTCCTCTTTGCTGCTCAAGCCACTGCCCACTGACCAACCCCGGTATTCTCACAGCGGGGAACTGAGGCTCCAAGAAGCCATTAGAAGCCTGGGCTCCGATCCAAGCCAAACTCTCATTGTACAAACTCCCAATGGACAGGTGGGTGAGAGCAGGGCTCAAGATGGGGTTGATGAAACCAAGGCTCAGAGAAGGGCATGGGATAGGGCCAGGTCTGAGAAGGACCAGGCTTGGATAAGGTCTCTATACTCTGAGTCTACTGCACCTGGGAAGCCTTTAGCGAGTCACTCAGAGCAGCTCCCCATCAAGGGAAATGGCATGATAAACATGAGAGTGCCTCAAATAAGTAAACTGAGGCTCAAAGAGAGGGAGGCTCTTACTCATCCACAGTCAGTGGCTGACCTGGGACTGGAACCCAGGACTCCAGCCCTTCCTGGGCAGGGTCTGACTAATAAATCTTGTTTCTAATCATCAAGGCACATGGTCTGGGAGTGGAGACCGGGGAAGTTCCTACTCCTGCAGGAGCTCGACATGGCTCGCTACCACCACCTGGTGGCAGTGAGCAGCCAAGTGGGGCAGGGACAGTCATTCCTGTGAAGCTCATCCAGAGTTTGAAAGCAACAAAACAGGGCTGCAAGCATCCAGGAAAGGGTCAGGCTAGTCTTGCCTCTGCCTCTCCACACCTTGGCCTCAACTGCCTCATCTGTGTATCAGGAAGCAGGTGAGAGTGGAAGGGAGTCCACAGCCTGAGTGACCGCAGGGGCAGAGCTGGGGCTTCTTTGTGTCTCTTTTGGGTATTACTGGGAGGAACTGGGGGGTGGTTATCTGGACCCTTCCCACACACTCCTAGAGACATGTCTGTGTCTTTGAGCAAGGGCGTGGCCAGATGATAGTCTCTTCCCACTCTGCCCAGCCTGGGCACTTGGGGTTCCCTTGCCAATACTTCAGATTTCTCTAACTCTAGGGCTCCCATTGTCTCATTCATTTTCTCTCTCTGTCTCTGCCCCTCTGAATTCTTCCCTTCTCCTCCTCCCTTCTCTTGCCCTGGGCTCCTTCCTGCAGGGGGCATGTGGGCAGCAGGGAGGGAGGGACTGCCAGGCCAGGCCAGGGCGAACCTGGAGGGTCTCAGGCTCACTCCCAGATCTGATCAACTGTGTCGAAGACAGAAGATGGGATGAATGAAGTGTCCAGCTCCCCCAGTCTCCCCAATCCCTGCCAGGCTTAGTCCAGACGTGCTACCCCCTTTCCCAGACTGATGGGCCCCAGCCTTTGCCTCTGTCTCTGCCCTTCCCTCCTTGCCTCTTTCTGGGAGTTGGGTCTCTACTCACCTTGGTATCCCAAGGCTCCCAGGGCCCCTCCGTAGGGCTTGGGAGGTTTGCCTATAGAGGAAAGGGTGGGGGTTGGGAGGGGGGGCCAGGCTTTCACGCCTCCCCTAGGGCCCCCTCCATGTGCAGGTCCTTGATCCTGCCACAGTGGGTTCCGAAGGCTTTGTGGATCATATCTTACACATGGAGGTTTGAGTAGCTCAGCAGGCCCCCCCTTCCCGCCCCCCCACCCCAAGTCAGCCCCCAGCCTCAGCCTTGCCCCAGTGAACATGCTGGGGTCAGGGAGGCTTTGGCCTCCCTGGACACCTGCTTGATGGACCTTACTCTTCTTTACAGTTTCTTTCCTTTTCTATGGGAAATTGCCAATCTCTCCACTTAGGCCCCAAGCCCTGAGGTGACCCAAGTTCCTGTCTCACACCTGGTACCCAGTCAAGTGCCAGGCTGGGAGCTCCAGGAATCAGGATCCTTGCCTCCTGTCCTCACATCCCAGGGCTGAACTTTCAGTTTTCGTGACTCCCCTGAGGGCTCTCTCAAGCCCCGACACCAGAAGGCCAGCTGAGAGCTGTGGCCAAACTAGCCACTCCCTCAAAGGACTCTCCCCCCAACCCCAGAAAAGGGGCTCAGGGCCTTGCTTGAAGTGGGGCCCTTCCTTCTTGCAGACTCACCGCCAACTCCCAAGCCCCCAACTCCACCACCTGCAAGGCAAGGAGATGGGCTGTGAGTGTGCCACTTCCAGAAGCCCGCCAAGCCTGAGAGGGGCCAGGTTCTGGGCTTGGATTCTGGGAGCCCTGACCTTTTCACTCACTGTGTGACTTTAGGGAAGTCCCTGGCACTCTCTGAACCTCAGTTTACCCCTTCTGGAACATGGCATTTTAGAAAAGCTTATGCTTCTTGGCCTTGCAAGGGAGGGAGAGAAGAATGAGAGGAGGCCCAGCCTCATGTAATCTGAGGTTATGGGGTCCATCCCAGGGCTTAGCTCATCCATTCTGAGTAGGAGATGAAGAAGGGGAGGAGGAAGGACGGGACCAGAGCTGCAGTACAGGGCCCAAGGCAGGAAGCCTGGGCATACCTGGGTAAATAGGAGACAATCCGAAGCCAGGTCTTGCTGCAATTCCTGCAGGAGGGACTTGGGGTTGGCACAAGGCAGGTCCCACTCCAGCCTCGGCCCCTCTTCCTCTCTGCTCAGCACTACTTCCTCTCTACTGCCCACCCCCTTCCCCATATCCAGAGTGGCTTTCTTCACAAAACTTGTCTCCACTTGGCATCCTGATGTTGGGCCCCATAGCCTCAGCTTGTCACCGTGGTGCCTGAGGCCCACAGTGTGCCCCCTCCCCTGACCCTGAGGTTTGCCCCTTTGCCCAGGACATTTCCTCTCCTATACTGTCCCCTCTATCCTCTCTCTCTCTCATGTCCTTGTGCTAGATGCTGCTCCAGGACTTCCCCTGCTAGCCCAACAGGCCTCCTCTAGATCTGGGAAGAGCTGAGGACTTCATAGCAGAGATGGCCCCTACCTCCACCTGGGAATGGCCTGGCAGCTCCTAAGACACCTCCAAGGCCAGCGGCACCTGAGAAGAGGGCAGATAGGGGTTGGGACAAGGCACAGTCTAAGGGGCCCTGAGCATCCCCTCTGGGTTCTAGGGTCAGGGAGATCCTGGACAGGCCATGAGGCGTGCTTCAAGCAGGATTGAAGCCTGCGCTGAGTGGAGATGGGGCAGTCAGGACGGAGGGTATAAGCAGCCTGCGGGCCTGGGCAGGGGAGGGCAGCAGGGAGCCACTCACCATATTTGGCTGCTTTAGCAGCTGCAGCAGGGGACACACCTGAGGAGATGGGGCATGTGAGGGCTCAGGAATATACTTTCCTTCCCAGAGTCATGTTCCTACCTGGCTTGCTCACCATTTACCATCTGCCCACTGACTCATCCTACCGGCCTTCTACCCCTGCTTCATCCATCCATCTTTCCAAAGGTCTTTATTAAGCTCCTACTTTGTGTCTGGTCTTATGGCACACGCAAGAAGAGACTTCAGGCGGATTGGATAGGGAGACACAATGATGACCCAAGAAAGAGTAAAATGTCAACACAAGGCCAAACAGGATGGCAGAGACTTTGGGGAAGTAATTCCCTCCAAGCTTTGGTTTTCTTCTAGAAAATGGACATAACCATTATTATCGTAATGAACTTCCACTTTAAGTGGTCGTGTTGGTTGAAGAAGAGAGGAAAGGGAGAAGGTTGGGATCCCAGCTGCAAGAAGCAGCCCTAGCTTCTGCTTACGCAAGGCCCTGTCTAAATGCTGCAGGAGCTCAGAGAGGGAGCATACCTGCCACACACTTGAGTTGCAGATGAAGTGGGGCTGGGATGGGGCAGAGAAGACAGATTGAGCAGGGTGTGGCAAGGTGGGAAGTAAAGTCTCTCTGTCACTCTTTTTGTCACTCTCTTTCTCTGTCTTTCTGTCTCTGTTTATCTCTCTCTGTGTCTCTGACACACACACACACACACACACACACACACACACCCCACACACACACACATACACACACACACACTACGTACTCACGGATTCCAGAGCAGCCTCTTACCTCCTAAGCCCCCAAGCCCTGGAACAGCTCCACCAGGCCCAAGCCCTCCAATTCCCAGTCCTCCAGCTCCAAGCCCACCAGCTCCCCCTAGGCCTGTGGAGAGAGCTGTGCATTAGACATTAACTGGTGGGATGCTTGCTGCCTGTCTCTGGAGGGCTGAAGTTTTTAATCCCAGGACCAGGGCCTTTGTGGGTGCACTGGGGCCAGGAGGTGGGCTGGGCCCTGGGGAGATGATGCCCCTGAGGGCTTCAGGGGTATTTCATGGAATAGTACTCCATGGTGCAGGGTCAGAGGCGCCCCAAACCCTGTTGCCTGGTGGCAGCCCCCACCTTCAAACAGTGCTCACCAAACTGGGCAGCTTTGGCAGCAGCTTTGGTGGCAGCAGCCAAGGCAGCAGGTCCAGCTCCTGGGGACACAAAGGGAGCTCAGGAAGTGATTCTCCAAGGGTCAGTCCCCCTCCCCTCTCAGCCCATCCTGGAGTTTCAACTCACCTGCCACACCGCCTGGGATACCTGCTGCACCAAGAGCTCCAGGTACTCCAAGAGCTCCAGGTAGTCCAAGAGCTCCAGGTACTCCAAGAGCTCCGGGTACTCCAAGAGCTCCGGGTACTCCAAGAGCTCCGGGTACTCCAAGAGCTCCGGGTACTCCAAGGGCCCCGGGCACTCCTGCTCCTGAAGAGAGAAGATGGAGAGTCAGTCCCTTCATTTCTGAAGGAAACGGTCTCCCTGACCCAAGATCACTAAGCAAGTAGATAGGTGGCCGAGGCCGTGTGACCTGGTAGAAAGGAGCACTGGACAGAAGTTCATTCCTAGATACCTGGGCCCATGTCACTAACCAGTCAGGCAAGAGTGGGCTCCCTTGAGCCTTGGCCTGCCTGCCTGTCTCCTCTCCACTCCCCCACTCCGCCACACACATCAGGTTACCACTAGAGCCAGAGCCGCAGTTGGCCACAGTGGTAGCTGAAAGCTGCCGAGGCAGGATCGCTAGTCTCTGGTTCTGACAGCCCTGGGTTCATTTGAATTTTGGTTTCTCCACTCATGACAGCTGTCACTCTCTGAGTTCCAGAGCCCCATCTCCCTAAAGATGACGGTCCTTATCCCACTCACACTACGGGTGTTTGGAGAGTAAAAGAACACACCATCTGTGAATGTACTCTAGTTCTGAACCACTGTCCGCAGCAGAGCTGCTAGAGGT
>NW_006441386.1:6299186-6300849 GCF_000325575.1 Pteropus alecto
ATTCATTGCAACAGGAAAGGTGCTATTATAATCCCCATTTTGCAGAAGAGAAAATTGAGGCACAGCAGAGGTTAAGCAAGATGCTCAAAGTCCTGTGGGCAGGGAATGGCTCTCGAGCCTGTGCTCTTAATTGCTTTGTTTCTCTGGTAATGTCTGCCAGACACAGGCCAGCGGAGCAGCCAGCAAGGAACAGAAGAGGGGCCCACAGGTCACCAGGGCCGCCAGGGGCTGAGGAAACTGGGATTTTCCGAGGTGGAAACTGGCCCTAAATGGACTGGCCGGGGCCGGCTGGTGTTTCCCTGGCTGAGGCCCCGGCCTGGATCTCAGGAGGCCAGGAATGCAAGGGCCACAGACAGTGTGGGTCTGGCCAGCCAGGGCTGCTGAGCGCCAAGTGGAGGGGTAGGCATGTCTGCCACGTCCTCGTGGCTCGTGGCAGGCACAGTCATGCTGACAGGGAAGCGGGTGGGGGGCTGGGGCTCTGCTGGCCAGGAGGCAGAAGCTGCCTAGCTGACAGCAACCCTGGCTCCTCTGTGGCCCTGGGGCCCACAAAACTATGAGGGCCCGAAGGGCCTTAGGGACCATGGTCCTCACCAGGGTGGAACTGCTCCCAGGGAGGTTGCAAATGTGACGGGCGTGTTTGGTTGTGGGGTGGGCATGGAGTTGAGCTAGGCATTTAGTGGGTGGGAGCCAGGTCTGCTAAACCATCATGAATGTGTCTTAGAAACTGCCCTTTTCCATCCTGACCAACCCAGCCCTGTGCTGCAGGCTCTGGGCACTGGGACCTGTCTCAGAGGGAGGGGGCATGGGTGACCAGGTGCTGTAAGGATGGTGGGGCAGCAGTGGAACCAACCACTGAGGGTCCTGTGTGGGGGCACTCACCATATTTGGCTGCTTTAGCGGCAGCCAGGGATCCAGGGACTGCGAAAAAAGGAGGAAAAGAAAAAGGGATGGTCAGCAGATGAGTTCAGGGGATCTGCTTCCTCCTTGCCTTCCTTGGCCTTCTTTGCTCTTCTTAAAGCCCTGAAGCCATGGCTTTCCATCCAGGAGCTCACCCTGCTAGGTACAGAGCTCCAGTATTTAACCATGCCTCTGCCAGTCTGGCCTGGGGGTGCTTGAGGGCTGAACTGTGCCTCCTTCTTCCATCTGCCCCCTCCCATCTCCTCCAGGTCCAGTGTGGTCTGCCTGAGACTGGATGAAGAGCAGGCTCAGTAACCGCCAAGTGAAGAACTGGAGTTCCTAGTGGCCGCTTTGCCAAGTGCAATGCTGAAGGGGAGCCAGGCTGGCCCACCCATGTCCACTGAGCCCAGGCACCTCCAGCCTCCTTTCCTGGATAGTGGGCTTCTTCTCAATTTGGAGCCCCATGACCCCTCCACTGAGGAAGTACCAACTCTGACATCTGGTAGCCTGAGGCCTCCTCACCTAGCCTCCCCTCAATCTGTTACCCTAGTCATATCTTACAGCTCAGAAGAACCTAATGGAGAATTTACTATGAGCCCCCAGATGAGGTATTTGGTGATGTTCTGGGAAGGGTGAAGTCTTCCTCCTTTGAGCTCAGGGGTCATTTCTGCTCAGCCTAGAAGGCCCCTCACCTGCACCTGCCCCAAAGACTGGAACACCAGCACCAGCTCCAAATCCGGGAACCCCGGCACCAACTCCAAATCCA
>NW_006441386.1:6300948-6306310 GCF_000325575.1 Pteropus alecto
TGCCGGCACCAGCTCCAAATCCGGGAACACCAGCAGGAAGCCCAGCTGCAGCCGCTGGGGGAGATGGGCATTGGGGGTGGTGGCAACAGGCAGGGAGCATGCCCCATGGGGCTGTACTGCCCTGGGAACTGAGTCAGGCCCCAAGGAAAGGGGCCCAGACCCACTCAGGGGCCTCCTCCTTTTTAATACGCCCTCTATGCCGCCACTAGAACCACCTTCCTAAAACTCCCACTGACCCCCAAGTCCAGCTCCTCCCCCCGCCAGCATTCAGGGCTGCACACTCTACACCACTTTCCTTTCCAGCCGAAACTCCCACTCTTCCCTCTTGGATGAACTCATTTAATTCTCCCAACAAATTTCTGCAGCAGATGCCGTCAGCACCCACATGTCACACACGAGGACAGGAAACTCAAGAGGTCACTCAGCTGCTGTGGGGCCCAGGATTCGAACCTGGTCTTCCTCACATCAAATCTGCTCCTCTAACCCCTCTGCCTGCTGCCTTGGGGCCCCCCAAGCCTGCATGGTGGGACTGGGAGGCTGCATATCATGGGGCCCAGCTTGGGTCATACTGGGCCAGCCTGGGCTTGGTGGGGTGAGGAGGGAAAGGCAGGCAGGGTACTTACGGAACTGGGCTTTGGCAGCTGCCTTAGCAGCAGATTTGGCTGCAGCTGGGGTCCCTACTCCTAGAGGAGAGAGAGGGAGGTCAGGGACGTCACCCATAGAGGATTCAGAGGCTCCTCAGGCCCACTTACTCATTCAGCTCACCTGTAACACCGCCGGGGCCAATACCAATGCCAGGACCCACGCCAGCGCCAGGGCCTAACCCTACAAGAGTGAAAAGACTGATCTTTAACCCAGTCCCAACCAAGGAGGACAGAAGCCAATGGAAAGAGCAGCGAGCTGGGAATCAGGAGACTTGGGTTTTTATCCCAGTTGGGGCACAGACTTGCTGTGTGACTTTGGACAAGTTATTTTCCCATGATGGGCCTCCTTCCTCATCCCTAATATGAGGCATGTGCAGGACCAGCAGCTCATAATCTTTGGAGGAGCAAGGACCTGTTTGAGACTTTTGAGGGTGGTGAAGGCAGAATTATGTAGTAAAAGGAGACAGGCAGACCTGGGTTCAAAGCTCAGCTCAGCCACTGTTTAGCTGTGTGACTGTGGGCAAGTTACTTAAGTGCTCAGAACCTCAGTTTCCACATATGTAAAATAGGAATAATGATACCAACTTCATAAATTTGGTATATGGATCACCTCAGCAAATGGCAGCTTTATAAAAAAGAGATTGTTTGTCATATGTGAGTTTGGGGGTCAGTGGACATGAAGTTAAGATTTCTCTGAAGCCCTAGATTTTCTGATCTGAATCTTGCTGCCCTCAGGTCCCTAAAACCAAGGCATGCAGAACCCCCGGCTCAGGGCCTGGCAGATAGTTGGACTCTAAGTTGGGGCTACTGCCATTTGCTTCAGGAAGGTGTGAGCACCCAGGGCCGTCAGGGAGGCCCTCAGATGTAGTGAGAGATGGAGATCCTTGTTAGGGAGCAAGAAATACTACTATTGAGAGGGTTAGGAACCCAGATTTGCTCAGCCTGAGGTCTAGAAGGGAGGAAGGTCCCAGTTAGACTCAGGGGTGGCAGGGTCTTTGGGAAGGGTGGGGAGCCAGGTCCTGGGGGGCTCACCAGGGTCTGTTCTTGCTTTGCTTTTCTAATCAGAGACCACCCACACTCCTAAAAGTAAACAGATGGGTCAAAAGGCCCAAGCTCAGAATGTGACAGCCTGAGGGAGCTGCCAGACCCCAGAGCAGGGGACCAGAGAGCCGTGTTATAGGATGAGCGTGGGGAGCAGATTTGGCAGGCAGGCAGGAAATTACCAAATTGGGCAGCTTTGGCGGCTGCTGCAGCGGCTGCAGCTGCTGGGGTCCCTGCTCCTGGAGAGGTGAAGAGTGGGGATCAGAAAGGGGTCCTGTGCACCCTCCTCTCTCTCCCCCAACCCCCATTGTGGAAAGACCTCCCAGAGTTCCCTTCTAGGAAACTGTCCCCTCTCAGAAGACCCTCTCTGGTGCAGAGCCTAGCTTGAGGCAGGCTGCTATGTTCCAGGCCTGCTCTGAGGATAGCCCACTGGCCGCCCTGGGCATGTGTCTTCCTTGAGAAGCTCTGAGATTGTGACAGTCTAGCTCCAGCTATTGTGGGGAGGAACCCAAAGTTGTAATTGGCAGAGGCCTAGATCCTCTCCAAGCCTCTGGCTAAAAGATTTGTGGAACTTTCTGCTAAAGATGATGTTAATTTAAAAAAATTTTAATTGTGCTTGTATCCAAAACTATTGGAGGAAACAGCTCATTTCTTGGGGAAACTCAAAAGGGGAATTTTTTCCCGGAAAGAAGGAATGCAGAAGAGAAATCTTCTGGTAGGAAAAACAACCAAGGAAGGTTGTAACTTAATCTCACTTTAACTCTTAATCTCTTCCCTCTGGTCTCTGACTAGTGGAGGAGAAAGAGACCAGGGGAATCAAAGGGTGGACACAAGCTCTCCCACCCGATCAGGAACAGAAAGGCCCCTGGAGTAAATGAAGCCACCCAACTCTGGCAGAGCAGAGCTCCACCTCCCAGGCTAGTGACCTCTCAGATGTCCTGAGTGTCCCTGGAGGGAGGGACTTGCCAGGTTCATTTAGCAGACTGGAATCATATAAAGGATATTCCCTCCAAAATGGGGGACATTATTTCCCTCCTCCCCATCTCTAGGCTCAGTCTTGCCATCTGTAAAATGGTGTACTTGGCCTGGGTCAACACCAGGGCCCTTTCTATGACACAAACCAAACCCATCTCTGGGTTGGGTACACAGCTCACCTGGCAACACTCCAGTGCCTGGCACACCAGGTACTGCGGCTCCGGCACCTGGCACCAGCCCTCCCAGGGCTCCCGCTGCTCCAGCACCTAGAAGGGTAAAGAGCATCCAGTTCTGCTCCTCAAAGCGCCCCATTCTTGAGGGAGCAGAGGATGGAGGTGGGGTGGGGAACAGAACGATCTGCATTGACACCTTCAGTTTGCTGGTTTGGGGCGGGGTGATAAACAGGGCACCAATAATTTTACTGTTAGGCAATTGAAAAGAGCAGAAAAGTTAGGTGTGGCTTGGAAGATGGGGCTAGGAGTCATTTCAGCTCCAGAAGCCTGAATGTGAGCTTGCTCTGTCTTCATGCTGAAGAATTGCTCTGAGCTCAGAGCCAGGGCAGAGCAGAGCAGGGATGGGGATGGAGAGGAAGGGAGGGTGCTGCCCTGGGCATGGGAGCAGGCAGGGCAGGGACACTTACCATACTTGGCTGCCTTGGCTGCTGCTGCCTGGGCTGCAGCTATAAGGAAAGGAGAAAGAGACCCTCAGAAAACTTGCTGGATCTCAGTAGGGCTGTGCTGATTGCTCTCCTGCCCCAAAAGACCCTGCAGGCCCTCCCTGAGCTCTCTCCAAACTTCTCTCAGAGCACACACTGAAGCCCAGTCTATAGTCCCACATTCCCCCTAGAGCCCTACAGAAGAGAAGCCCTCATGCTTTCTCCCAGTTCCCCCAGATAGAACTAGGGCTCACGGGAAACACCAACTCCAGGGATGCCTCCAGGGACACCTCCGAGTCCAGCTCCAAGACCACCGTAGCCAGGAAAGCCCCCAGGACCAACCCCATAAGTGGGAATGCCTCCAACTCCCACTCCGGCTCTGGCCCCTGCACAGGGAGAAGAATCAAATGGAAAAGGATCTCAGTAAGAGAGGCTGGGAGGGCCCTGGGGGATGCTGGTGGACTGGAAAGAGGTTGCAAGCCCACCCCAAGTCTGGTCCTTGAAAGACATGAAACCACAGAATGCTTGGGCCCCTCCCAGCCTCCTCTAGTAAGGCTTAACTGACACCCTCCCCCATTGTTCCCCCAACCCCTCTTTTCTCTGACTGGGGTAAGGATCCTTTGTTATAGAGAGACTGTGGGCAGGTCTCATTTCCTCAGCCAGGCTTGGGCTCCTCTGAGAGGCCCTGGCCAGGGCAGGAGGGTCAGAGACACTTTCCCCACTGGGAATGCCATACTGGGACTTTATCATCACTCAGCCCCATGGCCTCACAATGAGAGACAACTGGGGGAGACATCGTCTTGGGGCCCAACAGATCCAGGTCCCAGCTTTGCCAGTGACTTGCAGTATAATCCTGGGCAAGTGACTCCCCTTCTCTGGCCAGAACAGGATGGTGCAGAGCTATCAGCACACTCACCATATTTGGCTGCTTTGGCGGCTGCTTTAGCAGCTGCAGCTGGTGACACAGCCCCTGGAGAGACCAAGGGGGACACAAATGAACTGGAGAGGAGGAGAGATGCTCAATATATATCTCCCTGTCCACCCATCTGTCCGGTCCATCTTCTTTTTATCTATTGAGCCAACTCAATGGATGTCTATTCATCCATTCGCCCACTCACATCTCCATTTGTTTATCTGTCTACTCAACGGCCAATTTATCTACCCATATGTCTATTTGTCCGTCTATCTTTAGGCTTCAGTCTACTCACTTAACCACTTAAGTCTCTGTTCATCTATGCACCCATCTTATCCATCCACTTATTCACTCATCCACCCATTCATCTAGCTATCTGTCCAACCATCCATTTTGCATCTGCTTTCTACCTACCTATCTATTCATCTTCTCTTCCAACCTTGTGCTTATATATCCAGCCAATCATCTATCCATCCATCCAACATTCTAACCACTTATCTAGTCCTTCACCTGCCTTTCCATCTGTCTCTCTATCTACCCGTTCATCTCTTCATCTACTATTTTACCCATGTATCTATTCATCCATGTATCCATCCATCTTTTACCTGATCATTCATCCTCTTATCCACCAACTTCTCTACTCATCGACATGGCCATTCACCCACATATCCAGTTGTCCATCTGCCTATTTATCCATCTATCAATCCATCCATCCATCCATCCATCCATCCATCCACCCACCCATCCACCCATCCACCCACCCATCTTTCTACCATTTACTGAGCATTCAGCTAACGGCTGGGAACACAGAGATGAAAAAGACATGGTTTCTTCCCCCAGGAACACACAGACAGCCAGAATGTGAATTGGAGAAGATGATGCTGGCAGTAACTAGTTAGAAGGTTGTTATAACCCAAAAGAGAGAAGAGTCATGGCCAAGGGTATGGGAGCAGAAGATAGATGGATGAGGTATTAGGGAGAATCCAAAAATCTTGGCAATAGTTTTAATCTCACTCTCTCTCTCGGTCTCTCTCTCTCACAGACACACACACACGCACACACACACACACACACATACACAGAGCCCAGCTCACCTGGTTCAGTCACGATTCCTGGGACTCCAACACCTGGGCC
>NW_006441386.1:6306343-6345107 GCF_000325575.1 Pteropus alecto
CACGCACCCCCACCAGCCACCCCAACACCTGGGACCACGACTCCTGGGACTCCAACACCTGGGACCCCAACACCTGGGACCCCAACACCTGGGACTCCAACACCAGGGACTCCAATACCAGGAACTCCAACTCCTGGGACACCTGGTACTCCAAAGCCTGGCGCACCAGGTACCAAGCCTCCAGGAGCTCCTGTGGAAGAAAAAGATTGTTCTCTTGGCCTAGACTCTGTGGGCACCTCAGAGGGCCTCCAAGGATATGGCCCTGGGAGCTGTGGGAGTGACAGGTCCTGAGTGCAGGATCCCAGGTGGGCTGGCATTGCCTCTGAGTGGATTAATCTCATATGAGAGATAAGGAGGGCTGAGAGAGCCCCTGCAAAGCTCTAAGGGTTTGGGTCTGTGGGTGGGAAAAACATGGTCCAAATCTAAAGCAAAGTCAGAACTCTCCACTGGGCACCCAGTTGGTGAAGCAGCTGTAGGTTGGCTCTGGGAGTAGAGTGGGAGGAGCCAGATGCTCTACAGAGGCCCCACTGCTGGGTCAGTCAGTGGAGAACAACAGAGATGGCCAGGCAGAGTGGCCAGAATGGGCAAAGGCAAGGAGGCATGCACAAGGCATGTTTGGGGAGGTAGAAGGAAGGCTGCCACAGATGGACAAAGGAGAAGTCCAGCTAGCTTTAGATGACTGGGGTCTCCAAGGCCATGGAGAGGCCTGGGTATGCCCCAAGGGTCTGAGGGCAGGCTGGAGCCCTGGGCCTGTCTCTCCTGGAGACACTTACCATATTTAGCTGCCTTAGCAGCCGCCTTCGCAGCAGCAGCTGGAGCCCCGGCCCCTAGAGAGACAGCCACAGAGGGTGAGGTACTTCCCCAGTGGCTCATTCAAGGACAACTCCTCCTATGATGGAACAGACGCTACCTGCAATGCCTCCAATCCCAGGAATTGCTCCGACCCCACCAGGCATGCCGGCACCTCCAACACCGACACCAGGGAGAACTCCGGCTCCTCCAGCACCTGAAGGGTTGAGGATAGTGCAGATGTGGCTCCCAGGGGCATTTTAACCAGTACAATCTTCTCTGGGAATGAGGCCCAGGCATCTCTGGCTGGGCCTGCTTGAGAAGGCCCCCATCCCACTGTTCTTTGACTCACCCCCAAAGTGTCCATTTCAACACGCTTATTAAGGGACTTGTATGTTTTCAGACAAATCCCATTCTAATCACTGCCACATACTGAGAAACCACAAGTGGCCGCTCCCTGGGCCAGAGGGGCCCCCGTAGGAATGTTCAAGGCTTCCTCTCCCTGTGTTCCGAAGACTCAGCCAAGTTTGTAATCCAAGCGCCTGGCTGCCTGGTTCTGGCAGCCCCTCACTGCCCTGATCTCCTGCTCCCACATTCCACCCTTGGGGGCCTGGAGGGAGGGCCTGTGGGGCCTCCCTGGGGCAGGCCTCCAGCGCAGTGCTTCCCTCCACATTCTTGCCCCATTGACTAGTGGCAGATGTCTTCTGTCCCACCGTGGGCACAGGAAGGGCTTCCCTGGCACTGTGGATGAAGGCGAGGACTTTGGCCCCAGTGATGTTGCTCTGAATTGGGACTACCTGGGACAGGGGTATGGATGCATATATCTGCACAGGCACATATATGCTAGCCAAGGGATCATGGGCTTGAGGAGCTAGTTTAAATTTTTATAGTACACACTAAATTGATACTACAATATTAAATTGTTAAAATGCTCATGTAAGTTCCACCTAAAATGATCATTCTAACCATATAGTACCCATTTCCTCTGCCCGGGCTCCTCCTTCCTATTTTAACCACATGGCAAACTCCACCTATATTTTAAGGCCTGAATCAAATGTCATTTTCTCTGAGAGGGCTTCCTGATTTTCTTCTCCAGGTAGAAATAATATCTCCCTCTTCTTGACAACCACAATAGTGCCTACAGTCTCCAGTGGAGCTTTTATTTGTCCTTTGTCTCTGAGATGGATAGAGGGAAAGAAGGGGAAGGGAGGGATGGATAATTAGATGGATGAATGGGTGGATGGACAGATGGATTGATGGAGAAATAAATGGATGGAGAGACTGAGGAATGAATGAAGGGAAAGATGAAGGAATGGAGGGATGGATGAATGGGTTGATTATGGAGAGAGGAATGTAGGGAAGAGAAAATGAATGAATTGTTGGAGAGAGGAAGGGAGGAATGGATGGGGGTGAAAAAGTCGAATAAATGGGAGTAGGGTGGGGAGGAGCTGCCTTGGTTAGTTATCCGAGAGGCAGGCTCTCAGTGATAACAGGCATTGAGAGGTTGGGGGCTGTGGGCTAGCAGGTAGGGACTCCAGAGGTACTCACCATACTTTGCTGCTTTAGCTGCTGCTGCTGCAGCCTGGGGGCCAACTCCTGGGGGAGGGAAGAGAAGAGACTGAAAACTGTGCCCCTGCACCTTCTATTCTAGCCCAAGAGAATCACCCAGTTCATGTATGGGTGTGGGTGGGGTGGGGGGCTTCATAGCCAGCAGAGGCTGAAAGATTTGCCCCACCCAGGATTCTTCTCCAGGCTCAGACAGGAGTCTGAATGAAGGGAGGTCTGGCCTGCTTTCTGGAGAGACCCTGGCCAGCCCCAGGCCTCTGGAGCTTGGACGATCAGTGCCACTTTGGCTGGAGGCTTTCCTTACCTGTCCCTGTTGGGTACCCAGCCTTGGCCCCGGCACCAGCCACTCCTCCAGGCCCATAGCCTGTGAAATGGAGAGGCTCACTGGGCATCCATGCAGATATTACTGAGGCTGCCCCCTTGCCCTGCCTTTCAGAGGCTGGGCTGCCCAGAGTCTCTACCTTGTCACCCCCAGCCAGAGTCAAAACAAATTCAAACATGTATGGGGAATGGTTACTTCCATTTTACACTCTATGACACTAAGACTCAGAGAAGAACCTGGTTCTCTCGAGGCCTGGCAATAAGCATAAGGGCCAGGATTGAGAACCAAGCTGTCTGAGTCCAAGTTCCATGTTTCTTCCTTAGGGGTTTCCCTTTCCAAGACTCCACCCCGCCTCCAGCGGGGTGCTCTCCTAGCCCAGGGCTGGGGCTGCAGCTCCCTTGCCAGGACCCTGCATCTTGAAAGAGCCAGAAGCCCACTGGTCTAGGAAGGCCTTACTCACCGTAGGGCAGTTTCCCAGTGCTGTAGGGCAGTCCATAGCCGCCTGAGGAGAGGGTAGGGTAGGCTGAGGCGCTGCCCCACAAAAGCCCCATGCTTTGCTGTGCTCTTACTACCTGGGTGGATGGACCTATTCCCACAGGTGCTGAGGCCTGATTGCCCTTTCCCCCGAGGGTCATGAGGGGATCACATAATTTCTGAGGAGAGCAGAGGCCCTGAGTGGGAGAAGAAGAGGGCGCCCTTGCCCCAAGGCCTGATGGGGGACCCATCCCACTACCAATTCAGGCTCTGCCAGGTTCCTAGAGTCTGAGTATCTTCCTTACTCCCCTCCCCAATAGGAAACATCTCATCTTTCCAATGAACAGTGTTTCTTATCATCAATACACATGGTTTCCCATCAGGACTGTGGGTCTCTGTGCATGTGCATGCATGTGCATGTATGTGCATATGAGTAAAGCCAACACCTGCAGCATGGCTTCTCCACACTTTCCTTTGCTGGCAACCAGAAGTGGGGTTCAGCACCCAGGTTTCCTGTCAGCCCCCACCAGAGGCACTGGTGGCCAAACAAGTACCCCCCACAAGTTGGCTTCTCAGCAGTAAGACTCGGCAAGTGGTGCCTCTTGGATCCTCTTTCTGACTTACCTGGCAACTTGGGTGCCTTGATGGGGTACCCCAGTGGGACTCCAGGCTGCTGGCCTCCAAAAGGTCCAACTCCTATGGGAACAAGAAATGCAAAATCAGGTCCTAGCAACTTGGGTCAGCAGCTCCTGCTAAGCCCCCAGCCTCAGTCTCTACTTTGTGCTCAGACAGAATGAGCCCCCACTGCATCTGTGAACCATCCTGCCTAGAGGGCTTTCTTGCTCCATTGTCACCAGTCAGCTGAGCCCTCCTAGCACTGGGCTGCTTTCTCTAGGAAGCTGCAGGATCCTCTCCCTCCTGAGTCTTGGGCCACAGTTGGGGCCTGCGGCCCTTGCAGCATTTGGCATAGACTGGTAGGTTTTCTGGGCTCGTGTGGGCTGCTACACATGGGGGGTTGGGACTGAGGAAGTAGACCTGTGATTGATGCCACCTTGTGTTGAGGCCAGTCCAAGGACTAGAGGAGAAGGCATAAGGGAAATTGGATGGGCCTGTTGGGATTATGAATGCCAAGCCCCTTCCAGGGCAAGAGCTCTTGCCTGGCTGGCCACCCTGCTGGTCTGCCCACCCACCAGGGAGACTTAGCCTCTCCTCACCTGGGATTCCAGCAAAAGCTCCGCCTCCACCTACAATGACAGGGAGCCATCACTGCAGCCCCGCCACCACAGGTGCAGGGCACTGAGGCACCAACATCAGGCACCAGGCAGCACCAAAGGGTTAGCTGGCCTGAGCAGTGGTCAGTTCTGCCCAGACCTCCCGGTTCATGCTGCCCTCATACATACTCAGGGATTTCTGAGAGGTGTGCTGACCATCTCAGCCAGTTGTACCAGGCTAGAGCACAGGGGTACCCACCCAGAGGGCCCAGAGCCTAGGGTCCCCACCCTTCACCCTCATTCCCAGATCAGAGGGGCCTGAGGTTGGGTACAGAGTCCATGGGTCCCCAGCCCACGGGCCACATACCTGGGGCCTTGGGCTTGACTCCTGTTCCAGTGGGAACCCCAGGGAGTACCCCTATACCTGGGAACCGAGCTCCTGAGGGGGCAAAGTGGAGGCTGGCAGTGAGGGCTGGAAGGCAGGCCTCGCAGGCCCAGCCTTGCACTCACACCACACCTTGGGTCACACAGCTGACCTCCTTCTGTACTGACCATCAGCAAGAGACACAGTTCACATGGGGGTAGTGGCTGTTTGGTGGGGATTTTCCTTCCCTGTCTAACTCAGAAGATCTGAGTTTTAGTCTCATTTCCCAGTCATGTGAGTTTATGCCTCTTTTGGCTTTGTCTCTAAGCTAGAGTGAATGTCTAGCCGCCCTGACCGCCCTCATCAGGGAAGGTAGACAGTAAAAGCTAGCTGGAAGTGGGAAGCCGTGCTCTTTCAGGGCCCTTGCTTGATGTGCATTCACAGCCTAACACATACAGCCATTTGCTGTGGCCAGGAACTGCATTTGCCAGTGTTTGTCATTCCCGGTTCTCCCATTTCCCCTGGGGCTGGGCCACCTCGGCCAGAGGGACAGAGGGAGGGACACTGTCAGCAAATTGCACAGAGCAGCCAGAGTCTGGGCTTTTGGGGGAATTCAGGAGGTCACATGTTGGGTGGGGTGGCCAGGCCCTGGCAGGGAGGGGAGAGTGATAGGGCAGCTCTGAGGGTCTCCTGCAGGGTGGATGCTCTGGGCAGGCTCCCTGGTGACTCATGGCTTTTGGGAAACAGCTGGCCACACTGGGGACTTGTTGTGTTTTCGAAAGCCCACCTCAGGCTGTGATGATGCTCTGGGTCTGGGCTTGGGGTCAGGGCTTGGGTGGGATGGGGGGAAGCTGACCAGCTTTTGTTGGGAAAGATGACAGGGACCTTGTGTCCCTTAGTCTGAGCTTTGAAGTTTAGGGACCCAAGGTTTTGGGAAGGGGGGCACCAGGGAGGCTGCTTGGGGCTGCTCTCCTTGCTGTAGGGTGCCCTTCTCTTTCTTGCCCTTACCCGTGCCTGGGAGCACTCCACCTGGATATACACCTGGTAGCCCCACACCTGTGGCCAAAGGAAGGAGAAGCCATGAACAGAGCCCAGTCTCCAGGAATCCCTCTCTGGCCTTTCCCGCCACAGCTCCAGGGCTCATGAACCACCCACCCAGTGCCCAGTGGGGACAGCCAGGGACACATGTGTGGTAGCTGCAGCCCTCCTCCCAGGAGTTTCAAAAGTCATCCACAATCACATCTGTAAGTATCTCGTCTCCTGGAGTCTATTTACATGGCCAGCCCAGTCCACCTCTGGGCTAACAGCTTCCAGATGTTCCCTCCCTGCTGTGTGGACTCAGGCAGGCTTTTGTTTAACCTGAAGTCACTTCCTCAAGGGCTTGGTACAGTGGAATGAGCACCAGATGGGAAGTTGGTGCACCCTGGGCCACCCCGGCTCTGCCGTGACCACCAAGGGCCCTCTGCACTGACTATTCATTCTGAGTCTCAGTATCCTCATCTGTCACCTGAATGCTTGCCACAGAGCCTGTCTCTGAGGTCTTTTTCTGCTTCAAGATCCTGGAAGAAGGACCCGGAGGTAGGCTGGGGCCTCTCTCCCCCATTTCGAACACTGCATCATGCTTTGGGCCTGGGTCTCTCCCCTGACCCACTGTAGCCAGGCTCTGCCCTTCCTGCCCAGTTTGGAGGTGAGATCCTCAGCCCTTCCCTGACCCTATCATCCAGTCCAAGGACTCCACACTGACCCGGCACTTTCCCAGGCTTCGCTCCGGCTCCAACTCCAACTCCAACTCCTGCTCCAGGCTGAGGCACCACTGCACCTGGCATGGAAGGGGCCTCATCAGAGTGGGTGTCATCCATGCCTGCAGCTTTCACCTGGGCAACTCAGGGCTAGCTACCATACCTGTAGACACTCCTAAGCCGCCAACGCCACCAAGCCCACCGACACCAAGCCCAGCACCTACAGAGCCAGGAATAGAAGAGGCGAGGGGTCATACAAGGAGCAGTGGGAGGCAGGAGAGGCTTGGATGCATGTGGAAGGCCCGGTGTTGCGGTCTGGTCCTGCTATGACCTCCTTTGGAGACTTGGGCACAGCTGGTTACCTCCCTGAGCCCCACTAGACTAGAGATGAGGATCCCACCTGCCTGCCTCCCAGGAAAGGTTCTTTGCGAGGTGGAGGGCCTGTGGAGGCCATAGGGTCTTATGGCATGTCCCGAAGAGTCATACTCACCAGCTTTGGCAGCTTTATAAGCTGCAGCAGCACCAGCTACTCCACCAGGCACTGGAGCCCCCGGGAAGGTGCCCGCAGGAAAGGTCCCAAGCCCTGATTTGGGGAGGACAAGATGAGGTTCTGAGTCCACCTAGCCCCGCCCAGGAATTCTGCAGGATTTTCACGCCAAGCAGCAGCTGTTGCTCCCAGGACTGAGTTTGGCGCTGGAGAGCAATATGTGCCATACTGACAAAACTACAGGGCTCTTTCGGGGTCAAATGATCACACCCTCTCCTCCAGAAGCCTTCCTAAAGCCTTGCGGAGTTGAGCAACTCCACTGGGCTCCATTGGCCCCTACAGCCTCTTCTGTCCAGCTCTCAGCACTACATAACAACAGCACCCGCGACCCAGTGGTGACTCCCTCGTGTGTTGGACAGTTGCTCAGGGCACATGGGCTCAGCATCAACCCTACTCCAGTGTCCAGGGCGGACTTGGCCCACATTCCTGTACTCTGACTGCTTCCCACACCAGGAAGATGCCCTAGGTTTGGCTCTGGCCCCAGATGGGCGTCTTGCTTGGGCGTCAACACTAACCTGCCCCAGGGCCAACTCCTGCAAGCCCTCCAGCACCTGCAGGGAGAAGGAGACAGAGCCAGGTGAGGAGAGGAGACACTGGTGTGTGGGAATCATTCCTGGGCCCCTGGTAAGAAGGCTTTTATGGAGGGCAGGCAGGAAACAGGCAGTGCTGTGGTCATTATGCAGTCACTCAGGCTCCCAAGCTGGCTTTAAGCCTTTGATACTCAGAGGTTGATCCTGATAAAATAGTAGCTACCATTTAGTGACCAGTTGCTATGTGCCATGTAGATATGATTGCATTGACCTGACACCCCCACCCCACCCTCATAAACACATCTGGGCAAGGCCTTGCTTTGCCTAGAAGGCCTGCCAGCTAGTGGGGGACCCAGTAGGGCTTTCTGTGAGGTCTGGAGCTCAGTAGAATCTGCCAGCAAGACCTCACCCAAGCCAGGCCCTGCCCTGCTCCCACAATAGCCCCCACCTCAGGCCTCTCTTCTGCTTCCTTACAGGTGTCTCCTGGCTCAGCCCATCATCCCTCTCCTGTATCCAAAGACTCTTCTGTCCCCCACCATTTATCTATCTGTCCATTTAGGCTGCCTGCAATCCAGGAGCCTCCTTGCTTGCAGACAGATGCTAAAATGTTTATGAGAAGTCAAATGGGTCCCTCTGGCTCTCTCTTTACCACATCTGGGCCCAATCGCTCCTTCTTCCCCTCCAGGAGACATTCCATGGCTTTGGCCAGGACTGATGGGCAATCAGGTTGGAGTTCACAAGCGTGCTGGGTTTGTTTCCAATTATGTGAGAATCTCTCCTGCAAGCGCTAGTCCTGGCTGCCAGGGTCCTGAGCCCAGGGCAGCCCTTTCTGGGGACTGACCTCCAACATGGGGGCACTGCCAAGCCTCGGAGGGCCTACCTGGCTTTCGCTGGTTGTAGTCTCCCTCACTTTCTACTTGTGAGAGTTGGCCCTGTGTGAAACTCAGCCAACTGCTCTGTAAGATGGGTTTCTAACTCAGGCCAGTCTCTATTCCTGGCAGGCATGTTGTAGGTCAGGCCGTGCCTGGGGCGTGCTGGGTTCACTTCCCAGCACTACAGGCCCTGCCCCTCCCCAGCTCTGTCAGGGGCTTCTTTCAAGCCAGGCCTGTTTTCTGAGCTCCAACAGGGCAGGGGACATGTTTGGACCTTTCCTAAGAACAGAGGGGCTGGGAAAAGAAAATGGGTACCAATAGGAAGTGAGAAGAGGCTGGGGTAGGTGGGGGTGGGGCAGGCAACCCCTCTGCAGCCATTTGACCTTTTCCCACACTTCCTCCTAGCTGTCTGGTCCCAAGGCCACCCTCCAGCATGACCAGATCCACCCCTGCTTGCCCACCTTCCAGTGGACTCACCTGGCCCAAATGCTCCAAGGAGTCCTGCCCCTGGAAATGAGGAGAAGAGGGGTGAGATGCTGACCACAGCTGGGAGCCCTGGGGCCTGGTCAGCCCAACCCTCTTTCTTCCTGGAATCAGAGTGCTCTGGATTCAAATCCTGCTTCCCTTCTGACTCTGCATGTATGAGCAAGTCACTTCAGCTCTCTGAGACTCAGTTTTCTTACCTGCAAAGTGGCCATTGTATCCCTGAGCTGCCTGAGACCAGAGAGATTATGAGCAGAAAGCACCTAGCGTGTGCAATATGCTAGGGTGCTCAGTGGGTGTGCCCTGCTTCCTCCTGTCCTCTCGTGTAGGCGGCTGGCCTCCAGCTGGTTCCAAGGGTGTGGTTGTTGCTGGCTCCCAGCTGCCTAGTCCCCCACTGAGAGCCCAGGCAGGGCCACACAGAGCAGCTGCCAGGCCACCCACCCTCGACTTGCCAAGGGATTAATTGTTCCTAAGCACGACATACACTGCCTGTGGCCCTTTCTGTCTCGCCTGGGCAGGCCCGGACATCCCCATGGCCCGGATGTGGAGAGTTGCCTGGGGGAGGGGGAGGACTGTGGCTCTATCCAGGCCTTTGTAGCCCAGAGTTCTGAGGCTGAAAGATGACCTCAGGCAGGTCATGGGATATGGCTCATTTTCATCAGAAGGAGATGCCTCAACTTTTCTTCTGGTCGTTCTTTCAGAAGTCTAAATTAAATTGTTCATTAATAAAAGCTTCACTTTAGTGACCATCCATTATGGGACTCTGTATGCAGTGTTCTCAGTGTTCCCTCTGGTGTTTAATCACAACCTGCCATCGACCATCCATTATGGGACTCTGTATGCAGTGTTCCCTCTGGTGTTTAATCACAACCTGCCATGTGTCCCTTGCTGCCAATGGGATCAGCCAATCCCCCCTCTAGCTTTGCAGTCACAACTTCCATAATTTGGGTCTTCTCAGCTAAGCACGGCCCTACTTCCACACATTGGCTTATCTAGTCCTTCCCTACATTCTTTCTACCATTAAAGACCCTGCGAACGTCACTCACCCCTCCAAGTAGGCAGGGTGCAGTTTCTGTCAGGATAAGCAGTGAATTCCAAGAACTCCAGCCTTGCAGATCCCCTAGACTCTAGGAAACCCCTGTCCAAGCTTTCCTGCCCTCTTGCCTCTCTCTGGCCTGGCCTCTGCCCTAGAGTTTCACAACCCAGATGGGCTTGCAAGGAAAAGGAATCTGGGTCTTGCAGATTCATCTGCACTTGGATCATTGAACAGCAGGATTTCGTAAGAACTGTTGGCCATCCAAACTGTCCTAGGGCCTTGGGCTTCAGAGCCAGGGAGACACGGAGCAGGAGAGGGGGTTCCAAGGTCACATGTGGAGCATTTCACACTGATAGGGTCATAAATCTGGACAAGGACGCCATTTCCTCCACCTGCTCCTTATCTACCAGTGTTTCCCGGAGGGACACGCCCTCCTTCTTTCCCAGAGTTGTGTTCTTTGGAGCTGGTGGTGGACCCTGGTGGCAGATCCGGCAAGGCCAGAACAGATTTAGTTGCATCTCCTTCTTGGAAAACTCTATGGTCTGGATACAGTTGGAAGGGGCCTAGGATCAAGAAGGGTGCTTATCTGGGGCCAAGGTCAGGGTCTAACCTGGGGTTAAGCTCAGGGCTTGGTCTGGGGTCGAGATTCAGCCTGGGGTCAGGATAAGTGCTCATATTGTCATCAAGGTCAAGGATATGAGGGTCTGGGGTTAGAGAGAGCTTGGTCTGGGGTCAGGGGACTATCTTAGAAGAGTCAGAGCCCCAGAGTGACATGCGCAGGCTTGGTGGACACTGGAATATCAACCCCTACCTTTGTCCTGAGCACCAGGGCTGTTTCTAAGACCCTGTGCCGAGGGGACAGGGAAGCTGGGCACATAGGCACTTGCAGGGTAAATGTTGGACATTCCTCACACAGGGAGGAGGACATCGAGCTGCCTCCAGTCTCCTGTCCCTGGAGCCCTGGGGCTTGGCTCTAGCATGCTCATACCTGCCCACTGCCTCCCTCCTTTCTTCTTGCTCATTGGCTCCCTCGCTAGGGCCACACTCTGTGGGCCCTCCCCTTCCCTGCCCCCTGGCCTGCTTTCAGTGCCCTAAGACCTTAGGTCTTACCTGGCTTGGGTGGTTTGCCTCCAGGCCCCAGTGCTGTAGAGGGAAGAGATAGTAGTGAATGGAAAGTCCAGCCCACCAGTCTTACTATTTATCCCCACAGGACAAAGCAAGGGCTTGTGGGGTCTTATACTCCAAGTCCTAAAAGGGCTGTCAGAGACAGCCTTATCCTTCAGATAGGGAGCTGCTGGAAGCCCAGCGTCTAGGTGTCTGGTGGGAAGTCCAGCTTCAGCCTTGATTTGTGGTTTACACTCTCTCAGGCTCAGTTTCTCAGCCTCCGAAGGAGACAAGGAGATGATGATACTCACTCAGCCAGCATTCCAGGGATGTTGTGTTGGATCAAAAGAAGTATGAAAGGAGCAGGGGACACCAGGGAAGAACCTTGGGGGAGGGGCTCGGGAGGCCAGTGGGTTCCAGTTCTCAGACAAGTCTCTCCCCACTGGGCACTCAGTATATAAAACAAGGCCACCCTTGATGCCTGGGCTTTCTGGGGTTCTGAGGTTTGAGGACCTGTGTGGACTAGAGTGACACCCAGACCCTGTCAGTGAGGAACCAGATTTGGTTTCTGAGCACACCTCCTCCCAGGCCTCTGAGACCAGTCCCTGTGTTGAGAGAGACAGAGAGAGAGAGAGAGAGAGAGAGAGAGACAGAGAGAAAGAGAGAGAGAGAGAGAGAGAGAGAGAGAGAAACATCAGTGCTCCTGTGAGATCAGTGCACTTGCCAGAAAGCCACCTAAGGTCAAATCCATCAATCCATGGTCAAATCCATCGCCACCTAGCTATGTGACTTCAGGCAAGGCTTAATTTCGGCGAGCCTCAGTTGCCTCATCTGCCTCATCGGGCCAACGGCCCTGTGCCAGCTCGTGCCTGAGAGTGTGCTGGTAGCGGTCCTCACTTTCATGTCGGTTCTTAACATTCAAATACTCTTTAAGTACTGAAAACATTACTTTTGACATTTCAATCTACTTTAAAACATTGTGTGCTTCCCCCCCGCCCCAAATTAAAGGAAAATATGTTTCCCTGATGCCATTGCTCCAAAATTCTGCTCATTTTCTTTTGGGGGTGGGCTCTCAGTCTCCATCTGCACATGGCCATTGCTTTTATATTGTTTTTACTTTAAAAACACTTCACCATATTATGTGACAGATAATATATTTATACTTCTCAGTAACTTCATAATATTGCAGAGTTTACTTGATCACACCCTCCAGTCGGGTGGATTTCTTGTTTTGCATATTTGCAAACACCAACAAGGTGTCTGCAAAACACCTTGTTGCAGATCATCCTTTTTTTCTTCTTTTCAATTATCTCCTTTAAATGAATTTCCTTGAGGGGGTTAATGGTTGAAGACAGTAAATGGCAAGGATGTATGATGAAGACAGCCACTTTCCTATAGCATCACAAACATTGTGTTTTATCTTTTAGAAGATTTACCCTCTTAATAGTTGTAAAATAGTGTCACATAAATGACTTTTAAAGTAGGAGTGACTTGTGGGTCCTCTGTGGTAGGCTTACCAATGTTCTGCAGTGTCAAATGTGCATCTCTCACAAATGCACTCACAATCTGCCTCACCTGTGTGTGTGGTGAGGTGTGTGAAAGTTTCATGTACATTACCTGGATAATAGAGTCCTCCGGGAACTCCTCCGGGAACTCCTCCAGGAATTCCTCCGGGAACTCCTCCGGGAATTCCTCCGGGAACTCCTCCGGGAATTCCTCCAGGAATAGCCCCTGGGACCCCTGGAAGGAATTAGGTAGAGTCCTTTATTAGCCAGAACTAATAAAAGCATGATAACAATAATGATGATGATGATGATGATATTGCTTATCCACAAAGTAATTTATGTCAACCAAGCAATTTATATTTATGAAGCATTTTCTCATTTATGCTCCTCAAAATGGCCCTGTGAGGTGAGAAGGGCAGGGATTACTAGCTTCATTTTAACATATGTGAAATCAGGCTCAAAGAAGGTAAGGGATGTATCTGGGGACATATAGCTGGAAAGAGACCGAGCCTGGATTCAAACTCAGGCCATTTCTCTCTTGCTAAAGAGGGCCTGGCATGGGGCTGGGTTTGAGACTGTTTCACTGGGTAGCCAACTCTCTCCAGCCCTGAGAAGCATGGGCAGACACCAGGGATGTGGGAGGGGAGGCTGGTCTGTGAGTGAGCGGTAAGGAAATGCGGCTGCTGCCAGTAAAAATGCAGCCATTCCCACACTGATAGGACGGCGTGAGGTCAGCGTCCTCAGCCACTGGGCAACTAGTGGTTGGGTGGGGTTCTGGCTGTCTTACACAGGCCTGTCTTAGGAGGCGCCGGACCCCGGAGGGGGACACCGTGAATGAGCAAAGTGAATAGTTTCCTAAGGAAAAGCTAATTCATTAGCCAGGCCAGGGGCCATCTGCCCAACCAAGATCACGAGTTCAGTCCCAATGGACCACCGAAGCTCTCACTGGGGAACGCCATGATGCTGGGCCCTAGGCCCAGGCCTGAGCACGGTCATGGCAACAGATGAGCCCAGAGCATACCAGGCCCTAACTCCACCACCACAGAACGGCCCCAGCCTGGACAAGCCTCCTTGCCAATGCCCCAGCCGGAGCTCCAGCACTACTCTGCTGAAAAGGGCAAGGGCGGGGTTGAGAGACAGTGTGGGGCGGCTTTGCAGTGTGTCCGGAGGCCTCATGGACAGACATCTGGCCTCTGTGGCCTGGCAATGTTGCATAGCTGGGCCTGCTGGCCCCAGGGTTCTGTCAGCCTCAGCCACAGCCCAGCAGGGTACAGAATGCCAAGCTGTCACAGCCACCCTGTGCCAAAGTCCTGGCATCCCTTCCCTCCCTGAAGGTTTGAGGTCCCTCAGGGACTGCGATCCAGGCTTGGAGTGTGCAAACAATTTGGTCAGAGCCTCAGGGGCTCGAAGTGGTGGCCCCAGGAGGGTAGGCCTGCTGGGAATGAAAACTTTGGCCCTGTCATCTGCTGCCAAGTGCACACATGGCCTGCCTCGAGCCTTTGATGCCTTCCCTGGCTCTGGCCTCCAGCTCTGAGCACTGTCTCTTATGTGCTTTTCCCGGGTATACTCCAGGCCTTTCTCTGCCTCGGCCTCTTTTTCTCCTCTCCGGCTCCAGAGCAGGCTGCAGGAGCAGTGTAGGCGGGTGGAGGGAACAAGGGCTCAAGACAGACCCATCTGCCTCTACTTCTGGCTGTGCTATTTCTTACCATCTGTGTGACCTTGGGCAAGTCATTTAACCCTTCTGAGTCTCAGTTTCCTTTTTATCAATGTGGGGTTGATAACTGCTAGCTTGCAAAGTTGTTGTGAATTGTCAAAGCGTTCAAGTAAGAGAACTATCTTGCCCTGGACCTGGTACACAGTAATTGCTCAGAAAAAAAAAAATGGTGATCCTTTGTCTCTACTTGGCTGCACAGCATAGGGCTTGGGGCCAGGTAGGTATACAGTAAGTATTCAATAAATGATGGGCGAATTAGGTGGAGGGGAGGCAAGGATATTGTCTGCAGGTCTGAGTCCCAACTGTTGTATCCCCAACCAGCCTAGGGGTCTCCCACCTCGGCTGGTCTAGCACTTGGAACTGGATGAACCCCCACTTCCTCTCCTGGGGTTCTGCTCTCCCACACTTGCTTGTGGCTAGGCCCCTCCAGGGCTTGCCAGCTCCTCCTCTGCTTCTTCTCTCCCCAGCGCCTGCTCATTCACCCCCCAGCTCTCTTTTCTCCCCATTCTCCACCCCCATGATTCAAATCCCAACAGTGGGTGCCAAACTCTGCCTGAACCACAACAGCCTGAGGAGCTACAGATTTTGATCTCCATTTTGCACTGAGGAAATGGAGAACGCATAATGGGTATAAAAGATTCCTACCCTGTCTCCTCTCTTCAAGTGCAGGAGAGGTGAGAATATGATAAGACAGTAGTCAGTCAAGGGCCTTTGAAAAGGCGGCAGCCACCTCTCATGTTCCGCTGGGTCATCTTTCCTCCTTGGCCTGAGCAGTTCCTTCTGCCGGGAATGCCTTTTTCTCTCTCCAAGTCCTACCCTTCTACCAAGACTGAGCTCAGATTCTCCCTCCGGCCTTCTCTGAGTCTGTGGTTCTTACTGCTTAGCTGGCCCAAAGCAGCTGGCCTGGAGCACACTTGTCTTGTTTTATGTGGATTTGGCTTGTTTCACTGGCTAGTCCAGGGTGAACTTGTCTCTTGCATCTTAAAATAATGATCCTAGACTCTTAAAGATCATAACAGTCTTCTGGCCTGGGCTGAAACTCCTTCTGCAAACATCCCCCGGTACTCCTGCTTGCATGCCTCCAGTGACAGGAAAATCATCACCTTCTGATGCTGTCAGCTCTACCTGCAGAGAGGTCTTCCTCCTGTCAAGACAGAATCTGCCCCTTTATCTCTCTAATTCTGTTTCCTAGAACCTTATAGACCAAGGCTCACCTCTCATCCATGTGCCCCTTAAACACTGACCTCTCTTTAAAGGTCTAACTCAAATATTATTTCTCCTGTGAAGCCTTCCTGAATTTCCTGGGGGTCCTCTGGGCACTCCCTCCCCTCGTCCTGTCCACTTCGTCCATTGCTTTATACTGCTCCCCACTAGACAAAACATGGCACGAGTAGCAAGGGGAAAATTAAACTTTATAAATGTGTGCTAATTACAGATGTAGATCAACCCAAGTTAGTAAATTCTGAACAAGAAGATGCATCATTTCAAAAATTCACATTCCCACAGTCCTCTTATTTGATACATTTATGGCAGATGTTTCATTGCTGGAGCTTTCCACTGGCCCTCGGAGATAAGTAGGGCAGGGATATTTCTCCCCATTTTAGAGCCAGGGAAACCAAGAGCCAGTGAAATTTTAAGAGCCTAGCCTGGGACCCACAGCTGAACCCAGTCACACACAGGGCTTTCTGCCTGGGTCCTCGGCTTCAAGTTCAAAGATCTGGGAGAAGTCTGTTTGGGAGCAAGCAATGGGCCAACAGGCCTTGGCAGGGGGCTTTGCCAAGCCGAAGTCCAAAGGGCCAGCCTGGGGAGCAGATAAGACCACACGAAACTGTTTGTTGTTTGCATGGAGAAAGGCTGCCAACGGCTTTTCAAAAACAATCTGTCCTCCAGTGGGTGACTTTGTCCCTTCCCTCCCCTGGGCATGTCTGTCCTCCTGCCTTGGCCCCAGCAGATGCAGAGAGCCAGATCAACCCCGAAGCCAGAGATCCTTGGCCCTGGAGGCTCATTGGTGTCACCTGGGCAGCTTTGACAAAATCTCCATGTTTAGGTCCCTCCACAGACCACATAAAGCAGGAATTCTTGGATGAGACCCTGGCATCAGAATTGTTTAAATATCCCCTGGTAACTTCAGCCAGGGTTGAAAACCCTTGTTCCAAATAGTCTTCTGTTCCGAAATCAGAAAAGAAAACAAAACAACAACAACAAAAAACTCATAGTATTTTTGAGAGATGGGGAAAGAATTATGCCCAATTTAGTTTTTTTTCTCTCTCTCTTTTTAAATGGTGTGGGAGTCTGAGACAGCTGGTCCTCAAAGCTACTTTTGACCCATCCTAACTGGGTCTAGACAACCCTTTCCATCACTGGGCCTTCCCAAAGAGCCACTTTCTTGCCATCAGTGGAAACATGGTTCTTTGGAGCTGGAGAACTCATGGGGGTGACACTTCCTTGTGGTAGAGGAAAGCTGGGCTCCCCTAGGACAGCCAGGCAGGTGGCTCTGTGTGTGTGTGTGTGTGTGTGTGGCCCCTTTCACTCCACAATCTCTCTAGACTTCAGTAGGCTCTGGGCACAAAACTGTGAAGACCTCATCAATTCACATACTCCTTATTTGGACCCAAATATTCCACCACCTGGGACGGAGCAGAGAAAGAACAAGACCAGTTGAACATTTTACGGTATCACTGAGGGGACAAGGAGAGGGTACGTTCTGCTCTAGGGCTTGTCCACCCTAGGGGACTTAGCCCCAGGCCTGCACCTGCCTATATGTTGCCTGACACCTGGCCCCCAACCCCTTATCCTTTGGCACAGGGCAAAGAGCTGGCTGGTACTAACCTTCTGGATTTGCCTTAGCCTGTCTGAGCCTCAATTTCCCCATTTGCAGAGTGAAGATAGTGATTCTGAACTCTCAAGTTTCCTGTGGGGATTAACTGCCATGCTCTAGGTAAAAGCTCTGGGAAGACAGGTGCTTAGGGGCCCACATCTTGCAGCGGGGAGGTTCAGGCAGGTCCAGAGCTGTTGCTCTCAGGCAGTAGGATGACCGGTCTTCTCCCACGCTGGGCCCCACCTGATGGTGTGCACGTCCCTCAGCCGCATCCAGGCCCAGGAGCTGACCTCAGCTCAGGAAGCCCCTGCTCCCAGCAGTCCTGCCCAGCCAGTCAATCTCACGGAAACAGCTGCTGCTCCTGCCTGGTCCCCTACTCCAGCCCTCCTGCCTGGCCCTGCCTCACCCTGTGCCTCCCCAGGCTGGCCCCCACTGAAGGTCTGGTTCTCATGGCAAGGAAGACTCTCACAGGAACTAGACCCCACCCAGACCACCCAATCCAATGGCCTGCGAGCCTTTATCTCTCTCTTCCCAAGGCCAGGAGCACCTTCAGGGGCTCCCAGCGGGTCATTCCCGGGGGTCCCCAAAGTGTGTAGCAGCCCTATGGGAGGACCCTTGGGGCCTGCAGCAGGACACACCTAGATGGTCCAGGAGTATCCTGAGGTCCACTCCAGCCTCTACCATGGGCCACACTCTCTCTGCCAGGAGATGGGCACCTTCTTCAGCTTCCCTTGTGTTCCATACTACAAACATAAACTCGCATGCATGGTCACACTCATAGTGACAATCTACACTCAGTGACACACCTGGACACCAGATCTCTCATGTATAAATGCCTGTTGGGTGGCAGATTTCACAGATACTAAGAGGCACTTTTACAAATGCTACAACCTTCCCACCAAAACACACAAATACACACACATACACATACACCTGTCCAGGGATGAACCTGTGAACAGACATTTATTCCCTCCTAGAAACCTCTTCCGCTATCTGGTGACATATTTGGGTATATATACCCATGCGCATTTGTGCAATAGCTTGCAACACATTCATGTGTGCATGTGCACGTGCATGCACACACATACTTCACACACACATGCTCAGAAGTCCTAGCTCTTCTCACCAGGGACAGATCACAGCAGCAGCTTTCCAGCTGGCAACCCCATAATAACTAACTCTGACCTTCCTCAGAGGGTCCTGACTTCTTGGGGGACAACGAACCTGCTGAGGTCACATAGCTCGGTCCAGCTCAGGTCCCCCGTCCACAAGTGTGCAAACTGCCGGCACCTGCAGACCCAAGAATGTTCCCAACACCCCCCACTGGAAGAGCATCTGGGACAGAGAAAGGGCCCTTCAGCTCTCTCAGGGCTGTAGAACCCTGACACTGTTGGGACCATCCAAAATCATGGAGTGTCTGTGTGACAGGTTCTACCCCAGCACGGGCTGGCTCCCAGGAGGAGTAGGTCCAAGGATCCAATGGCCATGGATAGCCTGCCTGGGAATCCCTGGAGGCTGCCGGGGGTGAAGGGTGCCCTTTCATCCAGCAGCCCAGACACCTGGCTGGGAAGCCCAAGAGCTGCAGGCAGCTCCTGGAACAGGGTGAGGCCTACCTCCAGGCTTCGAGGGGTGGATGATGGACAGCAGGAGCAGGAGGACTCCAGGCCGCAGGGCTGCAGCTGTCGGACCCGCCATCTCGGGGAGAAATGCCCCAGCCTGCTCTCCGCGCCTCGTTTTATCCCCAAAGCGTAATTGCTGCCTCCTCGGCTGTGAGGGAAGGAGGGAGGGAGAGAGGGCGGGCGGGAGGGCCGGAGAAGGGGGAGGCCTGGGAGAGGGGGCCAAGAGAAGGGGGGCAATTATGAAAGGCCCTGCTCACAAGCCTCCTAGGCTGGGTCTGACTGGACCGTGGGCTTTTTTCCTTAAAACACACACTCGGGCATGCGTGCGCGCACCGTGCACACACACACACACACACACACACACACACACACACACACACGAATTTTCCCCCATCTCTCTCCCGCTTTCCCTCTGTGGCTGTTCTCTCACTGCTGGCCCTGTTCCCGCCAGAAAGTGCGAGGGGGGCCTCTGCCAGGACAGCCCTCAGGAGAGGAAGCGGGAGGGAGGGCCCTGCAGCCCAGCCAAAAATCCGGCCCCAGCCAAGGCCTGAGTGGCCAGGCCCCCGCCCCTTAGGCTGGGCCCTAGGCCCAGTGCGGGGACACAGGCCAGCTGTCTCGAGCCTCTGCCCCCACCCTGGCCCTCCAGACTTCCCCAACACCCCCAGGCCTGGCCAGAGACAGGCCCTGCCCAAAGCTGGGGAAGTGGGGTGTTGGGCAAGTCTGGGGCTGGGGCCCAGGGCCAATGTCTGCAGAGGTTGAGGGGCTGTAGGCAGAATGGCTTGGAAAGTAAAATCATGTTGTTGCTGTCCCCTGGGGCATATGAAAGCTGGAAGGGGGACCCTGACACACCACAGGGGTTCTATTTGCATAGATCAAGGTCACAGTCCCACGTACAGGCCTGTGCAGGCCACAAGGTATGGCAAAGGTTAGCTGGATCCCCCCAGGTGCCCTGTGGGGTATGGGGAGCCCTCCAAGACTGATAGGTGGCCCCCCACCTGTCCCAACATGGAGCACTGCTAGCACCTAGACCAGACATGGGAGCCCCCAGACTGCTGGTTCTCTCCTTGCCCCAGGAATACACCCAGGATCGACATTTCTCGGGCGGCCAGGAGGGGGCGGCCCTGCGCCGAAACAGCTGGGACCAGCATTTCCAGGGCTGTCTGTTTCAGCCTAACTGAGCAAGATGAGGACCTTGGGGATTTTGGGGTGGGGGGCGGGGAGGAGAGGGTCATGCCTCCTTGCCCAAGTGGGGAAGAAACTTGGGAGCCAGAGGGTAGGAGAGGGGAGCTGTTACTTGCCCCGTCACAGCCTGGGAGGGGAAAAGTAGAGGCTACAAGTTCTGAGAGCTTTCTCCCGCACCCACATGGAGAATGAGGAAAGGACACAACCACAGCTCCGAGGGAAGACGTTTAAAGATCTCTCCTCTAGCCAGGAGCACCGTAGCAGTCTGGAGGACTACCAGGGGTGGCCAGAAGTGGAGATACCGAAGGCAGGCACTGGACTCAGGGGGGCCTAGGATTCGATTCTGGCTCTAGCACATTATAGCGAGGTCACCTCTTTGTAGGGCTTCAGTTTCCTCATCTGTCAAATGGTAATAAATATCTCTGCCTAGGAGTGTTATTGTAAAGATAAATAAAATGAAATAAAATGTGGTCATATATTTTTGTACTGTGCCTGCCAAATCCGAAATGCTCTGTATTCATCTGGTGCTAATACTAGTACTAGTGCCACTACTACTACCACTGGTTCTGCAAGCACCACTCCTATTTGTAGAGTAACTATTAGGCTTGACTCTCTATCGGCCACCGTAAGACCCTGGACCACCCCTTCCTCTTCCTGTTCTCAGGTGGCAGATGCTCCAGGAGTTTGGGAGAGGTGGGCATATCAGGAGAATTGTCTTGCAGCTGCACTTGCATAGCAAGTGTGCAGCTCCTACTCCCAGGGTGTGTTATTTGAGGGTGCTTTGCGGGTAGCCGATGGAGACCATGCCCTCCAGCCAGCCCTTACTGAGAGGGTAGGAGCTGCTCAGGGTCAGGGTCTGAGGCTCAGTGTCTGAGATGTGCCTTCTGGTGGGGAGGGGAGACCAGGGGTGCATCTGTGTGCCTGCCCCCTCCCAGGAAGGGGGAAGGATGGGGTGCTGGGGAAGAGCTGGGCCCCACTCTTCTCAGGGCAATGACGTGGGCAGGAACCGGCTTTCAGACTTGCAAACCGCAGTCTGCTCAGAGTCTTTATTAATTCCAGGACCAAGAGAAAGGCTGGAGCCAGCGGGAGAGGGCTTGCTTTGGGGGGATCGAGGAGAGGTGTGGAGGGGCACGTACAGGGATAGACTGCTGAGCCAGGCCTTTCTCTGCAGGACCAGGGCCCTATGTCCCACCCCCCACCTGTGTCCCCCCCTCCTTCTTAGCATCCCATGCTCATTGCAGGAGCAACATTAACTCATATCGAACTAGTCTCTGTGCAACTCAAAAGGGGGCCTCAGTTCAAAATCCAACCCATTAAACTGATTACCCAGTGCAATTTAACCCGATACATTAAATACAGAATGTAAGGACTGGAGGATACAGTTATCAACCAACATTCTTTCATTCATTCACTCATACATTCGAAACCCAACAGTCCTCAACTGCTCTGTGCCACCTCCCTGCACAGCTATACAGATTAAATAAGGTCATTAAATGTAGAACTTCCCATGGAGGGTTCACCGAATTCTGGGTAGGCCTTGCTTTACCATTATCATTGATAAGCCTCACCTGCTGGGCATCCAGGTGAGTCACTGACGGGCCATCTCTGTCCTCGGCCCCTCCAGTTGCACTCATTTAGGAAAGACAGAGCCACCAGCCCCCACACAGCTCTGACAACGTCATTGGTTTTCTCAGAAACCCTCAGTTGCCTTCCAGGTAAAGTCCAGACTTCTGAGAATGGCCTTCAAGGCCTTGCACTACCCAGCTGGACTGCTCTGTCGCTCTCCTTCCTCCTGGCCAGCCTCCCTTCTGGCCAGTGCAGCTGCTCCCCAGTCACCAGGTTTGTCCTAGAGGGCTGAGCACTGGATCTTCTTTGCTGAGGTTCTCTCGTCTCAGTTCCCATCCTATAGGCCTATGCCCTCAGCATCCTCACTCCTTAGGTCTCTCTGAGGGTCCTTGGTACTGGCCCCCACAGGTTGAGCTTGGTGCTTCATCTTATCCCCCACTGCCTGGCCATCAGTGAAGCCAGTTAGAACTTTTGTGCCCCTTGTCGTCTAAGAGTATCAGATAATAAGCAAAAATGTGCTCTCCAGGAGATGAGGGCAGAGACTGCTGGTGTAGACAGACCTCCAGAATCCTGCAAGTGTGGTTTCTATTTTTTTCCTTGTCTATACATGGTCCTTTTATCCGTGAGTGCAGGATCCCTATCTACATGGAACAGTGGACCAGAGAGAGAGAGAGAGAGAGAGAGAGAGAGAGAGAGAGAGAGAGAGAGACCATCGCGGGCTGCCTGGCTAGACTGAGAAGAGCTTGATGTTGGCCAGATCCAAGACAGAGAGAGAGAGAGAGAGAGAGAGAGAGAGAGAGAGACCATCGCGGGCTGCCTGGCTAGCCTGAGAAGAGCTTGATGTTGGCCAGATCCAAGACCCTGCCGTGTTCCCTCCCAGTGAGAAAGTCTCCACTGTCAGTTATTTATGTCTCTGTGTGACTGAGGGTCCCTTCAGCCAGTCCCACAAAGTCAAGTTTACACTAATAGGAAGAGCATGAGTTTCTCATATAGACCCAGGTTTAAAACAGAAATGAATGCTGGTTGGGTAGTATGGGTTCAAGTGTAGACATTCCAGACAAGATCAGGCACATTCAGGGTGGTATGGCTGCAGACTAAGGGTAGACATTCTCAACAAGAATCAGCAGTAAGGCAGATTGAAGGACCCCTTCACAGCTTTCCCTCACCCACTCGCCCTTATCTGTGAGTTCCAGCTGCAAACGTTAAGGCCGAAACATTCTCTTCCTCTGATTTAAAATTTTCTAGTAGCCATATAAAATGAAAAACAACATAAGGAAAATTAGTTTTAATAATAAGCTATTTTTAACCCAGTACATTTAAAATATTATCACTTGAACATGTAATTGATATGAAAATTATTAATGAGATATTTTGCATTCTTTTTTGAACTAAGTTTTAAAACTGATGTGCAAGTTTCACCTAGAGTGCATCTCGATTCGGACTAGCTCTATTTCAAGTGCTCAGAAGCCACACCACAGGAGTGGACAGCACAGGTTGAGACCATGAGGGGACTGGTGAGGATAAGCCTGACTTAAGACAAGTGAGGAGGGAACACCAAATGGTCGCTTCTGCTGTTCAAAGTTTACAGGTAAGATGAAGCATGAGGATAAAGGAGAGGACCAGGAAAAGAGGGACATCTTTGAGGGCCAGCAAGGAAAGGCCTGGATGCACCCATGACAGGCAGCCGCAGGGGAGAGGCCCTGCCCTCATGCTGGTGACCAAGCCAGAGAGGGTACCGCCTACTAAAGGGTACCAGGCAGCATCAGCCCAGAGCCAACACTTCGGCTAGAAAATGAGAAAGGCCTTCTGCAGCTAGTCTTTCCCCAGAGGCAGCCGGGACCCCTCTGACAGCAAGAAGCCAGGAAAGAAAGGGACCTGCCGCGGGACAGGGGTCAGACTTCATTGGAGGTAAAGGGTCTGCAGCCAAAAATAGATGGGATGCTGCTGGCTTGGGCAACTTGTTGAGTCTCACTTCACCACGCAGAATCAGCCTGGCTGGAGAGAGGCAGAACACTGTGCTCAGAGGGGATTTGGAAGTTGGGGAGGGGGCGGCTAGAATTCCAGAACAGGCTGCTTCTGCAACTCCCAGGCTGGGGTGCCAGGAGCAGACTGCGGGTGCAGAGGAGGCCAGTGGTCTTTGCTGTGATTGAGATTAACACTGATTAGCATGAGAGCTTGGGCGGATCACTTAGTCATACCTGATAATGGTAGTGTCAATAGTCATTAACCCGGGGAAGCCCTGTTTCCTCTTATGGAGACAGGAGTTTTCACAAGCCTTTGATATTGAAGGCTTATGTCTGTAAGAGTCTGGTATATAGCAAGTGCTCAAAGGTGAGATGGGTCCATGATGTCATCTCAGACAACTGAAGCAGACAACTGAGGTGGGGTGGGGAGAGTCTGGGAGGAAGCCCCTCCCACAAGTACCACCCCCACTGCAGTCCTGGGTCACCCCAACTCCTGAGCCCTGTCTCTGATCCAGCAGCCTCTGCACAATGCCTGCCTCTACCCGGGCCTGGGTGTTTGCATGTCTGAGTCATTTGTCAGTCTGGGTCCTTGGCGGGTGTGAGCCCGGGGTTGGGGGGAGTAGAGGGGTAGGGTGGGGTGGGGGCGTCCTGGACGGGTCGTTCTGCCCTGTGCTGTTCCCACATCATCTCACAGGCTGTCCACTGCAGTCTGGGGGGAACATAGTGAGCTGGGTGCTCTGTGCACCCCTCCCCAGAAGACTTGGGATGAGCATTCCAGAACACGCCTCTCATTTGACACTTGACAGTTTACAAAGCACATCTCCATTTGTGATCGCAGATATTATTATCCCAGTTTATAAACACAGGGTTAGGAGCCCTGTCTACAAACCCTGGCTGCCAGAAAGAGCGCTCTTGGTATCTCCTTTAGATCTATTTAATCTTAACCTTGAGCCCCTGTCACATGGGCAGGCAGCAGTAAATTCCGCCCCAGTTACTGGGTCTCTGCCTCCACCTTCCACCCTAGACCAAAATCCGTCTCAAGCTTGTGGGGCCTGGAGACAGAAGGGCCCTGGCCACAGTGATCCCATTCTCGGAGCCTCTGTGCCTTTGTGTACCCTGAGACTGTCCTGAGGCTGGGGAGCCTGGAGCCTGGGCCATCTCTGGGAATGCCAGCAAGGAGTGATTCACTCAGGGGACCCACAGGGGACTCTCCCGTCCTCAGGGCCTCCTGCCCCTTTAGGATATTCACTCAAAGAAAAAAGTCTTCGGACTGCTTTGGCTTGCAGCCTAGTGAGCTGCAGGAGGAGCGGGATACAGAATGGACACACGCAATATTCAGGTTTATTAATAATAAACCATCCTGCTATCCAGGTGAGAAGACAGAGTCTTTTGGAGACACTTGACTGGCCCAAGGTTACCCCAAGGCACTGTGGCCTGGAGCTGAGGATTTGGGGGTATTTTACCCTGCCAGCCACACTGCTTTTTGATGGAGCAATGGCCCCAGCTTTGGGGTACACTTGGAGAGCAGGGCCTTCTCTTCCCTGGGCTGGGCAGCCCAAGGGTTCCAGTGCTGGCTCTGGGAACTGGTGGTCAGACCTGTCCATGCTCTCTCCTCCCCTGGCCCTGGCCCAGGCACCCTCTGCCTGGCTCAGAGCAGTGCTCCCTCCTGCACTGCCTTATCACCTTGCCTCCCCCAGCCTGCCGTGCCCAGGAGCCCTTCCAAGAGCCTGAACCAGGAACACGGCCGGGTGGGGAGCTCTCTTCCTTCAGGGTTCTGCCAGTCTCCATCTCTACACCACGTTTGGCCACTCCCTGCCCTGGATAGACCCCTCCACCCATGCCCGGAACCCTCAGCTGGCCTGATCTCTGTGGCGCCGGGTGGGTCCCACAGGGCGGCCAGGGCAGCTGCCAGAATACAGGGTGGGAGGCAGGCAAGGCTGGGCCAGGGGCTCCTGCTGGGCCTAGGTTATCTAACCCCTCATTCATTTTGCTCTCCACATTCTTGAGCTGCCTGATCTGGCTGGGCACTGGCCTTGAGAGGGAACACAAACAGGGCACCAATACCTGCAGCCCTGTGAAAGTGGAGGCAATCAGTAAGACTTCCTGGAGGAGATAGTGCCAGAGCTGAATCCTATTCCATTCTCTAAAAGAGAGATGTGTTCTGGGTGGTGTCTGCAAAAGCAGGAGAGCGAAGGCACCCTGACAGAGGCCGGCCTTGGCCCTTCAGCTGACCCATAGGCTGCCTGCCTGCTCAGGGGAGCTCTGAAAAGCACAGATCCTAGCTATCCCTGTCCTGGTTAAAGCCTGCCAGTAACTGACTCTGGGAGAATGCCGACCCTTCCTGCTCAGGCTTTCATGTGCTACCAGTACTTTTCAAATTGTAGTCTATGACCCATTGGTGGGGTATAAAATTAATTTAGTGGATGAGGAACATCATTTAAAAATGAGGGAATAGAATAGAATAGAATAGAATAGAATAGAATAGGATAGAATAGAATAGATGCAAGTGTAATTCATGTGACCAAATCAGCCTTGTGCCTTGAATCTTTTGTCTGAGTTATACGTATTTGCATGTGAGTACTGGATTATGGTGAATTTTTTTTCTGCATGTCACAGTCAGAAAATCTGAAAGACACTGTTGCAATGACTGTTTATGAATTGTTCTTGCCCTCTCCACTGGGGGCTGTTTTCCTGCTCATGGAAAGGAGGCCTTCTCTAAAGTAGGCACCTACAGTGTGGCTGAGTGAATGCACAAATGAACAAATCAATGGGAGGAGGGGAGGAAGACCCCTTTGCTACATGCCTCTCTGACCCCCCTTGTGCTGATAAAAACTGGAGTGTTGGCCCCCAAGCTTGGGTTGCCATTTTTCTGGGGGCACAGCTTGTGCCTGCTCCTAGCCCCAAAGCCCTCCACACTCCCCAGGGGCTTCCTGAGAGGACATCTTGGGAGAGATCAGTGATTTCAGGGTGTATTCTTCAGCACTTTGAGAGTAGAGGCAGGGCTGCTGAGTGAGCAGGGCTCCAGGCCCTACCCGCCTGCTACCAGGGCAGACCTGGTTTTGTGTGGTTTATATAATAAGGTTCTGAATAACATTTCATTTGAATCCCAAGGCTTGAAAAATCATGAAAACTACCACTCTGTTGGGAAGTCAGGGTCCTCAGGAGACGAGCGTCCCATTCCTTGACGTGCTCCAATCACTGTGGGATGCTGGGTAAATTCTCCTTCTCTGGGCCTGGAGCTCCCTTACAACAGTGGGGGATACAGACTGCAACAGTGGTTCTCACTCCGGGCCATGCATTAGAGTCTCTGGGGGTTTCTCAGTCCCACTGCCGAGGCTGTGCCCCAGCCTGGAATCTCTGGGGCAGGGTGCAGGTGTTAGTATTTTTATAGCTCCCAGGGAGCTTCCGACGCATAGCAGAGTTTGAAAAACATTGGACTAGTGTTTTCTGCAAGTGACCCTCCCACAGGGAACTTGAGCTGTTGGGCCAGTGGTTCTCAGAGTTTAAGGAGCATCATAGTCATTGGTTCTCAAAGTGTGATCCCTGGACTAGCAGCATCTGCTCCATATGAGAACAAACTTGTTAGAAATCTCTGACTCAGAAACTCTGCGGTGGGACCAGTGGCTTGCACTTTAACAAGCCCAACAGGTGATGCACATTTAAGCGTGAGAACCACTGGTCGAACCTTGACCATCAGACTCCTCTGCATGAAGGTCACCTTTGTCCTCCAACCACAGCTTCTGCTTCTGGGGAAAAAGGCGGAGCCACCAGAGGTGTCGGAGGTGTTCTGGTTTTCTCAGGCTGCCATAATAAAGTTCCACGGACTGGGTGACTTAAATAACAAGAATTATTGTCTCACATTTCTGGAGGCTGGAAATCTGAGATCAAAGTGTGGACAGGATTGTTCTCCTGAGGCCTCACTCCTTGGCTTGCAGATGGCCACCTTCTCGTGTCCTCATGTGGTCTTTCCTGTGTGCCTGTCTTAAATCTCTTCTACTTCAAAGACATCAGTCATATTAGATTAGAGCCCACCTAATAACATTATTTTAACTTAATTATCCCTTTAAAGACCTCTCTCCAAATATAGTCACATTCTGAGATACTGGAGGTTAGAGCCTCATCATATGAATTTTGGGAGGTTACAAATCACCCCATAACAAAGGAATTGTGGGAGACTGGGAGAAGGTTGCCTCTACAGTGAGGGAACATTCTAGAACTAAGGCCTCCAGATGTTCTGATTCCTTTCCTGACCATCAGCATACTCATTGCACCCTCTCTTGAAAACAGACCCTCTGGTTCTGATTCTTGCCTGAGCTTGGGGGGTGGGATTGAGGAGGTGTGTGCACTTCCTGAAATAATATGCAAAATGTTCTGCATAGGCAAGAACTGCCCCTGCACTGACTTCTCTGTGAGGTCTTTCCTAGTTACATTGTATTACCAGATGATCTGAGTATCCAGGTGGGTGTATGATTGTTCTCATCCATTTCTTTCAAAATATTCACACTGAGCTGCCCACACTTCTCTCATCAGCCTAGAATGGTGAGACCCCTAGTTCCCCAGAACCATGTATGTGAGAGTTCACTGATGTAGAAAAAAAATCTGACAGTGCTAATCTCAAACCGAGGGCATCAAACAGAAGAGGTACCATGTGGGGTCAGTCCAGGAAGGCTTCTCAGAGGAGGTGAGATATGGTTTAGATTCTAGCTTGTACTGTGCTCCTGTCACCTGCTCACACTGCCTAGAGCTTCCATGGCAATAACTGGTTTAATCTCCAAACAAATGCAGATGTGCTGTTATCCCCCTGTATTAATCATATTTCTTTATTCTGTATTTTTGACGACTTGACATCTTGGGGCATTGTTGACCCAAAGAGACTGCTCCTCCCAGGGCTAACTAATTCCTAGAAAAAACGAGCAACTTGCTCAGGAACATGCCTTTCATATATAAACCAACCATCGCAGAGTACATACCCCAACCACTTCCTTTATGTGTTCTCACACACAAGGCCACTATCTGCCTGCCCCAATCACACCATGGCCATGTATTAGACAGCTGGGGACAGCTCCTATGCCCAAGAGCCTACTTTATTCAAAGTAGTCAATCCTAAACTGCTTACCCCGCTTCACCTGTTCCTTCCCACAGAAACCACAATAAAGGCTCTTGGCCATGTTTCCCCCTCCTCCTCTCTCCTGACCAACTCTGATGCTTCCCCATGTGGCTGTGTGTAGAGCAGATCCCTGGAATGCAGAAGAAGATGTGAGCAGGAACACTCCAGGTGTGGCATGCCCCTTCACTTGGGATCTGTAAGTAACAAACTATCTTTCCAATGGCAGTTGTTTCCTAATCTGTTGGTCTCGCATTACCTGAATAATAATAAAACCTATATTTTAAAACATTCTCCTCCTAGTTTTCAAATGAGTAAACTGAAGCCTAGAGAAGTTAAGCGACTTGTCCCAGGTCCCACAGCCAGTAATGGCTGAGTCAGAATTTGAACCTTATTCCGAGTCTAGCGTCTGCCCAGGCTCTGTCTTCAGACAGAACAGTCCTGGAAGGAAGAAGAGTGGAGATTCAGAGGGGGCTAAGGCAGGTGTCCTGCAGCTGGCCCTTTGCACTGGGGATCCTCCCATGCTGAGTCCATGGCCCTTTCTGGGTTGGTTGGCTCAACACTTCCTCTGTTCTCTGGTCTCTGTCCTATCTCTGAATTCTTGAGGGGGCCTAGAGAGCAGTGGATGAGACACAGATTCCCTTGAAAGAGGAGGAGGCAGAACTGTCCTAAGCCTGGCCCCCTCCCTCTGGATAGCTGGAGTTTCTATTTCCTATTTCCAGGAGCTCCCTGTGGGCTGGTGCTGTGTTTTGACTCCTTTGTGTTCCCAGCACCACCATGGCCTGGCCCAGAACACACACCTGGGGAGTAGGAAGAAAGTGAATAAATGTGTGTCCCCTACTCTCTGTCCCCCACTCTTCATCTGTCTCATTCTCTCTCTCTCTCTCCTGCTGTCTCTCTTTCCATGTGTGTCTCTCTTTCTCCTACCAGTCTCTCCATGTTCCTTCTGGTATCTTTCTCTGCCTCTCAGGGATTTACTCTTGCAAGATCTGAGGCTCTCTGGTCCGCATGTTTGTATTAAGTTGTTTATCCTAAGCAGACCCAGCTGCCTGAACTCTCGTTCTAGGCCCCAGAGGAGGAAATGCCACCTGCAGAGTGGGCTCCATATTCCCTGGCATGGATTTTAGCTTTCATTTCTGGGGGAGACAAGTCTTTCCTCTCCCTTATGCTCTACACTCAAAATCACCAGGGCAGCCTGATTGTCCTCCTTCCAACCCCTGCTGATCACAGAAAAGGAGACTGGGGCCTGTGGTGGAGGTATCACTGAGAGCAAGTGGGTCTGTGTGTCTGTGTCTCTGTGTCAGTCTGTCTGTGAGTATGTGGCATGTGTGTGTATGTTGTCACATTGACTTGCATAATGATATCTCCTTACCCAACAGCTAACTCAACTCCATAAGAGCATTTCAAAGTGAAAATAACACACTTAGAGTAAAGTGCACAAACCCTAGGTGTGCTGCTTGAGGAGTTTTATAAGGCTATATTTCCATGTCACCACTCCCTGCATCAATGCATAGAACATTTCCAGAGCAACAGGCTCCTCTTGCCCGCTTCCAGTCAGTACCCACTAGAGATGATCTCTCAACTGATGTCTCTCATTGTAGATTAGTTTTGCTTGTTGTTCAACTCTATCATGGGTTAAATTGTGTCCTACAAAATATATGTTCGAGTCTTTATTTCTAGTAGGAATGTGGCCTTTGAAGATATAATAAAATTAAGATAAGGTCATATTGAATTAAAATGGGTCCTAAAACCCACAACTAGTGTCTTCATAAGAAGGCCATGTGAAGACATAGGGACACAGAGACATACAGGGAGAAGATGACCATGTGAAGATGGAGGCAGAGATTGGAGTGAATCACCTACAAGCTAAGGAACACAATGATGGCCATCAATCACTAAAAGCTAGAAAGAGACATAGAAGGATTCTTCTCTAGAGCTTTCAGAAGGAGCATAGCCCTTCCAACACTTTGATTTTGGACTCTGGCCTCCAGAACTGTGAGAATAAATTTCTTTTGTTTTAACATGAAGTTTGCGATGATTTGTTATGGCAGCCCCAGGAAATGAATACAAACTTCATATAAATGGAATCCCAATGTATGTATGTACTTTTTTGTGTCAGGTTTCTTTTGCTCATATTGTGGCTGTGAAATTTATTCATGCTATGTGTCCATTCTTTTTCATTGCTGTATAGTATTCAAACTTAGAAATATACCACAATTTATTTACCTATTCTAATGTTAATGTACATTTAGATTGTTTCCTTTTTTTGGCTATTATGAATAATGATAGGAATATTTCTGTCTTTTTGTGGGCATATGTTCTCATTTCTCAGGGATATAGAGCCAGGAGTAGAATTGCTGGATTTTATGGTAAGTGTGTGTTTAACTTTTTGAGGAACTTCCAGGTAGTTTTTAAAGTGGGTGTACCATTTTACATTCCCACCAGCAGTGTATGAGAATTCTGGTTGCTCCACATTCTGTCGATACTTAAAATTGTCAGTCTTTAAATTATAGCCATTCTGGTGGGTGTATTAGGGTATCTCATTGTGTTTTGACTTTCATTTCTTTGATGAGTAATAATGGTGAGCACCTTTTCATACGCCTTTTGGACTGGAGTATCTTTGTGAAGTATCTGTTCAAGTCTTTCGTCCATTTTTAAAAATTAAGTTATTTGATATTTTCCTATTGATTTGAAGCTGTTCTTTATATATGCTGATACAATTCTGTGGTTAGTTATGTGCATTAGAAAAATCTTCTCTTGTTCTGCGACTTGTCTTTCTTTCAACGTTGTCTTAATGAAGTAATGAAGTCAAATTTATCAATCTTTTCTCTAGCGGTTAGTGTTTTTTTCTGTCCCATTTAAGACATCTTTGCCTACTAAAAGATCATGAAGATATTCTTCAAGAAGCTTTGTAGTTTTACTTTTCACTTTTAGGTTTGTGATCTATTTTGATACAGGAACACTTTAAATCTCAGCAAAGCCAGGCCTCAGCCTGTCCACTCAACCCCTCCCCAAGCTTGGTGGGGAACTTCTTCCCTTTTGCGTTGCCAGCTGCACTGCCTCTTTCCCCGGCCCCAGTGCTTCCCAGCCCTTCCTCCCAGCCCTGGAATTAATAAAAGCTCTGAGATGCCTGTGGTTTTCAGGCTGAGCACTGGTTCTAATCTCTGTCAGGTTGCAAAAAGCAAGTAGGGTCTCCCACCCTTTCTCCATATTCACTTTTTTTCTCACCTAGTGTGAGACAAGCTCACCCATTCACACAACTCTGAGGGTCCCCAGACTGGGACAAGGAATCTCTAAGGAGCTTCCTCTCCTGATTCTTCCTCACTTCTCCCTATACCCATCCCACAGCCTGGGCCTCCCCAGTCACTTCTCTCTACTTATTCATAGATTTACAGACTGGAGTTGCTCATCTCATCTCAGGATAACAAATAGGTTCCATCACCAACCATGTTTGACTGGCAAAGGCTACTTGAAAGGGTGTTAGAAAGGATTCTGAGGATATCCAAAAAAATATCCAGGTAGCAGGTGCTTGGTAATGTCTGCCTAGGAGCAAGAGGTGCTCTGCACATAGTGCCTTTAATGTTTCTGGTCTAGTTTAAGTCCCTTATTAGGATTAATCCAAAGAAGAGTTTAAATGATGCATTCAAGGGGACTCGGCTATTAATTGAGATGGTTTGGAAGCTTGGGTATTATCCATTCGACAGAGGCACTTCTTCATTTATTCAGCAAATATTGACTGAGCACCTACTATATTTTAGCAGTAGTGTATTTCAGTGCTGGGCACAGAGGATGTAATGAATGAGACTTAGACTGGTCTACCCCTAGTTCCACATGATTTCCTTGACTCCCATATTCGATATAGAATGAATGAATCACGGGTCTTATATGACGGTCATTTGCCATCTGCTGAGCTTACTATTGTTCACTCTTCCACCTCCAGCCCCAGTCTCTGGGGGTGGGATTATTGTACAATTTTTTAAAAAACAGAACTTGATGGGTAACTGGGATTCCATAGTTGAAATGTTTCTCTCCAGGTAACTTTCAGGAAAGGGGTTCATAAATGAGGCCTGTAAACAAGTGGGTGTAAAAACCCTAACTTCTAATAGTGGACCAGGGGGCTCTGGGATTTTTAAAATTGGACTGTTTGGGGACTGCTCAGGCATCCTTCTGTGACAGACTCACTGTCCTGCCTAGCTGCATCACCTTTCTCCCTCTGAGCTGGCCTCAGGGCTCTTCGCCTTTCCCCAGATGTGCACGCAGAGAAACATGTACACAGACACACACCCACACACACAGACACATGCAAACATGTACATGGACAATATACATAGACACAAATATATGTATAGTCTCTCTCTCCCCCCTCTCTGTCTCCGCTACACCCTCACCCCCAGCACAGTAGTTAAAAACCAAGGTTCTGGGCTCACATATCTCAGGTTCAAGTGCCCACTGTCCCACTTTGAGCTATTTGACCTTGGACAAGTTACCCTCTCTGAGCCTCAATTTCCCACTCCATTAGAGAGGGTAATGGGGAGGCATCAAAGAGCATGTTGCACATGTCAGTCGTAGGGTAGCTGCCTAACAAATGTCAGCTACTGCCCTCCCTGTAGCCCCACTCAGATCACTGGCTCAGGGCTATGCCAACAAACTGGGACAACGGGGAGGTGTGTGGCCTGGCCTTGGGGCTGCATAGAAAATTTGTCTCCGTGCCCCTTACCCAGAACTGAGCTGGGGAATGAAGTAGATGTGCAATCAAGGCCCGTTAAGGAGGGAAAGTGGGAGAGAGGACTAGAGTTTTGCTCTTAATCTTCTGGTTCTTTCCCTCTGGGAAAGTCCTAATTTGTTTCAGAGACATAAAGGAGCAAGTTCTGAATATTTTCTGGACCAGGTAAGCTGGGAGAAGGCTGTTGTGGCCTCCACTGGATAAGAGGGGCCCAGGAAGTGAGCCCAAACCCTGCCACAGAGCCTCTGACCAGAGCCCAGCTGGGCCCCTGCTGTCTGCTAGGGCCCCATGTTCTGTGCTTTCATCGTGTCTACCGCCCTGCCTGGGCTCCGGCCAAGCCCTCACTCACTGGTGAGGGCCAAGCCGAGGCCGTGCCAGGCTCAGCGGAGGCCCTTGGCCAAGAACAGCAGAGCCGTTCTCAGGAAAGCTGGGGGATTAAGCCATAGGCCTGCGGAGACTCAGGTATCCGCCTCCTGCTCCAGCCTGGAGATGAGGGGTTGGATGACCTCACAGCAGTCAAAGGCTGTGAAACAAAGGGACTGGCATGAGCCACCCACCTGGGGATGTGGGGACACAGCGCCACCTGAGCCAGCTCAATTAGGGGACCACCTTTGGGGAGGAGATGAGACCACGTGGTTCCTGCCTTAAATCGGCTTAGCTCTCACAAACTGGGGTACCCTCTCCCCCAGCCCAGACCAAGCCCTGACCCTACTCCAGACTAAAGCCTGGATAGCAGCAGCCTAACTCCTCTCCCTGATCCCAGGCGAAGCCCTGGGTCATGATGTGAGGGGTAGATTCCAGTTAGAGGGCCAGGAGTTGTCAGGAGCCATTTGCGTCTGCCTGCCGAGGAGTGGAAATACCCCCACTTTGCTCTGGTTTTAGGCCTGAGAGTCTTGGGCTCTGCTCATTTTATTCCCATTTAGAGTGTGTTCCCCTATTCTTGTACTGTCCAGATCCAACCCATCCTTCCAGACTTGCTTGCCTCTGGGAGTCTTCTCTGACCCTAGGCTGAGTTGCAGGCTTCCTCCTACTCCCTCAGCCCCCTACTTCTGCTGCTGTGACATTGACCACACTGCACCGCCAACATCTGCAGAACCTCTGTCTCCCTTGGGGCCCCCAGGGCAGGGCCCCCTCTTCCTTCTGCTCCCCAGCCACCCTCTCTTGACCCTAATGGTCTTGCTGCCCTCTAGGCTGGGCCCAACTCTGGCTGCGCCCCACTGGAGCAGGTGGCTGCCTGACCAGGCCCCATCCTCTGTCTGGACCTCCTCTAGGCCCCTCCCTATGGGCCCAGGAGGGTGGGGGTGTCTGTAGGAACGCTGACTCAGATGTTATTTTGGGCTCCCCTTGGGCCCAGCAAGCTCTAGGCCTTTCGGCCTGTTTAGACGGCTGGGCCGGATGTGACTGACTCCAGTCGTTTGGGCCCCCACAAGGCTGAGTGAGAGGCAGGCCAAGGCAAACGCCAGCTGAGCAGGGGCAGACAGGGAGGACAAGCCTGGTGGGTCAAGGGATCCAAAGACTGACCAAGGCCCTGCCCACTCTGGCCTGGTTCTTAGCTCCAGGGGTCTCAGCTGAGGCCCTGAGCCTGGGGGCTGGTGCACTAGGCCTCGAGAGGTCGTTCTCTGATAGATTTATAATCCCGGACTCGCCCTAATTAGAACACCAGTCAGAGGGCATAGCCTTGACGTGCTTCACACAGATAAACACACGTGCCCCCATGACAGGAGCCTGAGGCCTAGGGAGGGAGGGACAGGTCCAGTTCACATGGAGAGGCCCATTCCAACAAGGGTTTCTGACCCCTAGAAGATGGCCCTCCTTAGAACTGCCGCCTCAGAAGCTGCTCAACTGAAGGCCAAAGGCCAGTGCCCTGGGCTCCCATCTGGGCTCTGTTCCCCGTGCCCTGTGGACCCTGGGAAAGCTCGTCCCCTCAGTGGGCCTCAGCTTCCTTATCTGTGAAAGGGGCTGTTTGGGCTCTACCACCCTTTGGACCTAGGTGCCCCATGAGCCTGTGGGCCAGGACAACCCTTGGTCTGCTGTTCAGATGTGGGCTACCAGACAGGGGCAGGTGGTACCTGACTCCTTGCCCTGAAGTCATCTCTTCTTGGCCCCTGCTCGAGGCTCCAGCCCGGAAATGTTTAAGGAAACATGAAAATCCTTAAGCTCTGTCCACCGTGTCCAAATTGAAAACAGAAGGGACTGGAGGGTTTCTATTAACTCCTGCAGAGCAGGCAACGAGCCTAGGGCTGGGGCCAGGGGTCCGGATGCACCTCCAGGGCTGCCTGCTCTGCAGGCTTCATCGGTGGTACATTCAGGACTGGCTGGCAGGTGGGTGCTTGGTATCAGCCAACCTCACACCTGGGCCCAGCGACACACAGACCTGCTGCCTCTGTGGGAGACTTTTCTTAGGGAAGGTGGGGTACAAGAAGAAAGGGCTGGCTGCTGCAGAACTGCTGGGCCACTGACACTCTCCTGACATCTTGGTGGCCCCAGGGAAGTGCACATATCCCTGAGGGCTGGGCTGGGTTCCTCACTACAGAAGGAAGAATACAGATAGTATCCCCCACTGCCCAACCTTTTGGTCACCCACAGCAGAAGGACAGGGACAGTGAGACTAGAGGGCCCTTGAGAAAGGAGAAGCTGGGCGAGTGATCAGAGGGGGCCTCCCAGCGAAGGCCCTGTGGCTGCCTTCTGTGCTCAAAGCAGGAAGAAGGAGGGATGCTTTGGCAACAAGAGACCAGGAGAAACAAAGGCTGGTGTGTCCCTGCCGTTGTGAGGGGTGGGCATAGGGATACTGGTGACTCCTTTCTATCCTGTTGCTGTGAGCTGCCTAAGCCAAGACCCAAAGTTTCTAACTGCAGACTCTTCACAGTTGGGAAGGCCTTGGGGGAGCCCATTGTATGGAGGGTAAGACTAAGGCTCGGAAAAGTGTGGCTTGCCAAAAATCATGTGAGTGTGGCCAGTATGGGAGCTGGCAGCCATGTCTCTTTCTCCCAGATTTGAAGACAATGCTTGGCCTTGGAGAGTGGAGGGGCAGTTGACCTCCATTCTCCAAAAACTATCCCCACCTAGCCCCCAAGATCCCAACCCCAGAGATATTCCTACCTGGTTTCTCAGTTGGGGGTGGGAGTTGGCTTACCAGAAGCCAGACCCCTTTTGACTGAGGACATGGCTGGCCTGGGGAGTCCAGTATTCTGGCAGCTGCCCAAGAATGTGGACGGCAGTGTGGACAGCCATTCTCTCCACGTTCCCAGAGCACGCAGCAAGGAAAACATGGAATGTTTCTTGGATGACACAGTCTCCATCCAAAGTCATGCATTCCTGTGGGAGGGCAGTGAGGAGGGGTCTTGGCTGTCTGCAGGGGTGGGGACTTTGCTGCGGCACACATTCCTGTCTGCAGACATGTGTCCCTGGGCTGTGCCTACAGCTAAGGGCGTCTGTGTTGGATGCACCATCAGGTGACTGTGCCATGGGCATGCAGCTCTGTTCCTGCCCACACAGGCAGTCAGCAGATACCAGCTTTGTGCACGTGGCTGATGCCCTGGTTCTTCTGTTTCCTTCCCTGGGCACTCAGCTGGTGCCTCCCCCGACTCCACCTGGACAACTAGTATGACCCTGCCCACATGCATCCTTAGCCTTGAGGAGGCAACTGGTGCAGCCCCTGCCCTTGCACATACTGACATCTCCACTGTCTCTGTGTCTTGATCGGGTATCAGCTGGTATGTCCCCTGCCCTGTACTTAAAATGGGCATATCTTCAACCTACTCTAGACATAGGGTCATTTGAGGCAACCAGCTTGGGCTCTACCACTATCTAAGTATGGCCAGATACGTATCCCCGGCCCCTAGCCTCAGTTTCCTCCTCTGAAAGTGGGCCTAGTCATATTCTGCACCTGATCAGGATAAATGCCAGAACTGTGATCAGGATAAATGCCAGAACATTTTTTGTCCCTGAGCCCAGGACTGGGTTTGGTAGGAATTGTGCTGAAGGCCTGATCCTTTGATATCTTCTCAAAAGGAAGGAACCTCTAGACTCGACCAGGAGATTCTGAGTTCTCAACAGCCCAAGATGGAAGTCAGGGACCCAGAGAGGGCACATATGAGTCCACAGAGAGCCCTCAACAAAGGAGAAGCAGGCTGGCAAGAGTGCTGAGTACTATGATTGAGAAGGCTGGGATGGAGTGGAGGATTGTGGGAGCTGAAGGCATCTCTTAGAGAGATAGGGATGATTGGAGGAAGGGACCTATGAGATGGGTTTTAAAAGTTGAGTAGGAGTTTGCCAGCAGATCAGAGTGGTGAAGGACTTTAGAGCCAAGGCATAATGTGTACAAAGTCCCCAATGTGCTAGAAAGTGTAGGACACACTCAGCGAAGTGCAGGAGGCTGGGGAGGCTGAGCTTGAGGAGGGCTAAGATGAGCCACAGAGGAGAGATTGACCTGATCTGGGGGCAGTGAAGAAGGAGAACCTGAGGAAGTTAGGAAAAATTCTGGAGCAGGTTTGCTTTGAGATAGGATGCCAGGTTGGGCAGGGTTTAGTGATGAAGTAAGATCTCTGTGGGAGGGATGGTCCGAGCAGTGGTGAGGAGGTGGCAATGTCGGGGAGAATGAGGAGTCCAGGCTGGCTAGTGAGGAGAGCTAGGCCTGGCCCTGGAAGATCCTGATGCCTCCTTCCATCCAAGATGGCTGTCTTGTTCTGCCCTGGTCTCAGTGTCTCCAGATGGTACAGGGGAGCTGGGATATCTGCACCCTCCTCCCCCCCGCCCCCCGCTGTTTACATCACTCACATACTTCTGGGCTCTTATCTCCAAGGGTCTGTCATGAGTGCCCACCTTGCCAAGTGGTCCCATCACTGCTTGCCTCATAAATCATGCCTGCCTCTCCCCATCACCTCCTTGTTCCTCCCAGTGCTGCCCTCCCCACCCTGAGTCTCGCCCAGCTTGGAAGGCAGAGAGGGGCCCACAGGCAAGCCTAGAGCCTGCCTGGGAGCTCTTGGATCAGCAGATCAGATGTCCTGAGTGACCTGGTTCTCAGGAAGCATCCCCAAAGGTCTCCAAAGACTGCTCCAGTGGCCACTCCCCTTCCTGGCTCCTGAAGGAGTGGTCAAGCCTGCTGTTCCCTGTAGAGGACTGACTTGGGATGGAGTGGGGAACAGACAGATCCCAGAGACTGGACACCAGCCTACACCATCTTAGAAACTTGAAGGCCTGTGTCTGCACTCCACAGTGTATCAGTGACACCATCCCCGCTCTTCTGGGCCTCACTTCCCTTGTCTATAAAATGCATGTATTCAACTCATTCATTCAACAGATATCCTTGGTTCTGTAGTTTTGGTCCGAAACTATTAACTGGAAAATTCCAGAACAAACAATTTGTAAGTTTTCAATTGCACACTATTCTGAGTAACGTGATGAAATCTCACACCATCCTTCTCCATCCTGCCGGGGATGTGAATCATCTCTTTGTCCAGTGTCTTCACACTCTATATTATACAGCCCTGCCCCTTAGTCACTTAGTAGCCATGTCAGTTATCACATCAGTTA
>NW_006441386.1:6345169-6393424 GCF_000325575.1 Pteropus alecto
TTTTATTTTATTTAATCTCTTACTATGCCTAATTTATAAATTAAAATTTATCATAGGTATATATAGAAAAAAATAGTACATTTAGGGTTCGATACTATCCGCTGTTTCAGGTGTCCACTGGAGGTCTTGGAACATATTCTTGTGGATTGGGGCAGGCCTACTGTACTGTGTGCCAGGCTTCAGGCATGGAGATGCACCAAGCAGAGCCTCGAACCGAGTCCACAGTCTAGTGGAGATGATAGGCAAGGACAGAGGAGTGCCCCAGAGTGGCTCGTGGTCCAGGACAGATGGCAAGTGGTGCAGCAGAGGGACTGAGGTGGAGCAGTCGGTCCTTGCTGGAGAGAACAGGATCATTTATAGAGTACTTGGGGCCAGGAAGATTCATGAAGGGAGTGCTCCAGCGGGGTGAAGGCTCAGGGGGAACAGTCTGGGGACATGCTCATGGTTTACTCTGAAGGAGTGAAATCCTGGGGAAGAGGTATGGGTGTCAAGAAATGAGGTTAGAGAGGTCAGCAGACCATGAGAACGAGGCCAAGATTTTGCCTCAAGGCCTGGAGCCCTGGTCTGAGGTAGGGAGCATGGTAGTCAGATCTGCATGTACCTTCTGACTGCCATGTGGAGAATGGGCTGGGGCAGGTGGAAAGTCTTGTTAGGGTCCTGGGGGCAGCTAGGGGAGTCAGAGGAGATCCAAATCAAAGGTGCTGCTCAAGATTGGCTTCGGACTCAAAGGGTCACAACTGTCTCTCCATCTGCTTGGCCAACTTGGAGGAGACTGGCTCATTCCTGGAAAGATGGTTGTCATTCGGGCCCTGACAGCTTCCCATGATTGGACCTATCGAGGGCCCTGTGCCAGCCCAGGCCACATGTACTGATACTATTGACAGTCCTACATCTGTCTGTTGTACCATACCTATTGGGCCACAGTCCCAATCTCATCGGCCTACCTACAGAATGGAGGGACACTCAGCCCCAGCCAGGCTTCTTTCCCAAGCCCCAGACCCACATGGCCAGTTGCTTGCTGGATGCCTCCACCAGGATGCCCTCAGGTGCCCACACGCCACATGTCCATATACTGGCCCTCCTCAGGGTCAACCTCTCCTTCCAGTGGCCCAAAGTCCAGTCAAAAGGCTATTACAATGGAGGAATGGGGTGCTTCGAGGGGAGCATGAGGTTGTGGGAGCCCAGAAAAGGCACTGACCCTGCTTTGGGAGTTAGAGAAGGCTTCCTGGGTCGGGTGGTTGGGGGAACTTTTCAGTGGAGTCTTTGAGGACAAAGAGAAGTTTGCTAGTCAAAAGGGACACAGGGGACATTGCAATTAGGGTAACCACAGTTCAGAAAGCACAAAGCAAGAAATAGCAGGCTTTGAGTGGGGTGCTTGAGAGTGGAGAGTAGAAAGAAACTGGGTGAGGAGGCCAGTGGGGCCAATCCTGCCAGGCATGAAATGCCAGATGGAAGAGTTAGAATGGTTCCACGGAGGTAAATGGGAGCCATGGGAGGTTCAAAACAGGGGGGCTGCTGCATGATCAGATTTGCATCCTAGAACAACCCTTGGGGCATTGCCTCCTATGTGTAGCACACCACTCAGCGATACCGAGGAAGGGGCTGTGGGATCTGGGAGGGGACAGGACAGAGGGTTGAAGTAGCTTTACAGAGCAGGTATAGCTCAGTCTGGGCCTCAAAGGAGGAGAGAAAGGATCTCTGGACAGTGGTGTCTGGCCGCCATCTGTCCCTGTACTGGCACAGATTCAGGGCTTGGAGAGGGAATGCATGTTGGTTAAGATGTCCTTTCTTGGAGAGGCAGTGGAAGGTTTGGGCCTCCCGCTGTGCCTAGGCTGTGTGTCCAACCACACCCCACTCAGCTTCTCTTGCTCAAGGCCTCAGGGCCGCCTCAAACAGAGCCCTGCCTGAGGAGGCCCCCTCCTGCCCGGAAGGTGGCTGTTTGCTCCCAGCGCCTGCACCAGGCTTGCTTTCCCTGCACTTTCTGGAAAGGCTCAGTGAAGGCCTGGGGCCCATCTCTCTGGTGTCTCATTCCCTGTTGCCCAGTGTCAGTGACATCAGGGCTGGCAGCTCAGCAGAAACCTTCCCGCCCTCCCTCCTTTGCGCCCGAGACAACCCCTTGCCCTCGTTTCTGGGAGGACAGCAAGCCTAAGGTGTTTGTTCTCTCCAAAATGCTCCCTCTAGAATCTTCCTAGTGGTGTGCTCTTAAGACCTCAGGCAGGGGAGGGGGCAGAATGGAGGAGGCACAGATGTTGCCTGCATCAAACAAACACACTGTCAACTGAATGCAACAGCTTCAAAGAATCTCAGACATAAAAGGGCTACATATTCCAGGATTCTATTTACATCAAGTTTAGAAGCGGGCAAAACGAGTCCATGGCCAGAGAAGTCAGAAGAGTGGTTATTCTGGGTGGGAGATTGGAAGGGGGAATAAAGGAGATTTTAGGGGACCTGGCAGAGTTCCACATGTTGGTCTGGGTGATGTCAACACAAATGTGTTCAGTTTGTGAAAATCCACATTTGATTCGGTGCAAATTCACATATGTTTCATGCATTTCTCTCTATAAATAATATAACACTATGATAAAAAGTTTAAAAATTAGTTGCAGTATTTTAATATATGTATGTATATGTAATAATGAACCTATGCCTGTCTATCTATCTATCAATCAATCATCATCACTTAGCTCTGTGTATCTGTATGTTTGGAAGAATCTGGCTAATGCTTTTTCTCGATGCACAGCTGGGTTCTGTGCTAGAAAGCGGGTGGAGGGAGGTATGGACTATGGAGTAGGTCCTCCCCACTCCCCACTCATCCTGGACAGAGACCCACAGACCTGGGGGAAAGAGAAGGGCTTTGAGGGCCCTCCAGCTGCAAAGATAAACAGTGGCTCTGACTGGAAGTGATGATTACATCCCCTTCTCAGTTCCTGCGAAGTGGTACGCAGAGGCAGAACAGGCTGTAAGCCTCAGGGCCAACCTATACACCCCTGAAGAAATATTTGTTGACCAACTGCCTGCCCAACTCACAGACTGCTGTCCCCCACTGGTTAGGATGTCCAGAGATAGACTGGAGGACACACTATCTTGTCCCAGTTATCAAGAACCTTCTGGAAGAGATCAGCCAGCATAGCCGACATCGATTCAAGGACAAATGAAGGGAGGCAAACAGTTGGACATTTGCACATACATGGTCACATATACACATAGACCCCCATATACCAGGCTGGACCCAGCTGTCAGGTACCCAGAGGAACCGCCAAAGCCCAGGACCCAGACAGACACAAAGATACACACTTATCCTGCTGTTGGAAAGGACTCATCCTATCCTGGACTCAGGGCTGGTGCTTGTGCTGGGTGACCCTTTGTCAGATGACTAAAGGAACGTGACACGGATACCTAAAGTGCTCCAGGGAGACACCCAAGTGGAGCATTGACATACACTGGGAGAAGCAGACACACCCTCACTTCTTCCCTCGACAGCGTTTCACTCAGTCTGGTGTGTCTTGGCTGGAAGGGGCTGGCTCCAAAGAGCTGTTGGAGAAACCGAGAGGATTCTGGGAGGTGCAGGAGGTGCAGATAGAGTGCCAGATATGAGATCCTAATCTGGGGCCCTCTGCTCCACTAGGCAGACTCACGTGTCCCTGTTCACCTCACCCCAGCCACCCCTGATGACACAAGCCTTTCACCAGCCTCAGCCCTAGAAGCTAGCTAGGGTCCCTCAAGGGCCTGCTTTCTTCTTATTCCCACCTTGAAAGGGCAGCAGCAGCTTTGTCAGGGACCCCAACCTCTCCCTGACCCCTCTGCTATCTCCCTCCTCCCTCCCACCCTCATCACATCCCCGGTCCTGACCTCATGTCTGCAGGGCCTGGGCGAGGGTGAGATAAGGAGGGCATTGCACGCGGCTCCCTCCTGGGTACTGACAGGAAGGGTGGACCAGGCCGCCAGCTTCGAGAGCGCCCATGACTCACCAGGTGGGCAGGGCCGAGGCTGGTGTCCGGGAGGAAAAGCCACTTCCTGTGGATAAGGCCAGAGGCCGGCCGTTTTTTTGTATTATGGTTTACGCATTTGGGGTTTTGTCTCAAGAAGTCTTTCAACACTCCTGTTACAAAGATATTCTCCAACAGTTTATTCGAGCAAAGTTAGGGGGGTTTTTTTTGTTGTTTTTTTTTTCATATTTAGGTCTGACTTTAATCCATCTGGAGTCACCTTTTTATAAGATATTAGGTAGAGATCTAATGGTAATTGTCCTCCATAAAGTGAGTGCATTTCCTCAACCCTATGAACAGTCGGTCCTTCCCTGTGGATCTGTGGGTGTTAAGCTTTGTCTTTGTGCTTGCTTATCCGCTCTTGTCACTCGTTTGTTCTTGCCCTCTTACCATACCGTTTCCCTTCTAGCGGCTTTGTAGCATGTGCAACATCAGGCAGGGCAAGCTCTCCCTCTTGATTATTTTTTCGCATTCACCTAGCCATTCATGAATCCGTATTCTTCTGTATATTTTAAAGTATATTAGGTTCCTCAAAAATATCCAGCTGGAATTAGAGATTTCGGTTCAATGAAGGACCCCTGGACAAAATGACAGATGGGAGCATGATGATATTTGTGATTTCTAAGCAATAAGGACTTGCGATCTGTAATACACAAGGAATGTCTGCAAAGTAAGGAGAGAAAAACAGCAGCCCCAGTAGAAAAATGGGCTAAGGGGATGAACTGGCAATTTGCAGAGGAAATATGAATAACTAGAGAGCATAAGAAGAGAGGTTCAAACTCACTTGTAATCAGAGAAATGCAAATTAAAACAATAGTGAGATATTGCTTAACATCCATCAGACTGCCAGGTAACTGGGGAGCTGAGTAACGCGAATGCCAGCAGGGATATGGGCAGACGTGGCCCCACTGCAATGCCATCTAGCAGTGCTCCATTAAATTAAGTGCATGTATACCTTAAGATCCCGCTCTCCTGGCTTCCTCCGAAAGATACTCCCACCCAGGCCCACAAGGGGACTTCCATAGCATCATTGTTTGTGGTGGCAAAGGGAGAGTTCCCCTGAATGGCCAGTACAGGGGTTTGGGTGCAAAATGTGGCCATGCTCCCCATGGGATGCCAGGCAATAGTTTAAAGCAACAAGCCTGGAGGAGATAAAACGATGTTGTTAGGTCTTAAAAACAAAGCACTGAGTGGAAAAAGTAAGAAAGAAATATGGCCTCTAGCTCAATTCCACTCATGCAAATACCCCAAGACAGTGATACACGTTTTTAAAAATTGAGGTAATATTCACATAACATTAACCATTTAAAAGTGTACAATCCACCACATTTAGAACATTCACAATGTTGTGCAACCACCACCTCTATTTCTAAGATATGTCATCTCTCCAAAAGAAAATTTGTACCCATTAAGCAGTCACTCTTTGTCCATGTTTTACAAGAACACACATGGGTGAAAGGACATGCATTAGAACAATTACCTGTGTGGGGAGGGAAATGGGACCAAAAGAGACCAAGTAAGTGAAATCTCTGTGCTTGAGGGTCAAAAAGAGATTTAAAAAAAAAATGTAAACTGGAGGTTCAGATTCCCTCGACTCTAGGCACCGAGGGAGCAGAGACCCTGGAAGAGAAAGACCTAAGGGAGGGCACCCCTCATTTCTTCCCACCCAGGCACAGGGTGGAATAGGCTGAAGGCAGTCATCGGGACTGGAAAGGAGATGGTGGGGAGGAAACAGGCATCGTGAGGTGGGTGCTGAGGGCATGGATGACCGCAGAGGTGGACCACTTGGGGGTGCACGTTGTGGTGTGGTTGAGGGGATGCAAGTCGAGGAGGCGGGAACCTGAGGGCTGTGTCAGGCCACACTCTCTGCTGGTCCCCTGGCTGCAGGACAGAGCAGGGCCTCATTTTCTGAGCAAGAAACTCAGACATGTGGTTTGCCAGAGCTCTTTTTATTTTTTGGATGTGAGAATTTATTTATATGAAAAGTCTTACCAAGGCATAAACATTCTGGGCCTTTGCACATGCTGCAGACTTAGTTGGAATGTTCCTCCACTCCTGCTCTATGTCTGCCTGGTAAACTCCAGCCACACTTCGAGGCACCTTCTTCAGGAAGCTTTCTCTGACCAATGTCCTCTCCCCAACTCAGGGGTGATCACTCTCCCCTCAAATGAAGGTCACCTTCCATTTTCATGTCAATCTTTCTTCCACCCCATTTGGAGGGATTTCTGCAGGGCAGGAGGCTGCCTTGTTCTTTACCAGGTGCCCGATACCCCACAGGGCTCAGTGAATGTCAGGTGCATGGATGAAGCATGGATGACACATGGATGTTTAGTTATACCTGTGGGGACTTGGGTCCCTACTTGGGTTTCCACGGTTTTTTCCACTGGGTCTGTCTTGCCAGCACCGAATCATTGAGGTTTGAATCGAGGTGGCATCCAGGCCTCTCCTAGGCTCTCCTGAGCTATCCCAGGAGGCTGGAACAAGCCTATTCTCTGCTGCCAGAGACCCAGGGGCCTGGGCCTGTGCACTCAACACTCACTCTATATGGGCAATCAAGACATCAGACCCCAGAAGGTAGAGTGGAGACTAGGGGAATCAGGCTGCCAAATCAGAGGGCTTTGTAACAGGGCCCAGGCTCCTCCGTCCATTGCAGCTGCCCTTGGTTGGCCAGAAGGATGGAGGCACCATGTGCAGTCTGCCCCTCACCCCCTCCCCCAAGGCCAGAAGGGGTTTGCTGCAACTGAGGCTCAGCTATAGGCCACTTTCAGACCTTCCACAGGCCCAAGGGATCCCCCTGGCAGCTTCACAGACCCTTTCTCTGAGCGAGGCATTCTTCCCAGACAAGAGGCCCGTCTGGGCCAGTCTGGGGGACCTGTTTGAGCCCCCGGTTGGGGAATGTGAGGGAAGGAACGGAATTTTTTAAATGGATGTACTTTAATTTTCTGTACAACCAGCTCCCAAAGTCGCTGCTCCCCTCCTGGCTTGGCAGCACTGCCCGCCTCGTGCTGTTGACCTTGGCTGCGGGTTTGCGGGGGCTGGAGCTCTCACACCATAAATTCCTGTCTTCTAGGAATCCAGCCTGGGAAAGAAAGGAAACACGAAGGAGAATATTTGATTAACATTTTTCCAACGTGACCACATCACAGAGAAGTGTGGCCGGAATTCTCACCCTGGACTGGGCAGGGCGAGACTCGGCTCGTGCCCAGCTGTGGGAAGGGTGAGCTGGGCTGGATGCCCTTCTGGCCTGAAGGCAGACTAGCATCTAGGCCGGCGTTGCCCCTCAGAGTGGATGGTTCTTGGATGGGGCACAGCCAGGTCAGATACCTGGGGTTTGAGGGCCTGGCAGAGCTCAACTTTGATATCAGTGGCTCCAAGGGCTGCGGCTCTGTCCTTGTTTTAACCGTCTAATTCCCACTCTGGACAGAGTCCACTTTGACTCCAGACTGAATTTTGGCCCAAGGTCTGCAATGATCTTTGACCCCAGTCCACAATCACCTCTGACCCAGACCCAGCCTGATTCTGGGCTATCCCCTGTCACTGAGTTCTCACACAGAAACCTTCATGCCTCCTTCTCTGTTCTCAAGCTCTGAGCCTTCATCCTCAGTCTGAGACTAGCTTTATGGGACTGTCTTCAACCTCACATCACCAAGTCTCTGGCCATCTGCCCACTCTCCTCCCCAACCCAGCAGAAGGACGGTCACTTTAACCTAGGTGCACCCACCTGTGCCTGATTCTTTTGCCCTCCATCTGCTCTACAATTCAGCTCATCCACCACCTTTGTTTCCAGCACTTTTCACTTTTTTGGTCCCTTCTCATTGGCATTTAAACATTCCATTGACAAAAGAAAAAGAAAAACCTCCTTGAACCCTACTTCCACCTCTGGCTGCCCCTAATCTCTTGTCTCCCTGTCACAGCCAAACTCTCCAAAAAGCTGTCTGCACAGTTGTTTCCACTCCTCACCTCCCTCTCACTCCTTAGCCCGGTCCCGTCAGCCCCACCTCCCAAACCACGCCGCCCAAATGGCCTTCACCGAGTTCAGCGGTGACCCCATGGAGCCCGGGCCAACTGGTACTGTTGCATTTTTTAACTTACTTGCCATCTCAGGGGCATTCAACATTGGACCGCCCACTCCCCAAGATCTGATCTTTCTGGGCTCCTAGGACCCCACTCTGCTCTCCTCAGTGCAGACTGGCAGAGTCATCTCTGCCTGGTGGTCCCTCGGGCACCATAATCTCAGTAGTCCAAACCTGGACTCCTCCTCTTCCCCACAAACTGCTTACCGTGCGGTGCTCACTGCCAAGCAAATCATGCTGTCCCTGTTGCTCAAACCCAGGTCATTTTCCATACTCTGTCTTCCACCCTGTCTTAGATCCAACCTGTCGCTGTGCCTCGGAAATCTTACCTTATGAGTATCTCTCATCTTTGCCCATTTCTCCATTTCTACCCCATTGCCACACCCATCACCATGCCAGCACTGTCTCGTTATCCCCACTCACCCTCAATCACACCTCCTTGCCATCTCACCACTTCTCATCACCCCCTAAACCCCATTACCCTATCATCTGTACACCGTCTTACCCCACCATCCCATCACCACCACCCTCCTCCCCCTGACCTCCCAACGCCAGTCCAAGCTGCCATTACTTTTCATCCAATTTAGTAGGCTAGTTTCCCAACTTGCATATCCTCATCTATTCCTGTCCCCTTCTAATCCACCTTGATCTTTAAAAAATGCCAATCTTATCACATCACTTACCTAACACCCACAGTAATTTCTCACTGCCTATAGGATAACATAAAAAATCCTTTCTGTGTCCACAGGGCCCTGTGTTTTCTGGCTCCAGCCTCCTGCACTGATCTCGCAGCTGTCTCTCATTTCAACTCCACCCCAGCCATCCTGGATGCACCCAAGTGTACCATGTTCTCCTCTCAGCCAGGGTTTGACAACTCTCTCCCCAGAGCCCTCTTTGCCTTGTCTCTCTCCAGCTGTAACGTTTGCTCATCTGCTGGCTTAGCACAGATATCACCTTCCCCAGGAAGCCTTCTCTCATTCTCAGCGTTGGTCTGGGGTCCCCCATTAGGCTGTCATGGGACCAGAGGAGCACAAACCACATGAGTCATCATTTCCTGTCTCTGTGACCTCAAGTTTGGAAGCCCCCCAGGAGCAGAGACTGTGTCTGGGGGCCTACCACTGTTTTTTCTGTTCTCAGCACACCACAGAAATTCAAAACGATTTTTAGAGTGAGTGAGCATAAAGAGAGGGCCTAAATGTGCACAGGTTCCCCACTAGACTGTGAGCTACAGGTGGGCGGGTCCTTGGCTTACATCCCTTTGTGTTCCCAGGGACTGCGAGAGGACCAAGAACAGAGGAGGGGATGTGAGAGTTGGCTGAACTAATGCATTAATAAAAAGCAGAGGTGGCTTTGGGGCAGGGAAGAAGGAGGAGCTGCTCTCCTAGAAGTGGGGCCTGATGGACACAGAATGGTGGGCAGAGAGGGAGTTTAGACACCTGAGCATTTCTCCTTTGCAGAGACCAGGAGGTGAAATGGGAAAGTGAAGTGGGCCTGGAGGGCAGTCTGGGGAAAGGAAGAGTAGGTTAGGGGAGCTGGGAACACCCCAGTCAGGAAAGAAGGTCACAGCACCATGGCATGGAGAGGACCCTCATTCGACCAAGGAGCTCTGAGGCCCAGAGAGGGTTGATGGCTTGCCCGGGGTCACACAGTGGCTGCTGGCAGAGCTGAGCCCTGGACCAGGACCCTGACTGTGGGACATGGGCTCAGCCCCCAGAAGATTATACCTCTCTTGGCTTTGGCCTTCACTTCCTGCACTCACATAATCACCCCTGGGAGCCCATCACCTCTGGGAGCCTCTTTTCCCCTCCACAACCAGCTCACAATCCCTCCTGCCCTACAATTCACTTCAGCCCTCCGGAGCTGCCTCTACCACTGACCTCACATTCTCCCGAACCCTCTAACCTCTTCACCCACCCCGACCAAGCCCTGCCACCCTCATCACGCACTTGACCCTTGATCCTTCTGTAGCATTAGCTTCCATTTCCCTGGGTCTCACAAGCCGTCTTTTCTACTCCTGCTGCCAACCCTGTCCCCCACCCCACCTCATCTATAACTTGATGTAGCACCTATTGAAATGTGGGCAGGGAAGGCAAGAGTTGGAGGGTTTTTTTCTTACAACACCACCAGATGATCCTACATTTCTTCTGAAAAAATACACGGGTGACTGTTTGGTTTTTTTTTTTAGAAATTCAGGAAAAGAGGAAAAATTAAATGGAACAAGACCTGCTCATACTGGTATTAAGAGCAGCATTTACTGTGTGTTTACTATGTGTTGGGCCCATGCTGAGTGCCTCATGGGCATTATCTTACCACATGCTCACTACAGCCCCATGCGAGGTTGTCTCTGGGGAGTCTCTATCACCACCTTCACCTCATATTTCGATTTGAAGGGACTTCACCTAGAGGACATTCCTGTCTTCTCTCTACTCTTGTTTCTCCTCCCCCAGGACACCTGTATTTTCTGCTGTGCTCTATAGTCACTTTATGGAGGAAGGCTCTGCCTGGCAGAGATAGAGGGAAGACGTGGGGTGTCTGGTCTACTTATTGCCAGGGTCCGAGTCTATTTAAGTCAGAGATGAGGGTAAAGATGCCCTTTGTTTCTTGGCTTGTTTTACCATTCATCATACTTTTTATTTCTTTTTCTCGCTTTATTGCTATGGCTATGCCCTCCACTACAATGTCGAATACCAATGGAGGCAGTGGACAGAAATCCACAGTAATAAGGCTAATGTTTATCTCTGTCAGGCTGATTCCTATAGCGCGCTCTCTCTCTCTCTCTATCTCTCTCTCTCTCTCTCTCTCTCTCTATTTATTCTGAATTTGTGAGTGAGATGTCTTTTACAGGCCTCCTAACACTTCGTTTTACAGATGAAGAACTGTGAGGTAATTTGCCCAAGGTCACACATTTATTAAATGGCAGTTCTCGTATAAATCCCAGTCAGTTTGACTTCAAAGTCCGTAATCTTAACCATGATGCTATAAAGCCTTCAATAAAACATGGTCTAAGAGAACAATAATTTAACAGTGTGGTACTAGAGTAAGATCAGAAATACACCCCATTGGAATAGATACAAGGAACAACTATATATAAGAACCAATTATACATAAAATTCGATACATGGTAAAGCAAGTGTTATAAAATTAATTGAAAAGTCAGCAATTCGGGGTGGGAGAAAATTAGCTAACACTTTAGATTTAACACTAAAATTATCTCCCGGAAGATGACAGAGTTAAAATTATATAAATAAGTAAAAATTCTATAGTAGCTAGTAGGAAATATTGAAATCTTTCTTACCCTCTGGAAAAGCATTTATAAGTTTTCTTTAACTTCCTTAACTTTTCTTAAACTTCCTGAGGGGTTTATAAGTTTCCAAACAATAGAAGAAATCACAAGGGAAAAGTTTATCTTTTTGTCTGTAGAATAGGGAGTGTGTGAGGAAGGGAAAGAAGAAGCATTTCCTTAGAAGCGCCTGTGGGAGACAAAGCCACAGTGACCAGCAGTGTAAATGATCTTTGAAGACTGAGAAATAGACACCAACATGCTGTCGCCACGTTACTGGTGCCTGGAATCCCCTGATAGCACTTGGATGCTCACACAGGCCACACCCCAGGGCACGCTCACGTCCTTAGCTGTGCACTAGATCTCTGGTTTGCACTCACACACCCTTGCACTTCCATAGGCACATTTCTTGGCTTCACTTACCCCATCGGTCTCCCACAAATATGCTCCCTTGGGGAGTTGCCGAGATGTCCATACACGTGAAGGCATGTGCACACCCACTGGGAAGATGCAGCCAGTGGCTGGGCGCAGGCCAGGGCTTAATCTATCCGCACGGCCTGGGCTACTCTGGGTGGCCACCTCATACCAGAGCATGGCAGCTGAGGGCCCTGCCAGACCCACCAGGCAGTGAGGCTTGAGGCTGACCTAGACTGGCCCAGGGGGGAGCCTTGGGCGCAGCTTACTCACTGCTCTGCTCCAGATCCAGCTGTCCTCTGTACCTTGGCCCTGGACCCCTCTCCAGCCCAAGTGGTACCACGCATCTGCACCTGCTCTGAACCCTATCTACTGGCCCTGAAGGATGAGAGGGTTGTTCCAGGCAAGGACACAAGGTCCTGTCATCCCCTTCACCTGCAGATTCAGCTCTGTTCTCCAAGCCTATCACCTTCTCAGGGGACCCCAAGGAGCAATGCTGACCTCCCTCTCTGCTCCCTGGGTCTGCTCCCGCCCACCCCACACTGCCCTTTACCTCCTTGCAATTGGTCCAGCCCCCATCCCTGACATCTGCCTGAGTTCAACCCCCAGACCCAGACTTTCCCCTAGAACTTGAGTTCTGCCCCAAGCTCTATCTGGAGCGTGGCTGAGCCTTTGTCCCATCTCCAGGCCAGACCCCCTGCCTTACCTCAAAGGAATCCACCCAGAGCTGAGCATAACCTGGCACTGAGTAGGCCAGCAATCAATATTTGCCACATGAATCAATTCCTCAACATTCTCCTCAAATAGTCCAATGAGTTCCTTGACCCAACCCTCTGCCTTGCCCTTAGGGGTAGGCTGCTTTGGACCAGGAGATGAGAACTTGCTTGATGCAACTCTGTTCCTGACCCAAGCCCCCCACGCACATATGCAAATCCTGTTTGCCTCTCTCTTCCTCAGGGAGAGTGTATCCTTTCTAATTCAGAGTGCCTCCTCCTGGACACACATAGTAGAGCTCCAGCACCACAAGGTACCCTGGACATTGCCCTTTCTGTTATCTTGAGGTTTTCTGGAGTTTTCTGTAGGCCTGACTCACCCTGGTCTGTTAGCCACTCTGTTCCATTTGCCAGCCTGGGGCCTCCCACCCAAACCCTCTCATGTTGGGCATCCTCGTGCCCTCTCTGGTGTGTGTGTATTTCACTCTCAGGGCTTGACTCCGGGTTTCAGGGCTGCTCCACGCCCCCTGAGCAGCTGGTCTCTCTGAGCAGGGGGAGGTGTATCAATGCCGCATGGCACGTTGAACTCACCCCCTTCTCAGCTTACCCTTGCTTCCCCTGCCTGTCATCCTGCAAACATGTGGTTCAAAATAAATGAGATTATGAAGTGGAGGGTTAATTTTGTGGGGCAACATTTCTCTGAAATTTATAATGGGTGTTAACACAGGTAGGACTCACATCTCCAGATACTCCTCTGAGGCCCTCCCAGCCTCGCTCTTTGGTGAACTGGAAGGAAAGCCAAGCCTCTTTGTCTCTGACCTTGAAGAGCAGCTGAGCCTTCAGCCCCAACCCTCTGTCCGGCCATGCCCACAATAGTACAGAGAACTCTGGAGAGCAGCCTGGTGTTGGAGAGATACCTCTACTCATTGGTGGTGCCCCCAACACTTGACTGGGCTGGGTGTCCCCAAACTGGATGGTTAGTGCATTCCTTCACCCAGGCACCCCTCTGACCAGGGACAAGGCTACATGTGGGGTTTATCTGGGCTTTAAATGCACTGACTTTTCTAGGGACTTGCCCTGAAACTTCAATTTCACGAGCCTTTGCTCCGGCCCCTAACCAGACAAGTAGCCAGCTCTTGGGCACCCAGCCTCTGGCTGCTCAGTTTGAAGTCTTCATGGAGGGAAGAACATGTTTTTAAAACACACAAAAACTCATCCTGTCTGAACTGAACATTTTCTCCTGCTTGTTCAACATCACCATTTACATTCCTGGGCCGGTCGGCGGCCAAGATATTTATAGCATTACCCTGGCACTCCATCTTGCCTAATTGGCGCAGCCTGACGGGGCCCCTATTCGTCATGGTAAGTGGGCCTTTCACCAGCCTCCAGCGGGCTCTGGGCCGACCCGGACATTCCCAGGCCTGGGGGGAGGCGTTCCCCCGCACAGCCTACTCCTGGTGCCCCTCACTCAGACCCTCTGTACCGTCCGGCCTAAGGTGACTGGAGATCACTGCCAGCATCTCCCCAGACGTTCCCAGGCCTCCATGCTGCTGTCGAGCTTCCTGCCACCCCTCACTCCATCCTTCTAACTTACAAAGGTGGCCCTGTTATTCCACTGCCTAATAACTTCATGGGTTCCCTTCCCTGCAGGATGAAGCCTCAACTCCTTCATCAGCCCCCAAAAGGCCATCACCGTCTACTCCATGACATCTCTGGCCAGCTCTCTCTCTCCTCTCTGGCCACAGTGAACTACTTAAAATTTCCCACAGTGAAGGGATACTCCAGACCTTTGTATGGGCTCTTCTCTCTGCCTGGCACACTTCTGACCCCTCTCTCAACCTGCTTAACCTCTCTGTTCATCCTCTGGGATCTGCTTTAGCCGCCCTCTCCTGTATGAAGCCTGTTTATGACCCTCTTCCTCACCACCTCCCCAGCAGGTCTGGGGTCTTCCCATCAAACTCTCAGAGAAGCCCTGAGCTTCCTCACCACAGCCTTTAGCACATTCATCACATTGGATTGTCCTTGCTTGAACTTGAACTCTCCAGGGCCAAGGGCGGGACTTCTGCATGTTCCCTGGTGGCTACAGAACAAAACTCAGCACTTCTGAGAAATCCATCTATTACTCAGTCCCTTGGGCCCTAAAGATTAAATGGTTTTTGTTCCCCAAATACTGCATTTCATCAATTCCCAAAAAGCACTGTTTTCATATTTTTGAAATTGGGGTGGCGGGTCATATTTAATTGTCATGGTTTTTACCTTTCTTAATGGGCCATAAAACAATGGTGCATCTTTCATTCAATGACCTCTAAGACTTGAAGAAATACGGTAATGACCTTGGTTATAGTACGTCACTGAGACCACACAGTGGTTGGAAGGTCAAACCTCCAATCTGACTGACCTGGGTTCTGAACCTGGCTCTGCTGTATGTATTCTGGCTGTGTGATACTGGTTGACTAATCCTAGCTTCTGAGCCTCGGTTTCCACATCTGAAAAATGGGGAGCACTGATACTACCTACCTCATTGGATGGTTGCGATGATTGTATTCAAAATGAGAGAGAATTGGAAATGTTCAATATGTAATAGCTCCTGTTACTATTTCAGTGATTAATTCATTCAACAGAGATTTGAATGACATGGTTCTGCCCTCACGGATCTTATGATTTGGTTGCAGAGACAATATATAATTATAAATTAAGGTAAATGTCTATAAAGAAGACAAACAAGGGACCCTAAGAGAATGGCCTGGGGGAGATCTAGTTTGGAGTGGTGAAGAAAGTGAGTTACAACCAGAGACCCAACAGACGAGAGACCAACTGGGTGAAGAACTGTGCTGGAGGAGCTTCCAGACAGAGAGAACAGCATGGGCATTTTAAGCCAATTCCTCTGGCTCCGTGGGGGAGCGAGCTAGAGTGGGCAGAGGGGGGGCAGGCAGAAGGTTGGCATTATTGTCCAGGGGAGAGCGGGTGGTGGCTTGGACACAGAGGTGGCAGCGGGAACAGAGGGAATTAGATTGGGGATTTATTTTGGACGTAGAATTGACAGGTCTTGGCAATGGAACGATGTGGGTGGTGAGGAGAGGGAGGATCCAAGGATGCCTCCCAGTTTTCTGGCCTGAGCAACTGGGTGGACGATGGTGCCATTTCCTGAGATGGAGAAGACACAAGGAGGAGCAGGTTGGAGAGGAAATCAAGTTTACTCTTGGACATATTAAGCTTGAGCTGTTACTTGCCTTGCCTGGTTAATTGCTGACAGAGGTCTTTGGGCCTCAGAACTGCAGGCAGGACAGAAAGAGGGGTGTCTCTGGGCCAGAAACTGCCCTGTCTATTTGTGGCCTCATTAGCTGTTTCTAAGCACTGAAATTGCTCAAGCATCCTTGATCCTCCCTTCTCAGTGCCAGAGGCCAAGGAGCCCTTCCAGTCCTTAGCAGGGTAAGAACTGATCTGCATCAGCCTCTTCATTCTATAGCAAAAAAGATTGTGACCTGGTCCGCAGGCTCAGTAGGGAGGTGTCTATATCTCTGTTGGGACCTCCCCATCCACTGTGAGCTCCAGGATCTGACCTGCCACTTCTCTGTCTCCCAGTCTAGCCCCTACCTGCATAACCTGGACCGTCTCTGCAGAATTTTTTAGAAATACACAGGCTCCAGTTTGAATTTTATGTCTTTCATTCCATACTTATTGGTTATGAGCTAGGTGACCTACAGTAAGGGTTCTGCATCTGTGAAATGGGACTGAAGACATCAATGTCCCCTCAGGGGTGTTGTACATGTTCACTGAGCTAATACTTGTAGGAGCTTCACATCAAGGCTGCTGGAAGCAAGTGCACAGGTTGCTGTCCTTTTTTATTATTACACAACCTCTCTCTCAAGCCTTCTGTAATGCCCCAAGTGTGAAATCCCCAAGCCAGGACCCCCAGAGCCTTGACTTCTTTTCCTGCCTTCCCCTCAGTGGTACCCCAACAAAGCTTTGACGATGGGATTCCAGGCAGTGTCAATCAATGGGAAGGGAGGAGGCACTGAATCACCCCCTGTTGGCACGTGGTGGCCTCTGGAGCCTGCAGGCAGTGTTAGACTTGTCTGGTAACTGGGGCGGGAGCTGGCAGGGGTCTGAAGAAGTGGGGACAATGGGCCCTTGTCTTTGCTGAGCTTTTCTCCTTCCAAGACGCTTCAACCCCTAGACAAATATGACCTCATTCCTCCTCAAGGCTCCAGGGCAAGAGTAGAAACAGGCCTGGGCTTGGACCCCATTTCAACCCACCCCATTTCACAGACTGGAAAACAGAGTCATTGGGAAAAAAGAAGACAAAAAGGCACTGAGGTTCTGGCCCTAGAAAACAGGCCTGAGTTCATGTTCTTCTGGGTCATGGAGCTAGAAAGATAATGGGCAAGCTTCTGGGTCAGACCACTGTGATTGGATCCTAGCCCTGCCACTCACAACTGCGTACCTTGAGCAACTCAATCAGCTTCTCTGAGCCTCAGTTTTCACATCTGACCAGAGGCCTGGCAGTCCCTTCCTGGAAGGGTTATGTTGTCCTTGGACATCACTGACTAAGGACAGGTCAAGGCCAGCTTTTTTGAAGTCCAAGTGCCTGCACCTTGACCTGAGGGGTCATCTTCTGGGGCAGACAGGTTTGCTTGCTGATAGGGATTAGGATCCTCAGGGAGCACAAATGCCCCTATCTTCCATTCTCTGCTAGAAATCTTGCAACAGGAAGATGGGGTAAGGGCCTGGCATATCCTTCTGACCAGTTTCTCAAGGACATTTTCAGACTCTGGCCATGATGGCTCTCACACCCCTGTCCATGGCAGCCCGGACTTCCTACGCTGCTCCCCTTCACCCCCGGCCTAGAGGGTCTTTTTCCAGCCTGGTCTCTACCCCCAGCCCTACCTATGAACACCGTCTGCCCCCTCCCTCCTCTGTAAAGGAGATCATGATAATCCACAGAGACATGCAAGCCTCAGGTGACAGCAGGGACCTCTGGGCCAGCACAGGGTAGGCAGAGGGTTGGTGCTTATAAAATGGTAGCCTTATTGTTGATGTCAATAAGCATTCTCAAAGGTCATTTAGAACACTCTCCAACTCACAGATAGAGAAAACGAGGTCCAGAGACAATCAGTTTTCAGCGTGATCCAGAACCTGGCCTTTGGGTTCCATGTCCGGGTTTCTCAGAGCTGGCCACTCTCTGCATGGCTGGTGTCTAGATGGCTGTCCCTGGGTGTGTTCAGCCCAGAGACCCAGGTGAGAGAGGTGGGTGAGTAGGGCTGGGGCCCTCTGGAGGTGGCTCAAGTTCTGGACCTTTCCTTGGCCCCAGCTTCCACCACGGCTGCATTCCCACTGAGATAAACAAGGGATCAGTGGGAGCAAAATGAATGAAGTAACGGGGAAGATATGAGCAGCCGCGCCCAGCCCCTGGCCCACCCGCCTGCTGCCTGACAAGAAGGGCTTTGGAAGAGGCAAGGCCCCCACCGGCCTCAGCTGGTGCCAGGCACCCAGGGAGCTCACCCCAGGCCAAGCCTCGCTGATCACCAGGCTCAGGATGCAAGCCCCTCTCAAAGCCCCTGGATCTTCCTTGGGCTCTATCCCTGAGCCTTACCCTCTTCCTTGGCCTCCTCAGCCTCTAGCCCTCAGTGAGCTGAGATTATTTCAAATCAGGAGTCTTGGTGAACTGGAGAATGCTTCTCTTCCATATGCAAACTCACTGAGCCTCCCTCCCCTGGGGGTTTGCCACCCCTGGCTCCTTGGTCTATAGCCCATCCACATCTCTGGGCACCCGCCGAGCCTCTGCCTGTGAGTGATGGAAAGCTGTTTATTCCCAGGGCCTCGCCAACCCCAGTGCCAGCTCCTTGGCCCTGAGTTTTTGGCCATCTCGATCTCTCTCAGTGGAGCCCTGGGACTCTGGAGGCATCTCTGGGGCCAGATGCGAGGCTGGCACTGCTGATCCAGCTTGGACACCAACCTGGGCACCTTCCCCTGCTGAGAGGCAGATAAAGAGCAAGTGTCAGCTGGACAGGGCTCCGCCCATTGGCTGTGGGGCCAGGCTTCCCGCTTCAGGGATCTAGGGCCTGAGGCTTGACCAGGGACCCCAGAAGCTTGGGACCTCCTTGCCTTGGGAGGTGGAGATGGAGGTAAATAAGCCCTCTGCCTGCTGGGAAGCATGCAGAGTGTCCACAAGGCCCCTGAGCTAGAAGCCTGGCACAGACAGAGTATGGCGTGGACTCCCCAGAGCCTGCCCACCTGGCTCACCCTGGGCCTCAGCTGCCTTCTGCAAATGGCCCCCAATCTGTCTCAAGTCCTAACCACGTTGTCTCCCTCCTCCCTCAGATTTCTCTGCCACCAAACCAGCTGGAGCTGTGAAGCTATAGGTCTAGAATCTATATTTTAACAACTCCTCAGGTAATCCAGGCCACACCTGAAGAGGCGCTGCTCTGGTCTCTTTCCCGGTTAGCCATCCCCTCCTGGCTTCCAGAATGTTCTACGCCTGTTGAGCTTCGCTCATCTCTGGCTCTCTGGTCCTCAGGCCCAATTTTCCAGTAGACTTCCTGCCACCCTACCCCATGCGCCCTCTGCTCTGACCATTGAGACCCACATCTGCTTCCCCAGCACAAAATAACCTTCCCTCTTCTATGTGCTGGTCCCTCGGTCTGGAATGTTTGTTCGACAGCCTCCTTTCTACCCGAGATAGCTCTACTCAGCTCACAGACCAGCTCCATGTCACTCTGAGAAGCCTTCCTTGACCCCTGCCCTGTCTGTGCTTCTCCTTCATTCTGACATATCTTTTAGTTGCACTTATCACCCTGTACCAAACTCGCCTCCCCTCCTGGCTGGGGCTGTGCCCGACCCCCCAGCACAGGGCCAGGCGAAGACTGCTGGGAAGAGCACAGCAGGGCAGACTTGCAGTGACACACATGCCCACACTCAGACGTCTCAGGGGCTGCTGAAGTCGTTATGTACTTGGTTCTCTCCTTACCATTTTCCAAAGACAACGGTGCTCCAGGCAGGGGAATTGACTTGCCAGGGCGACTCCACTGAGATGGTGGCACTGGCCCTGGTACTGACCTCTGTGGTCCCTCCTTTCATTAGTAGCCTCACAACTGGGACCATAGTCTTGGATAGTGGCTTGTACACAGGTTCACCCAGTCCCTAGGCCCCAGACAGGCCTTGGTGGGACATGCTACAGAAGAAAAAGAAAAATTCTCAGATCAAGGGCTTGCCCAGAGCCAAGGCCCAGAGCCAGGGGTCTAGACATCACCAGCCAGAATGAGAGGGTGGAACAGAGGAGCCCAGCACGCAGAGTGGCCTTACACGTGGGCACACTGTGAACACAGGTGGTAAGATTCGCCAGCTCTTGCTCAAACCAGGGGCCCAGGGGTTCTCTAGCCAGCAGTCCGTCTGCCCCAGGGGCCACCAGTTTCTGGGGCTCCTCCCCTGAGAATTGCCAGGCAGGGGCTCTGTCTCAGAGTTGAAGCTAAACACACCCATCCGTAGCAGACAAACGTGGGAGGCGCCCCAAAGAGGCCAGCACTGTTTGAGCAGAGCAGCGATGAGGTGACCTCTGACTCCCTGCCAGGAAGCCACTTAGCAGCAGCCGCTGGCGCACCGGAGACACCCAATCTGTCAGCACAAGCCACGTGACGGACCAGTGTCCAGTCATGGCCTCTGGGAGAGACAACAGAGCGCGGCCAGAAACTGTTCAGGGCCCTGGCGCAGAGGCGGGAGGGGGCTGAGGTCACCATCCCAAAGGAGCCACCTTGCTTAGTGACAAGCTCCAGGTCCTCAAAGCTAGCTTTAACCGTGTTCCATCTGCAGTCCCAGGCCACCACACCTTCCGCTTCGTCTGTCCGAGGAGTGCCTTGCAAGTTTGCCCTGAGCACCAAGGTCAAGGTCCTAAGCCTGTGCCTCGTCCACTTACCCACTGTGTGGTGGCTGTGGGCAGATCCCCTCACTGCTGACCTTCATATTTCTTCTCCATGAAATGGACTAAAATGAAGGATGATGACCAAGTAATACATAAGAGGTGCTTATTAGAGCAGGGCAGGAGAGAGAAGTTGAGGTATTTATCCCCAGGTCTCTCCATGCCTGGTCATAGCTCTGACAGTGGCTGTCCCTCCAGGGTCTCAGCTCCTGGAGTGGGGTTAGGGGGCCTATTGCATGGTGCCAGCTCTTGCTGTATCCTGGTAACACCTTCCCTTCCTGTGCCCCTCCTGGCTTAGGTGCGGGCAGATCACAACTGGGCCTCAGCACTTTTCCCTGGCTCCCTTGCCCCTACCCTCACCTCTTTCTGTACATACGCAGGCTCTTCCTTAAAGTCGCTTCTGCTAATCCTCTTGGGTGTATCAGTAACCCCTCCACCTATACCTTCCTGATACAGACCCCACCACAGGATCTGGTGCCTAGGAGCTGCTTGACAAATGATGTTTGCCCCCAACAACTTCCTCACCCCCACAAAGTTGGGAAATGGGTCCTTTAGCCTGAAACTCCCTCAACCCATAGGTACAGGCTTTCACCTCGGTTTCCCCACCAGGACAAAAGTCCAGGCTGAACTCCTACTTGGCTCAGGACTACTCATGCTGGCACCTATTAGAACATATAAAGGTATCAAATCTACATGTTGTACACCTTAAATTTACACAATGTTATAGTCAAATATATTTTAATGAAAAAATAAAACATCTTTAAAAAAAGAAAAGAAAAATGCATACACTAAAGTAACCCCACACTTCTCAGGACACAGAACATTTCCATCGCTCCGGAAAGTTCCTTCATGCCCTTATCCAGTCACTCAGAAACCCCTGATCTGATTCGTATCACCCTAGATTAATTTTGCCTTTTATGGTGTCTTTCGATGAGCAGAAGTTTAATTTTTATAAAATTATATTCATTTTTCATGATTAGTGCTTTTTGTGTCACTTTTAAAATATAAATTTTGCCCACTTGCAAATAATAAAGATATTCTCTTACAATTTCTTCACAGTTTTAGCTTTCGTATTTAGGTTTATGCTCCATCTTGAACTAATTTTTAATTTTTATTTTTATTTCAATTTTTTTCAACATACATATATCCAGGTCCTCCAAGCAGCATTTATTGAAGAGATCTTCTTTCTATCACAGAATTGCATCTGTGCCTTTGTCATAAAGCAAGTAACCACATAGGAAATGTCTGTTTCTAGGTCCTATTCTGTTCCATTTGGATTCCTTTCTATCAGCAATTAAACATACCCAAGTCTCTAAAAAGCCCCAATCCTTCCTTAACTCCATAGTCTCCTCCCCGCTCTCTTCTATGTTAAAGCGAAGTTGTTTTAAGAATTCATCGTTTTTACTCCTTACCTCTCGCTTTCTTCACAATCCCCTCCAGTCTGTCTTCTGCCACCCCTATTCCACCAAAATAGCTCGCTCCAGCTTCCCAATGACCTTTCTGTTGGTAAATCCAATGGGTCTTTTTTATTCTTCCCTTTATTGCATGTCGCCACAGCATTTGACACTAATTTCAACTTCTCATTCCATGAATCCCTTTTCCCTTTTCTGTGACCCACACTCATGATTTTCTACCTATTTCTCCAGCTACTCCCAATCTCTCGCTACTCTTCCTTTTGCATCTCTTAAAGTTGAGACCCTCAAGGCTCAGTCCTAGGTCCTCTTCTCTCTCATGCCCCATGCCCTGCTCTGAGGAGTTTATCTTCTCCTATGATTTCAATTAGCATCTACGGTGAGGGTTATCAACTCTGGCTGTGTGTTAGAACCCGCTGGGAGCTTTAGAAAAGTTCCAATGCCAAGCAGAACCCTCAGATTCTATTGGTCTAGGGGTGGGGCCCAGGCATCAGCATTTTTAAAAACTTTCCAGTTTTCATTCTAATATGCATTCTAATAGTTCATTCTAATATTCTCTAATGTTGAGAATCACTGGGAATGATACTGGTAGTTCTCAAATACTTCACTCCAGCCTGTCCATCCCCACACTGCCCCCCGGCACCATGACCTCAGCATGTCCAAATCTGAGCTTACCTTTCTCTTCTTTCCAAACCCAAGCCCAGCAGCATCTACCTGAGCTAGAAACACAGGGGTTGTTTTTGGTTCCTCATCCTCTCTTGCCTCAGACTTCTTCAGGTCCGACCAATTACCTTCTAAATTACTCAGGAGACAATCCACTTTTCTCTGCCCCAGTACCTACTATGAGTTGGGCATTAGGGACACAGGGGTGAGCAAGGCAGACTTCATTGCTGCCTTTATGGGACTTAACGAAGATGAGTGAGTGTGGGAGTGAGTGAGTGAGTGAATGAACGATCATATATTTAATCTTCTGGCCATGGTCCTGGACATCATCCCAAGCTCCCCTGGTTACCTGCTATAATTTGTATGTATGTTTGTTTTTTCACAGCTTTATTGAGGTTCAGTTGACATACATTAACAGCAACTATTGAAAACGTACAATTTGATGTTTGACATATGTATACAACCATGAAATCATCATCGCTTTTAAGATAATGAATACATGCATTACCCTCAAAAGTTTCTTCCTGCCCCTCAGTAATACCTCTCTCCAGCCTCCCATGGTGTTCCCCAAATAACTCACTACAGATTCATTTGCATTTTCTAGGATTACATATACTCTTTCCTTGTCTGGCTGTTTTCATTCCGAATGATTATTTTGAGATGCATCCACATTGTACCATGTATCAATAGTTCATTCTTTTTCATTGCTGAATTGTATTGCCCTGTATGATATACCTCAATTTGTTCATCTATTCATCCACTGATGGACAGTTGGGTTGTTTCAGTTTGGGGCTCTTACAAATAAAGCTGCTATGAATACTCATGCATCATTTTTGTGTGTGTGGATAGATACTTTCGTTTCTCTTGGAAAATACCTGGAAGCGGAATGGCTGGGTCATGCGGTAGGTATATATTTAGCATTTTCAGGAACTGCCACACTATTTTCCAAAGGGTTGCCCAATTTTACACTCCACTAGCTGTGATTGGAAGTTCCAGTTTTTGCCTATTTTTAGTTCTAAAATTCCTTCACATTTTCTAGATACAAGTCCTTTGTTGGATAATTGTTTTACAAAAATTCCATTCTGTGCCTTGCCTTTTATCATTTTCTTAATATTCTTAGAAGAGCTAAAGTTTTTCATTTTAATGAAGTTTCAATTCATTGATTTTTTTATTGTTTGTGCTTTCTGTATTGTTTTTCGGAAGTATTTGCCAAACCTAAGGTAATTAAGAATTTCTCCTTGTTTTCTAGAAGTTTCATCGTTCTAGCTATGATAGGTGGGTCTGTTATCTATTTTGAATTAATTTTTGTGTATGGTGTAATGCAGGGTAGCTCCTACCAGTCTTACTCTTCTTCCAACCCACTCTCCTCACTAAAGGATGGTCTTGCCAAAACGTAAACCTTACTGTGTCACTCTCAGGCTTAAACTATCACCCTCAAGGCAAACCCCAACCTCCTTAGCTGTGCATATATCTCAGCTCACAGCCGGCCCCAGTCAACCTCTGACCTTCATCCGTCTGTTCTATGAACACCACAAACGATTTTTCAAACATACTCAACATCACTCTTTTGTTTCTGGGTTTTGCACATGCTGTTCCTTCTACCTGGAAGTCCCACCCCCACCCCCATCCCCTCTGTCACCATAAGCTGGTGTTTCTTGTTGGCCCTTCAGGAATTAACTAAGATATTGCTCCGTCCTCTGGGAGCCTTGAACACCTGCCGACCACTGCTGACAACAAGAATCATGATTATCTAGTTACCTGTCTGTTTTTCTCTCATCAAACTCCCTCAGGGCAAAGACAGGTATCCCCTCATTCAGGACCTCAGTTAAAATATTTAACAACCTATACCACCACTCCAGAACATACCAGCTGAAAATCAGCCTGGCCTTTACCTGTGTCTTCCATGGCAGAGAGGAGGCCTGGCTGGGCTGTGGAGTAAATGACCTTGGGCATTTATTCCTGCACATCTTGTCCTCTACCTGGACATTTTGCTTCCAGGGCACACTGACTTCATGTCTGTTCCCTTAGAGGTGGGGGGCGGGGGAGGGTGTGGTGAGCAGTGCGTCCTTGGGAAAAGGAGGATCTGGGCTAGAGATGGAAAGAAGAGAGGGAAGCAGAAGATGAGGTTTTGGCAATGTAAGCTCTGGAAGTTGAGGATAGATGGGTCTGGACCACTAGACAGGGTGAAGTCAGGGCACAGAAAGGCAGCCCCCGGTCAGGGTCTGTGGCCTCCCAGGAGCCGCCTTGTGAGGCCACAGGCCCCCAGGTAGCTATAGGACTTTTGCACGGTCCTCCTTGCTCCGGCCAGGCAAGGGGGTGAACCTCAGGTCACCCCAGGCCTCTCACCGCTTTCTCAAACAGCCGCCTACCACAGGGGACCTGGTAAGCCAAGTCAATAACACAAAACCATAAAATATCGAAGGCGTTGAGCGTTTGGACAGAGGAGCAGACACGGCAAATGGGGCCTTTTCCCAGGCAGCTCGTGTGGAACATGCAAAACAGATTTATGAGCGTCTGGTTGAAACGGAGTTGTGAGGCGGGTGGGGTGAGGGGTGGGGGTTGGTCTGAGACATGGGGACATCTCAAGTACACAGGAAAGATGATAAATGGAAATTAATTTTACAGTCCCCATGATCATGATTTAAAATGCGTGAAATGCTGTCTCTTTCTTCAGTGCAGTTTGTTATGGTGTCATTTGGAGTAACATAAATGCATTTATCGGCACTTTTGTGGGCTCTCCCAAGACCTTCAACCCCCAATCCTCTGTTCTCTGAGAGGGGGCAACTGGAGAGGGATGATGGCCTCTGTATGTATATGAGGCCGGGTGGGCTGCAAGCCCGTCCTTGGCCAGGACCATGGACTCTCAGATGTAGCTGCATGGCCTGCTCAGAGTCACGGGGCATTTCTAATTTTCACTATAGATTCTGGACAGACCCTGAGGCTTCGAACATGCATGTATACAAACACATGCACACTAGAGCTTTCCTGAGTGCCAGGCTTTAACAGTAGGGAGGAAGGAGGGGTTTGGCTCTCCGGAACTATCCGCCCCTCCAGTCTCTCTCATTTGTGGGAACAGGGTTTCCTGACCCAATGGGGACCTCCCACCCTCCCTGTACCTTCTAGCACAGTCCAGGAAGGTCCTTAGACAACCTTGGCTGGTGTGGAATAGGTTGAAACTTCTCAGGGTCCGAGGCAGCCTTGGGAGGTGGGGGGACAGAGATCATCTGGGCCCGGTCTCTTCAGGTTCTGAGGGTCCCCAAGGAGCACCCCTTTATCACCCAGGTCAGTGGAGATGGGTTAGCCAGGATCAGAAGGCCGAGGAGACAGCTGTCCCTCAGGGAGTTCTCTGTCCTTTAGGGTGACACTTTTCTCTCCCCAGGACACCCCTGAGCCACTCCTCCCTTGATCACAACCATGCCACCTGTCAGCTCCTCAGACAGCCCCAAAGGACCCAGGCTGGTCCCCAGTCTCCAGATTCCTGGGCCTGGTGCCAGAGGAAGCCTCAAGGCCACAGAAGCACAGAGGCTGCAGATCTCAGGAAGGGAGACCCTGAGAATTCAACCCCATGAGAGACAAGAATCCTAGGTAGGTGGCCCCAGGAATTGATGCCTCCAGGGAGTTTATACACCTTTGGGACCTTCAAGTGGTGATCATCTGACTGCCACTGTCAGCCTCTAGAGCTCTCCTGAGGAACACGGATGTGTTTGGAAAGAGTTACACAGCATTGCCTGGCTGTCAGCACATCATAAAAAAACAAGCAAGATCAACAAAGCCCCTGCCATCTTGCACACCACCCAACTCCACCACCAGGCTGTATCTTCTCTCTGCCTCAGAGATCTTCAGTTCCCTCTGGCCAAGGTCTCCATGGTCACCTCACCCAAGGCCTCTACATGAGCACTCCAGCCCCTAATTTTTAGAGATAAGGTCACCAACCTTTGTCGTTAAACAATCCAGGCTCTGGGTCTGCAGCCAGAGCCCAGCACAGCCCTTCCAGATGCTCAAAGGCATGCTGTGAGGCCAGTATCAATACAATCTCCTTTTTACCCAAAAAGAAACTGAGATCCAGTGAGGTGAATGACTTGGCCAAGGTCACACATCTATGAAGGAGAGAGCCAGCCTGGAAGCCTGGCCTAGAGGTCTGCAGGCATCAATGATAGGCCCTAAGGAAGGACTTGTTTCTTTCTTTAGCTTTCCAGGCTCTGTCCCTTCAGTAAAGATAAAGCAACAACTGACAGGCTCTGGTGTGTATGTGTGTGTTTGTGTGTGTATGTGTGTGTGTATGTGTGTGTACTTCCCAACCCCCAATATGCACTCACAGACACACACATGCACACAGAGTAAACATGCACAAGTACACATAGGCACACACATGCATGACACACACATGTACACACACATGCATGCACACACACCCATATGTATATACACACGCACATGAATACATGTACATGCAAGCACTAATACACATGCATAAACACACACACATGAGTATGCACATGCACACATTCACACATACACACGAAGGACACGCCCCCTTAGCATGCAGCAGAAAATATGCAGATTCTCACCCTACTCACTAGCCGAGCTCTCACTCTCGAGCTCTCGCTTGCTCCCCTGTGAGTGATGAGCCCTCCCACTGCTGCTGTTCAATGAAATGATGGATGAGGAGCCCAGGGGCCCAGGGCCCGGGTGATGAGAGAGGCCTCAGCAGGATGGCATGCAGGCCCCATCCAGACTGGGGCGTCACCCGGAATAAAATCATGAGGCAAACATGAGTGAGGCTGTAAACATAGGGAGACAATAAGGGAGACAGGCCCTAGGGCTCCATAACGAGCGTCCGGCAGGCCAGAGCTTAGGGCCTGCTTGGCTCAGGGGCGGTTGAGGGGACGGCAGGCGGGGGCTGCTCTGGGCTTGGCTGGGACGGCCGTCTCGGGCTGTGGCTGGCTGGTCCAGCTCTGAGTTGGCTGGAAGGCCTGGCTTCCACACAATAAACAACAGAGAAAGATAAATCGCAAATGTGTCTGGAACTAGTGAAGAGTGGGGAGAGGTACAATGGGGGTCACCAGGGGACCTGTTTCCTTCCTTGGCTGCTTTGCTGCCCCCCTGAGAGGAGGGCCCAGTGCTCCAGGGGCCTCTGTGCTGGGGGTCAGAGGTGGTGGAACTGGAGACAAGATGTATTGAGCATGTGGAGCCAAAGAGGGCTTTTGAGGCAAATTTCCACCTGGAAATTTCCAAAGGCGTGCAAGTGCTCTGTGTTGAGTGGAAGGGCTGGAAGGTGGGCTGGGAGGCCTCAGGCCAGGCTGGTAGGCCGTCGGGGAGCCCACAGAGCCATCAAGCATCCTCTGCTCTGGGCACCCCCAGCCAGGGATACAGGCCAAGCAGTATGTGTTCTCCCCTTTTCTAGAAGAGAAACAGAGGCAGATCAGTGGATGGTTCTCTTCTGTGACTCCTCTCTTTGTCCCCCCACCTAGTCTCAGAATCTTCCCCTCTCCACAGGTGACCTCAAGTCCGGCAACTCCATCTGCTGACCCCACTCCTCCAAGTCTACATCTGGTGCAATCCCTGGGCTGCATTCTGGACACTTCCCCCTGCATGGCCCCTGGGCACCTCACATCACTCCCTTGCTGTGGACCCCCATCAACTGCCCCAGCCAGATGCTAGGGAGCTGGGCCTGAGTCTCCTACCCTTCTTCTTCCACCAAATCCATCAATTCTTCCTTCCCAAGTGGCCCCACCTGTTCCCTCCCGTCTACCCACCACCACTCAGCAGTTCAGGCTTTCATTCCTGTAGTGCACATGGCAGCCAGAGGGATCTGTGGGAAATACGCATCTGACCTTTTTGCTCCTTTCCCTCATTCTCCATAATCTTCAGAACAAAAGCCCAGTCTTAGGGCGCCATAGGGCCTACCAGGCTTCTCACTCTTCATCATTTTTCCTCTTCTACCACTTGACATCCATCCATGGGACCTTTGGTAAGACCTTGAATTTGCCATGCTTCCCCCACCACCAGGTGCTTCTAGAATGTTCTTGCAATCCACCTCCTCCTGTTGTCTGAGTCATGATCCTGTCCTAGGAAGCTGGTATGAAGGAGGACACATGGACCTGCCCTAAAAAGTATGTTAGTCTGAGGGGGAAGACAAAATCATGTTCTGGAGAGGGTCTGGCGGCGGGTACATCCCTGGCCCAGAAAATCTAGTCCAAGGGAGGTACAAGGCCCTTCTCTGAGAAGCCCCAGTCAGAGTAGGGAGGTGTCACTTCATCCTAGTTGCTCTGACCTGAGTAGAGATGTGGCCCTTTTCTTACAAGTCCCCATTCATCAGGCCTCCTCTGGGTGGGTCAGTGGGTGTGGGGCTGGCCCCAAGGCACCTTCAGCTCTGGGAAGGGCCTGCCAGCACAGAGCACAAGCCTGCATCCGCCTGCAGGAAGCTGATGCTCAGGCGATGCCAGAGGGGTGCCAGGCACAGGGCCAGGCCTGATGACAGGGTTGGCCCTGCCTGCGGCTGCAGGGCCAATGCTGGGCACATCTAATACTGGCCCTGCTAGGCTGCTGAGGAGTGCAGAAGGCAGGGGCCTGTGGTAGTTTGCAGACAGGAAGGGCAGGCAGGCCCTCCTGCGCCCCCAACTCAAGCAGCGCATCTCCCAGGGCAGAGACCTCCGAGACCGTTCTGTTGCTTTCACATTTCCACACAGCTACATCAGGGGCTTCTATGGACTGCAGAGTCCCAACTCTCTGCTTCTTTGAAGGTATGTCTCAAGTGACCCACATAGTACCAGAAGCTCCCCCATAGAAGAAAGAGGTAAAGAATAACCATCTATCAAACACCCACTCTGTGTTTTACCAGCATCGCTTCATTGCTTACAAAACCCTAGGGGAAAATATTGTAGGCTCAGAGGGGGTAAGTAGCTCACCCAAAATACACAGGTAGAAAGTGGGAGGGCTTAAATTCAAACCCAAGCCATCATAGGCACCAGGCTGCCTTAAAACAGCCTTCCCTGGGGGCAGGGGCCAAGGGTCCCCATCAGACACCAATAACCCATGACTCTCATTGCTTCCCAGGTCTCATCAGCTGCCCCTAGACCCTGGGGTTTTGAGCATGGCTGCCCATGGCTGTCCTGCTAGAGAATGTTGTCCAATCTTCAAATAACATTTCAACAGTATTGAAGAGATAATGAATGGATAAATGAATAAATGAAAGAATAAATGTATTCTTGTGCCTTTTCTCTGGGCCAGACCCCCTGCTGGGCACTGGGGACACAGAGAGAAGGAAGCGGGGTTGATTCCTACCTCTGGGAGCTTTCGTTTTAGTAGGGAAAATAGGCTAAGACCCAAATCACCTGAGTGCACAGCAGCAAGTGGGCAACCAAGAGCCAGTGGTCCGTCCCACAAGCCAGATGTGGAGAATCAGCGGGATGTTTCATGGAGAGGGAGGCATTTTAACCTAATCTTGTGGGAAAAACTTTCCAGGCAGGGTGCTGAGGAAGTGCTGTCAAACAGCCCAGAATTTCCAGCGGTCACAAGTGTTTTATCTGGAGGGCAGGTGAGGTGCACGGGGAGACTGGGGCCCAGGAAGCATGGATGCCTCAGGACACCAGGGGCCTTGACTACTTGGCTAAGGAGCTGGAACTTTCCCTGCAGTCAACAGAGAGGCTAGGAGGGTATAAGGCTCAGGGTGATACGACCACCCTGACTACTGATGTAGCTGGACAGGCAAGGTTGGGCCTGAAGGCAAGGGGCTCTGGCAGAAGCTGGTTCAATGATTCCATAAGGGATGGAGAGGCCCGTCTTAGAGCAAGGACTATGTGGCCATCATTAGAGGCTGTCAGAACTCCTATGGGGAGTGTGGGTTTGGCAGTTTCACCCACTGGGACAAGACACTCAGAGGAGGAGCAGGGAGAGACATGAGGAGGAAGAGTGCCTGGGGACCTCCCAGGGGAGGTGGTATGTGTGGGCCTCAGCTTTCCTCCTTTCATCTGGGTGTTCAGTTGCTGCCTAGACTCCAGTTCCCCTCTACCACCTCATAGCTTTCTCATAGGTGGATGATGGATGGGTAGTAAGGTCACTCCTTTGCCTGGGCAGCCCAGATGGCAGGCCAGAGCCCAACCTTGGCCAGAGAAAGGCACATAGGCCTTGTACCTCCTGTTCAGTGGAGCTGTGTGTTCACAGGCAGAGCCCAGCCTGCCTGCTCGGACCCTGTAGCTGGCTGTGGTGGGCTGCAGGGCTGGAGCTTGCTTGTGGATGGTGCTCTGAGAATCCAGGCCCACTTGCATGGGGAACTATGCCAGGACCACGGGGAGAGAGGGTGGTGGCCCCAGAGCTTTGGCATTCCAGCCGCCCGCCATGCAAAAGGCAACAGGCCCTGGCAGGGAGCAGGCTAGACTGTGGGTGGCAGGGAGCCCTGGCCTACAGGCAGCTGGCTGTGGCAAGGCAGCTGCTCATCTTGTTTTCCACTCCTCCCCAGGTCATCATCCAACTCATTTCTTTCCCTTCACAGGCCCTGGTCAAGTGGATGAAGACTAGGGGCTTTAGTGTGTGCCCTCTGAGAGGGCCTTGCATCAGACTCCAGCTGTGCTCTAGCTAAGCACCTTGGACAGGTTACTTAACCTCTCTGAGCCTCAGTTTCTCCACTATGAAATAAAGATATTAATAAGACACCGTATCCGGTCTCTAGTGAAGGGCAGCTCTAATGAAAGTAGAGCAGGCAGTGACCCCACTTGACTTGCACAGGAGGGAGGGTCTCCTGATTAGATTTGTGACCAGAAATCTTAACATTGTTACATCACTCTTTGATTGTTGTCTCCTCAAGGCCTCCTCTGAAATAGGGTCCCAGGCCCCTCAAACTAGAACAAGGAAGGCAGGCCAAGAGGAAAATCCAGGACTCTAGCCACCCTCAACCACCAGTCTTCATGACGTTGGACAGTTTTGTGGGTCAGAGAGACACTGCCAGCCCAGGCTGCAGGAAGGAGGGAGCCTGATTATAGCTCTGATTCCGCCTTTTCCTGCCCCTTCTCTGGCTTTGGTTGGTCCTTGAACGAGGTGGATGTGCTGGTGGCCTCCAAGGATCTTTTCAATGCTTGACTTTCAGGATCCAGATCCTTCATAACCACTGGCCAGTCATTTGCCCTCTTTGACCCCATGCCATGCTGCATCCAGTCTGCAACGCTTGCTTGCTCAGATCCCCTTGACCAAGATGCTCATCTTCTTCTTCTCTAGTGTTCCAAGCCCCCCTGGTTCCCTAACACCCACCTCAGCCCAGCCTTTCCAAGATCCTTGTCCCTGAGCAATCCATGTATTTCCCGCTGCGTCCCACAGCCAGGCCTGGACTGCACACTTCGCAGCCTAGCTCTGCTGCGAGTGGCCCAGTCTTCTCCCTTCCCTGTCCCAGACCATGAGCTCCAGGGCAGGAGTTGGGCCTCGGCATCCCTGTGTGCCCCTTGCAGTCTGGGCACATGCTCTCAAATCCACAGGAATGTAGAAAAGGAAACAAGAAGCTTGTGGCCTCCCTCCCAATCTCTTCTCTGTCACTTTTGTCTGGATGATCTCAGGCAATTCTCCCCACTGACCCCACCCCTGCCAGATCTGTGTCCTCCTCTGTAAAGTGGGGTGGCACCACCCCTGCATGCCTGGTACACAGGTAGGAATTTGAACTAAGTGCTATCTATGGGTGATCTCAGTTAATCCTTACAGCAGTCTTAAGAGGTAGAGTCTATTGTTTACCCTGTGTTCACAGATGAGGAAACACAGACTTAACAGAAACACTGAGTAACTTCCTCTGGAGGTAAAAAGTGGTAAAAAGTGGAGGCCAGAAATGCACCTAGGTAGGCTGACAGGGACATCATGCTGCACAGCACATTCTCAGAGGAACAGAGGCTGTGGACACACTTTGTACCCTGTTGAGCTCTCCATGGAGAAAAGGATGGTTGCTCTTTCCATTTTAAGATGAGACAGGGAGGCCTGGAGAGAGGCAGTGAGTTTTGGAGACCATACCGAGTCCATGGCACAGCCAGAGTGCTGACTCCCACTTCTGGCTTCTCCCCAATCCCAAGGTCTCCTGATTTTTTTGAGACTACATGTGACAACAAGTCTCCTCAGCCACAGAGCACATGAATGAGGTGGGCCTGACTGTGAACTGCCCACTGACTCTCAGGTACTGGCTGCATGGTTGCCAAGCCAGTTAGCCCAGACCTCCACCACTGGGCCACTATTAAAATGCAAACGAGAGTCCCAACTCACAGGCAGACATATGCCATGAGACATCTAGGACCTGCAGTTCTGGCTGCACTCCATATCCAGGGGCGCCTCTCCAACCAGACACATGCCTGGTTGTTAAGAAATGTCAAGTGACAGCAGGGATCCAACTTGGAAGCTAAGAGGGTGGCAGTGGTGGTGATGATAAAGATGGTGAAGCTGGTGGAAGTGAGGATGAAAGTGAAGTTGAAAATGAGGTTGGAGGTGAGGTGGGAGGTGAGGATGAAAGGGTGGAGGTGAGGATGAAGGAAAGTATAGGGATGCTTGAAACATTAGCAGTAACAATGATGAAGGTAGAGCTGCTGAAGATGGTAGGCATGGGGTTGGAGTGATGGTGATAGCAGAAGTGGTGGATAGGATGAAGAAGGTGAGGACGGAAAAAATGATGGGGATAATGGAGATATTGGTGGCAGAGATGGTGGTGGTGATAGGAATGCTGCTGTGGCTAGCGAAACTGGAGGCAACGGTAACAATGAGAATAATAGCCAGCAGAGAGTACTCTTGACCCAGACCCCTCCGATGAACATAGAAACTCCTTCGGTGACTCCATTTCAGTCTCAGAAACCCCCTCTGATCAGTCAGTGTCACTGATGAGCATTTAGCTTCAGATAAGATAATGGACAGGAAGGGGATTCAGTTTCTTCCCTAGCATTAGCTAATGTGAGTGAAGCATCAGACATGACTCAGGCAGCTGACAGCGTAGGGGTTTCCAACTCAGTGGGAGGCCCAGTACCTGGGGTGCCAGATAGTCAGGATGTGGTCTGGGGACAGATCCTCTTGTTCCAGGAAGGAAGCAAGGCACTGGCCACAGTCATGTAGGATAGCAAAAGCTCTGTTGGGTGGATGCAGACCCGCCCTGAGTTCCTGGGGCCATCAAGGCAAGGAGGCAGGGCCTAGCAGAGGGTCTGCTGAGAATGACACTGGAAAGGTGGAAGGGGCACCTTGAGTGCCAGCACTAGACTAAGGTTTTGACCTAAAGAGAGCTATTGGGAGTGGGAATGGTGAGGTTGATGGAGGTATCTGATGCAGAGGGGCTTGGCAGTCTTGCTAGCAGCAAGGATGTGGCAATGGTGGCAAGAAGGTTCTAGGAGTGGTCCAGTCATGCCTTCTGAGGCGACCACTGGGAATCCTAGCATTTGAGGCAAAAGGTCACAAATTCCTCTTCTATTGTTGACATCAACACACAAATACTGCAGGCCCGCCATGACAATGTTCAAGTTTTTCCATTACCCATGGCCATCTGCCTGACCCTCACCTCACGCAAGTCCCCTGGTGCACCCACTTCTTGCCTCTGCCAGGACCCCAGCAAGAGGCTGGCCTGTAAGAGCCTGGCCGGGGTGCAGGCCAGCCTCCCTAGCGTGCTGCCCGGGCAGTGGGCCTTGCCAGGTGTCAGACTCAATTTCCCGACCCTTCTTGCTCAGAGAACTAAACATCTTGTCCCTCCACCCAAGCCAGGTCTTCCAAGGCCGCCTAGTTGGCAGCAAGAAGACCTCTGGGGGGGCCATTCAGACTCACCAGGCCGGGCAGGGTGGGGGCAGAATGCAGAAAGAGCATTCATCCAATTTGTTGCCCACCTCTCAGTAGGCCACCAGCCAAAGGGAAGGCAATGTTGCCAGCAATACTGCCAGATAGAGTGGCCAGGACAGAACAACTACAGGTAAAGTGACTGGAGGTAGTGGGGGGAATGCTGGACTCGAGAGTCTGGGGACTTGGGTTCAAGGCCCTGACTCACTCTGTCCCATGGGCAAGACCAGAGCCCAACTCTCCACTGGTAAATAAGGTGGGTGAGTAACAGAACTTTTGAAGTCCATCCCACCTCCATGAGTCAGCAAACTTCCTTCCACAGCCAACCCAAATCCCTTGCACAACTTTGCACTCATTGCTTTTTAAAAAAATAATAGTTTCATTGTGATAGAATTCACATACCATGTAATTCACCCATTTTAAGTATACGATTCAATGGTTTTCAGTATATTCATAGTAATACAATCATCTCCACAGCCAATTTTAGATCATTTCATCACTCCAAAAAGAAACTCCATGTCCTTTAGCTATCATTCCCCCACTAACAACTCCCAAACCTTCTGGGCCCCACCCCCACCCTCACTCCCACCATCCCTAAGCAGCTACTAATCCACCGTCTCTATAGACTTGACACTTCATGTAATTGTTGCTTCCTTAGAGAGGGAGGGCACTGGGCAAATCGGACATATCTGTTGCCCCCAAACCAGTACCTCTCTGCAGCTCCATCCTGCCCCAGGCCCCAGGTTTCATGTTGCCAGGGCTTTGGGTTATAGACTCTCCCTGCCCCTCCGACCAGCAGGGGAGGGACTCCGTTTCTCTTACCCCTTTAGTGATTCCTGTTCTCTTCCTTCCCCCACACCCACCAGTAGACCTCCCTCTCCCACAGTCTACTCTGGCAATGTCCACTTCTCACTACCCCTTGGGACTTTTCTAAAGTAAAAACCTAATTATATCACCCTGACTCAGCTCAAAACCTTCCACAGGTCTCCATTATCTTCAGGAAAAGCATAAAGGCCACCTAAGGGTGCTCTTGAAGTCTGCTCTAAACAGCAGAGAAAAATCCTGCCAGAACCTCTGAGGACCATACAGAATGCTGCCTAGACTGGTCTGTCTGAGCAACAGGAGTACAGGCTCCCCTCCCTCATTGGTCGAGGGTTACTGCCAGGGGAATTAACCCCCACTCCACATCCTGGATGCACTTGCTGTCAAGCTGAGAGGGCCTCTGGTCAGAATACTCTGAGACAGAGAAAAGTACTATGGCCAATGCTGTTACAGCTCCACACCAGATTCCCCTTAGTGAGCTGTGCACCCATACAACTGTGAGCTGTGGACATGAGCTGCTCATGGCTCACAGCTGCCCCTTCTCCAGAGAACAGCCCTTAGCTGATGATAGCTATCAGCCTGGAAGTTGAGCAGCCTGTGGTCAATGGCCAAATGAAATGGCGGCCTCCTTGCATCAAGGGGAGTCAACACTGTGTTGCAGTTTATGCTCCAGAGACTTCTCCTTGATCATGCCAAGAACACACTTTCCTCGAGGCCACATTCTGCTTCTATCCCTCAGGAAATCATGGAACCCAATCCTTGATTCAAGTTCTGCTTCTCGGGAACCCAAACTGAGCCAGGCACGTGTGTGAGAGGCAGGACACGTGGCGTCAGTTGGGCTGCCCACCGGAGCAGATGTGAAAATCTGAGGGCGCTGCTACACCAGATGTGGAGCCTCCAACCACAGAGACCCAACGTACCTCTGCTGTCTCATCTCCCATCTCATTCCTCCCAAACCCCAGCCAAATGCAGGGGTTGATTGGATCTGAGAATGAAATGTGGCCTTAAAAAACATGCCATGATCATCTGGACCAAAAACCCTACAAGGCCCATGAAAACAAGAATTGGCTGCATGTAGGCCTGTGGACTAGATTTAGGAGGGCAGCCTGAGGGACCAGCAGCCCAGGGTGGAGTCTGTCTGAAGGTGTCCAAGTAACTGATGCTGGAAGGTCAGATGTGAGGAGACCAGAGGATCTCAAAGGCAAGTATCAGCCTTGAGCATGGCCCATGAGAGATAACGGAGTGCTCACAAATGACATTCAGAGTCCAACATGGGTGGGTTGGTGGCCCAGGGAGCTCAAGGCCAGATGCAGAGGCCAGGGAAGGGTGAATGGCTGGGTGGGCAGCCGAGGCAGGAATTCAGGTCTCTCATATAAAGCCCAAGTGCCACGATCAGGGTAAATGGTGAAGCCTGCTCTTAGGGAATGAGGCCAGCACTCAGATATCAAATATTCAGTCAGACCCAGAGCCAGGATAACTTGAGGTGGAGCTCCAGATGGAGGGTCTGAAATTGCTTAAATCTCCTCACTTCAGGGAGGGCCCAGCTGATTCTAATGCCTGGGATGGAGCCGAACCCACTGGTGAGAGAGCAAGAGGCTCCTGATACAGGAAAAGAGGGTTTCAGGGCAGGAGGCGGGTGTGCCAACTCTACGCACTCAGCAGATTTTAATAAATGCTTACTGACTGGTCAGCTCTCATGTGGTCATTTGACAATTCTGAGCACCAGCAATGGGAAAAGTCCATGCTGGGTGATTTAGGGTCCTGGCCATGTGCCTGGTATCCTTTCTGGAATTGCCTGAACCTTGGCTTCCTGCAGACATGTGAGGACTTGTGCCACAGTTTAGTATGCCAGAGCCAAAGGTAACTTGGGACTCAGGCTCATGCTCACTGACCCTCTTGGGGAGGCATGGGGGCTCCTCAGAGTGGGACGACCTCTGCTCTCAGGTCACAGCTCCCAGGGAAGGGTCACAACTCCTCACTCTGACTGGAGCTTCTCAAGGCAAGGCAGGGTCTCCTCAGACTAGACTTTCCAGAGTATAGTTGTGTCTGCCTCATCAGACTAACTTACTTTTCAGAGAAGGCCCATGTCTCTCCCTTTAGACCTTTTCCAAAGCATGGCTGGGTTTTCCCTCTCAGGTCAAAGCCATGTGTCTTAGCTCATATCAGTTTCCTCACTGTGTAGCCTTCTCTATTTCCTCATCTATTAAGTAGGGAAATTCATATCTGTGTCACAAAGTTTCTATGGTTGGAAGAAGATGGGAGGAAAACAGCATAATGTCACAATAATCACTGCCTAATTAAAAATTACTATATCCATACAATGGAATATTATTTGGCAATAAAAAGAAATAAAATACTGATACATGATACAACATGTATGAATCTTGAACACACTATATTAAATAACAAAAGATCACATATCACAACAATGATTCCATTTATATAAAATATCCAAGATAGATAATCTATAAAGACAGAAAGTAGATTAATAGTTGCCTAGGGCTAGGGGTGGTAGTGGCGAGGATTAGGGAATAAGGGCTAACAGGATCAGGGCTTCCTTTGGGGGTAATAACAATATTGTAAAATTAATTTTGGTGATAGATATACAACTCTGTGAATATACTGAAAGCCATGAAAGTTTGTACTTAAATGGGTGAATTGTATCTCAAAAAAACTTTAAAGAAAAAAACAGTACACATGCAAAGACAGAAAATACAGCCCATTACCAAGAAAAAAAAATCAATGAAATAGATTTAAAAAATGACAAAGATAATCAAATTAACTGACAAGACTTATAAAACAGCTATTATAAATGTGTTCAGGATTATAAAGAAAAAGTAAACATAATGAGAAGAATAGTAGACATAATAGAGAACACAATGGAACTTTTAGAGCTGAATTATGTCTGAAATGAAAGATCCATTGAATGAGCTTAACTGCAGATTAGAGGGGGAAAAATTATTTTAAAAAATTAACAGAGCCTTGAAGACCTATAGAACATTAATCCATCTAACACAATAATTGGAGTACCAGAGGGTGAAGAAATAAGGGCTGAATTGTTTTCAAATTTCAGATTTGATGAAAACCATAAACCCAAAGATCCAAGAAGCTCAAGCAATCCCAAGAAGAATAAATACAAAGAAAACCAAATCAAAGTACATTATAATCAAGTTGCCGAAAACCAATAATAAAGAGAAAATCTTAAAAGCAGCCAGAGGGAAAATGACACATATGTAGAGGGAATAAAGATAAGAACGACTGCTGACTTCTTGTCAGAAACAATGAAAGCTAAAGGACAATAAAATTACATCTTTAGAGTTGCTAACCCATTCAACCTAGAATTATTTATTCAATGAAAAAGCCTTCCAAAAGAATTTTTTTTTTTAATTCTCAGGCTGAAAGAAAAAGACATGTAAACATGATATACAAGACAATGGAGAGCACTAGAAATGGCAAATAACCTACATAGAAGTACAATGTATAACTACACAAAGGATGGAAGTGGAAGATACTATTGTAAGGTTCTTATATCATTCATAAAGTGTTAAATATACTTTAAAGGTAGATTCTGATAAGTTAAAGATTCAAGGAATAAATTCTAGGCAATCTCTCTCTCTCTCTCTCTCTCTCTCTCTCTCTCTCTCTCTCTCTCACATACACACACACACACACACACACACACACACACACACACAAACTAGCTAATAGAGCAAAAGTAATAAAAATGGACGACAAAACCAAAATAGAAAATCTCACTCTGAAAGAAGAAAGAGAAAGGCAAAAATGAAAAGAGCTAAGGGAATAAACAAAAATAAATAGCAAGATGGTAGCATTAAACCCAAGCATATCATGCTGCATCTAGCCACAGGGAGTAACAGGGACTGAATTTGTCCTCCCACCTTACCAAGTACAGAATCAAACAAAAGATATGACACAGCAGTTGTCTGACATGGACAAGAGGCAGTACTGAAATATGATCTCTAAGAGATGAGAAACAAGGTAAACTCTTAAAACCTGGAAAATTTCCCAGATATTAGGAAATTAATATACTTTAAAATAATCTGTGGGTTAAATAAAAACTGTATGCGAAGTTAGAAAGTATTTTGAAGTAAATGGAAATGAAAATACAATACACCAACATTTATGGGATGCAGCTCTAAGCAGTGCCTCAAGGGAAATCTATAACTTTTTTTTTTTTGGTTGTTTTTCTTGTTAAAATTTATTTTAATGGGTCTCAAAATTCTGTGACAGATCTTTGGTCAAGTGGTTTCCATTACAAAGTACTGATTTTAAAAACTAATAAATTTTTAAAAACTTGCCACACACCAAAAAAACCAAATGGTCCACAAAACATTCTCCTTTCCTTCTAAAGGTTTTTACAATGCATTGTAATCATTAACCAGTCTTGTACTATTAAATTTAAATGGCCAATTGAGACAAACAGTTCTGAGATGATTCTTTCACCACTGATTAAGACTGTGGTGGTAGGTATTAGGGATAATATTTATTTAGCTTTCTGAGCTTTCTGGGCAGATTTGATGACTTTGCCAGCTCCAGTTGCCTTCTTGTCCACTGCTTTGATGACATCTCAAGTCACGAACAGCAAAATGGCCCAGAGGAGGACAGTCAGAGCAGCTTTCAACACACATGGGCTTGCCAGGAATCCTATCAATGATGGCAGCGTCACCAGATTTCAAAAACTTTGGGCGACCTTCCAGCTTTCTCCCAGAATGATGATCAATCTCCTTCAGCTCAGCAAATTTGCAAGCAATGTGAGCTGTGTGACAATCCAGCACAGGTGTATACCTGGGACTGATTTGACCTGGATGGTTCAAGATAATCACCTGAGCCTCTGAAGCCAGCAGCTTCCATTGGTGAGTAATTTTTGTTAGCACTATTCACAGTGTCATGATGAATACCTTCGACAGATGCATTCTTGACATGTAAGCCCACATTATCCCCAGGGTTAGCTTTACTCAAAGCTTCATGGTACATTTCAACAGATTTTACTTTAGTTGTAACATTTACTGGAGCAAAGATGACCATCATGCCGGGTTTGAGAACACCAGTCTCCATTCGGCCCACAAAGACAGTACCAATACCATCAATTTTGTAAACATCCTGGAGGGGCAGACACAAAGGCTTCTTAGTTGAACAAGTTAGTGGCAGGATGCAATCCAGAGCTTCAAGCAGTGTGGTTACACTGGGATTGCCATCTTTATGGGTAACTCTCCAACCCTTGAACCAAGGTATGTTAGCACTTTGCTCCAGCATGTTGTCACATTCCAACCAGAAAATGGCTCAAATGCTACTGTGTCAGGGTTGTAGCCAGTGTTCTTAATGTAGGTGCTGACTTCCTTAATGATTTCCTTGTATGTCTTCTGGCTGTAGGGTGGCTCAATGGAATTCATTTTTTTAACACCAACAATTAGTTGTTTCACACCCAGTGTGTAAGCCAGAAGGGCATGCTCCATTCTTGGAGACATATGCTTTAAATTCACTAACACCAGCAGCAACAATCAGCACAACACAGTCAGCCTAAGATATGCCTATAATCATGTTTTTTTTAATAAAGTCTCTGTGTTGTAGGCACTAATGATGGTCACACGATACTTGCTGGTCTTGAATTTCCGTGGAGAGATATCAATGGTGATATCATGCTTATATTCAGCTTTCAGTTTATCCAGGACCCAGGCATACTTTTTTTTTAAGGCAAGACAACCCTTGGTTGACCTCATAGATTGCAAGGACCTTGTCAGCTTACAATCCCTTATTTTTTAATTTTTATACCTATAGCACCTGGCCTTCCTAGGTGGTCTCCCATCCAAGTATTAACCAGGCCTACCCTGAGATGAGACGGGATTGGGCTTGTTCAGGGTAGCAGGGCCGTAGACAACCCAGGCATACTTGAAGGAGCCCTTTTCCATCTCAACAGTCTCCTTCTCAAATTTTTCAAAAGTTCTTTTGTTGATCCCATCACATTTGTAGATCAGATGACCAGTAGTGGTAGACTTGCTGTAATCTACATATCCAGTGATAACAATGTTGATATGAGTCTTTCTCTTTCTTATTTTGACTTAGATTTAGCAGTGGCTTTCATGACATCTGTGTTCTGGCAGCAAACACATTACAAAAAAAGCAAAATCTATACCTTTAGATTCTGGTATACACAAGATGAAAAACCTATAATAAATGAGTAAGGAGCCTACCTTTAAAAAGCTAGGAAATGAAGAAGCAAATTAAACCTGAAATAGAAAAATATGACTAATAAAGGTGATACCAAAAATCAATGAAATAAGAAATGGACAGATAGTAAAGAAAATCACTTTCCAAAGTAATTCATTTGAAAAATCCAGATCATTTCCAAAAGTAATTCATTTGAAAAATCCAGATCATTAAAGTATTTGTTATCTATTGCTATGTAACAATATAACTGCAAACATGGTGGCTTTAAATAACACAATTTTCTCATCGTTTTTGTGAGTCAGGAGTCCAAGCACAGATTAATAGGGTCTTATATAACTGCAATCAAGGTGTCTCATCTGAGGCTCAACTGGGGAAGAAGCCACTTACAATTTATGTGGTTATTGATAGAATTCAGTTCTGCTGTGCTTGAAGCCTCAGTTTCTAGCTGTCTGTCAACCAGAGGCCAACCTTGGCTCTTTAACACATGATCCTTTCCAAATGGCAGCTTGCAACATGGCAGTTTAATACCTCAAAGCCGCAGTGGTGGGGGGAATTTTATAGTAATATTATTATCTCATATAAAATAATCACAAACACATTACCACATATATCCCTTCACCTTTGTCATATTCTATTGGTTAGAAGCAAATCACAGGTCACATTCACACTAAAGGGAAATGATCACATAAGAGAGTGAATACCAGGAGATGAATATCATAGGGTAACCCTAGAGTCTCTTGCCATAATTAATAAAACACAGGCTAGATCCTGTAAACAAAAAATATTATTAATATTAGTAAGAAAAGGGGGGACATCACTAAAGTGTGAATATACATTAAATACATAATAAGAATATTATGAATAATTTGTGCCAATATATTTGCTAATTCAAGTGGAACGGACAAATTCCTTAAAGACATCATCAAAACTGACACAGAAAGAAAAAGAAGCTTAGAGAGAAATGTATAACTGAGTAAAAAAATAATAATAAAGCTTAAAGAGAAATAAATTAAAGAAAAACAATAGAAAAAATTAATGAACCAAAAGTTGGTTGTTTGAAAAGGTCTCCCCAATTCACGACATTTTAGTTAGACTGAACAAAAAAATAACAAAGTCTCAAATTATTAAAATTGAGCATGGAAAATGGGACATTACTACTAACCCTATAGAAGTAAAAAGGACTATAAGGAAATGCTATAAAAAACTATACTCCAACAAAGTAGATAACCTAGATGAAATGGACAAATTCCTAGCAGGACTCAATTTACTAAAACTGACTGAAAAAGAAATTGAAAAGCTGAAAAAAAACTATAACAAAGAGATTGAAATAATAATAATAATATAATAATAATAATAATTAATAATAATAATAATAATAATAATAAGAAGAAGAAGAAGAAGAAGAAGAAGAAGAAGGAGAAGAAGAAGAAGAAGAAGAAGAAATAGAAACTTATAAAGAAAAGCCCAAGACCAAATGTCTTTACTGGTGAATTTTGCTAAATGTTTAAAGATGAATTAATGCTGGAAGAGTTATATTAGCAAGATGGTAAAATAGGAATCTTCTACCACCAGCGGCTACCCGCCCCCCACCCTAGAGAACAGCAATTTTGACAACCACTGATCAAAGAATACCTTTGTGGGGAGTTCAGTGGAGAAGTTCCACCACATCATTGTACCAAAAAAAAAAAAAAAAAATCAGAGAATTGACGCATGGAAGAGGGTAGGAAGAACAATTTCACATTACCCAAGTCACTCTTTTCCCAAGGAGCCAAGAGAGATCCCCTTGGCCCACAACTTCTCCCATGGGGAAAAGACAATGTTGAGAGTAAAAACCTGGCCTCCCCAGCCAAAGAAAATGGTGCCCAAGAGACTCACTTCTTCCTCTCCTGACCCAGAATACTTAAGTGATCAGCACAGCTGAGGGGCTGGAAGAGGCTGGAAGTACAGAAACCAGGGCTTGAAATTCAACAAAATACTGCAGATTCTACTAACCACTTTATGGCTTTCATCAGAAAGCCCACAAATAAGGTACTTGGGATGCCTCACCTGCAGATGCCCCCAACTCATCCAAGGATACTCTCAATGCTCCACATACCCCACTCACCTCCTTTGGCCAGCTCCCTACACATGCCCTCATGACAGCAAGTTTAAGTTTTTGTAGACAACTTGAAAGCACATGCATAAAAGCTGGTCTGACTCTGGGACTGGAAGAAGGCAAAACAAACAAACAAACAAACAAAAAACTTGAGCTTTTCAGGGCACTATCCTAAGGAAATTAAAAACCAGGAGGCTCTCAGCTTCCAGCCTGGCTTTATGGAGTCAGTAGAAGGCATATAATCTTAAGAATTTCCCCCCAAGAGAGAACAAGAGGTATGAAGTGGGCACATCCAGAGACAAGGTCTGTGAGAGCCTCAGAATACCTATCAGGGCTGACTGGTGAAGATATTTCTCTCCCAAACCAGTCAGTAAAGACTGGAGGAAGTAACTGCTTCTTCAGTTATGGATACAACACAAGACTTTAAGGAACACAAAAAATCAGGAAAACATGATACCACCAAAGGACCACGATAATTTTTTAGTAACTGACCCCCCACAAATATGAAGATCTACAAATTGCCTGACAAAGAATTCAAAATAATTGTTTTAAGAAAGCTCAGTGAACTACTAGAGAACACAGATAGACAACTCAATGAAATTAGGAGAACAATACATGAACAAAACAAGATGGTCCAGAAAGCTATAAAAATCAAAATAAGAACCAAACAAATTCTGGAATTGAAGATTACAATGAACAAATATTTTTTTAATGTAATATTATTAATAATATCAATATTAATATCAATATTAGACTTGATCAAACATAAGAAAGAATTTGTGGGCTCAAAGATAGGTCATTTGATATTATCCAATCAGAAAAGACAAAAGAAAAAAAGTAAAAAAGAATGAAGAAAGTCTAGAATTTACAGGACACTGTAAAGATAAGATAAAGAATATATGCGTAATGGGAGTCCCAGAAGGAAAAGAGAGGGACAAGGGGACAAAAAGCTTATTTAAAGAAATAATGGCTAAAAATGTCCCAAATCTGGGGAGAGATTTAAACATCTAATTACATGAAGCTCAAAAGTACCCAAATAGATTCAACCCAAAGAAGACCTCATTGAGATGTATTATAATCAAACTATCATAACTCAAGTATCAAGAGAGACTTTTGACAGCTGTAAGAGAGAAAAAGACTTGTCACTTACAAGAAACCTCTATAATGATATAAGTCGATTTCTAAGCAGAAACCTTGCAGGCCAGGAAAAAGTGGGATGGATATACTCAAAATGCTGAAAGAAAAACACTGCCAACCAAGAACATTTTACCAGGCAAGCTGTCCTTCAGAAATGAAGGAGAGATAAAGACTTTCCCAGATAAACAAAAGCTAAGAGAGCTCATCACCACTAGACCAGCCTTATAATTATTCAAACTGAAACAAAAGGATGCTAATTAGTAACATGAAAACATGAAATTTTCAAACTCACTGGTAAAAATAACTACATAGGCATATTTAAAATAATGATACATTAATTGCTTTTATGTGGTGAATTGCTTTTAAGTCTAGTATAAAAATTAAGAGACAAAAGACTTAAAGATAACTATAGTTACAATCATTAGTTAATGCAGGGGTCTCCAACTCCCCAGGCCATGGACCAGTACCGGTGCATGGCCTGTAAGGAACAGGGCCACATGGTAGGAAGTGAGTGGCCAGTGAATGAGCAAAGCTTCTTCTGTATTTGCAGTCACTCCTCAGCACTAGTATTACCGCCTTAACTCCACCTCAGATCACCAGACATTAGATTCTCATAGGAGTGACCTGTCCCTGGTGCCAGAAAGGTTGGGGACTGCTTAGTTAATGGATACACATAAAATATGGGAGGGAGAGTAAAAGGATAGAGTTTTTATGAAAAAAATTAAGTTGTTATTAGCTTAAACAGACTGTTATAAGATGTTTTATTAAGCTTCATGGTAACTACAAAGCAAAAGCTTCTGGTAGATACACAATGGATAAAGAAAAAGGAAGCCAAGAGTATCACTAAAGAAAATCATCAAATCACAAAGGAAGACAGTAAGAAAAGAAGGAAAAAATGAACTATAAAACAGTCAGAAAACAATGAACAAAATGGCAATAGTAAGTCTTACTTATTACTAATTACTTTAAATGTAAATGGATTAACTTTTAGATTCAAAACACATAGAGTGGCTAAATGGATTTTTTGTTTAAAGAATCAATTATATGCTGTCTATAGAGACTTACTACAGCTTTAAGAACACACATAGGCTGAAAGTGAAGGGATGGGTAAAGATATTCCATGCAAATGGAAACCAAGAAAGAGCAAGAGTAGCTATACTTATATCACACAAAATAGACTTTAAGTCAAAAACTGTAATAAGAGATATAAGAAGGTCATTACATTGGGATAAAGGGATCAATTCATCAAGAGGATATAATAATTGTAAATATATATACATCTAGCATCAGAGCACCTAAATACATAAAGCAAATATTAAGAGATCAAAAGGGAGAAATATATAGCAATACAATAATAGCAGGGGACTTCAATATCCCTTTTTCAACAATGGATAGATCATCCAGACAGAAATCAATAAGGAAACTCTGAATGTGATCTACAGTGTAGATCAAATGAACTTAACAGATATATACAGAACATTTCATCCAACAGTAGTGAATACACATTCTTCTCAAGTACACTTTCTCTCAGATAGATCATGTTAGGTCACAAAACAAGCCTTTAAAAATTTAAGAAGATAGAAATCATAGCAAGCATCTTTTCTAACCACAATGATATGAGACTAGATCAATAACAGGAGGTAAACTAGAAAATTCACAAATATGTGGAAATTTAACAACCAATGGGTCAAAAAAGAAATAAAAAGAGACATAAAAATATCTTGAGACAAACTAAAATGGCAACACAACGTATCTAAACTATGTAATGAAGCAAAAGCAGTTCTAACAAAGAAGTTTATACCAATAATGCCTACACTAAGACAAAAGAAAGATCTCGAATAAATAACTAGTTTTATACTTCAAGGAACTATAAAAAAGGAAACAAACTAAGCCCAAAATAAGCAAAAAGAAGAAAATAACAAAGATCAGAGCAAAAATAAATGAAATAGAGACTAGAAAAGCAATAGAGGGATCAATAAAACTAAGAGTTGATATTTTGAAAAGATGAACAAAATTGACAAACCATTAGCTAGACTAAGAAAAAAGAGATAAGACTCAAATAAAATCATAAATGAAAGAGAGGATGTTACAGCTGATACCACAGAAACACAAAGTATCTTAAGAGAATACAATTAACAGTTATATGTAAACAAACTGTATAACATAGAAAAAAAATAAATGAATTCCTAGAAATGTACAACCTACCAAAACTGAATCATGAAGAAATAGAAAATCCGAACATACCAATAACAAGTATAAAGATTGAATTAGTAATGAAAAATCTCCCAACAAAATAAAGCCCAGGACCAGTGCTTCACTGCTGAATTCTACCAACATCTGAAGAAGAATCAACACCAATGCCTTTCAATTTGTTTCAAAAAATTGAAGAAGAGAAAACGCTTCAAAACTTATTTTACAAGTCCAGCATTATCCTGAAACAAAAAGTCAGACAAGGACGCTGCAAAAAAAATTACAGTTCAATATCCCTGATAAATATAGATGCAAAATTTCTCAACAAAATACTAGCAAATCAAATTCAACAGCACATCAAGAGGATCATGCACAATGACCAAGTGGGATATATCCCTGAGGTGCAAGGATGTTTCAACATATGCAAATCAATAAATGTAAAACATTATATTAACAAAATTAAAGATAAAAATCATACAATCATCTCAATATGTAATTGCTTTACATATTTCGGGGCCCCATGATTGGGACTTGATAAATAGATGCAAAATTTCTCAACAAAATACTAGCAAATCAAATTCAACAGCACATCAAGAGGATCATGCACAATGACCAAGTGGGATATATCCCTGAGGTGCAAGGATGTTTCAACATATGCAAATCAATAAATGTAAAACATTATATTAACAAAATTAAAGATAAAAATCATACAATCATCTCAATATGTAATTGCTTTACATATTTCGGGGCCCCATGATTGGGAGCATAGATATTAATTAGTGTTATGTCTTCTTGGTGCTTGATTCCTTTTATCATTATGAAGTGTCTCTCGGTATCTTTCTTTACCTCTTTATTTTAAAGTCTATTTTGTCTGATATTAGTACCGCTACTCCCGCTTTTCTCTGAATGCCATTTGCTTGAAATATCATTTTCCACCCTTTCACTTTGAGTCTATATTTGTCTTTGGAGTTGAGGTGTGTCTCCTGGAGGCAGCGTATGGTTGAGTTTTGTTTTTTGATCCGTTCTGCAACTCTGTGCCTTTTTATTGGTGAGTTCGGTCTATTTACATTTAGGGTAATTATTGAAATATGAGGTCTTCTTATAGCCATTTTATCTTTTGCTTTCTGGTAGCTCGATGTTTCCATTGCTTCTTTGTCCTTGTGTTTCTGTCTGTTATTTTAATATAGTGGGGTTTTTTTTTTTTTGCATTTCCCTCTGGTCCTTCTTGTTTTATGCTATGTATCTCAGTTCTGGATCTTTGGTTTGTGGTTACCATTAAGATTATGTTCAGCATCTCAGCTCCTTTTACCAGTCTAGATGTGGCTTCTTTATATTATTAGTTATAGGATTTCTTTTAAATTAGTCTTCAGATGGTTCTCCAGGTTGATTATTCTATAATTTAGTTGTAAGTTTTATGTGGTCATGGGAAGAGGTGAACACAGCTTTTACCTACTCTGTTATCTTCACCAGAAGCTTATAAATATATTTCTTAAACATCTGAAAACTAGAGATTAATGTGATCCATACCCTATATATTTTGGTGTGGAGAGAAACTATCATGATTGCTTACTTTTGAGAAATCAGAGTTGGAGAAAGTGACTAA
>NW_006441386.1:6395064-6398556 GCF_000325575.1 Pteropus alecto
TTTTTTTTTTCTTGTAGAAATTTAATCACACTCGCTACTCTCAGTTTCAGTCTCTGTCAGTGTTAGCAAACAGTTTTGGTAGCATTTGCTCAGATTCCCCTGGAGCTCTGCGGTGATCAGTCTCAGAGGGTATGCGGGGAGGGTCCCTCTGGGTTGGTAGTTGGGGGCTGCAGCTCAGCCTTGGTTTTGCAACTGCAGCTGGTAAAAATCAACTGTTGTTTCTCTGAGGCCCTATCTCGCTTCTCTGCTTTCTGCCCTGATGACTGGCCCCTGCTGCCAGCTACATAGAAGTCCCGGCACTTCCAGGTAGGGTTGTTCAGGAAAGTCACCGCACCTTCAGCTCTCCCCCTCCTTGTACAGGGAGCTCCGCCGCTGTGAGAGGCAGCTTTTTTTTTTTTCCAGTTCACTGCACGACACTTAGGGTTCTGACCTGTGGTAGTTCTTATGCACAGATCCCATGCTCAGATGTGCTGGTGTGTAGTTTGGGTGTTTTTTGTTCAGTTTTAGATGTTCAGCCTATTGTTGTTTCAAGGGGAGAGATCCGAGGATGTCTCCCACTCCACTATGTTTCCCAGAATCCCTCTTTTGTCAAATTTATTGCTTATTATTTCGTATATTTTGATACTGTAGTAAATGTTTTAAAATTTCTATTTATAATTATTTGTTACTACTACATAGAAATATAATTGCTTTTTGTATAGTGATCTTGTATTTTGTAATCTTGATAAGCTCACTTATTCTTGTTAGTTTTAGTAGTTCTAAAGTTTTTTTACTTTTAACAGTTTTTGTTATAGATTCCATAGGATTTTCTACATACATGATAAAGTTGTCTGCTAACAGATGGTTTTAGATCTTTCTTTTCAATCTAGATGCTTTTTATTTCTCTTCATTGTTCTGTTGCACTGGCTAGAAGTTCCAATACTACACTGAATACCAGTGATGAGAATGGAGATTCTTGCTTTGTTTCTGATCTTAGGAGGAAAATATGAATTTTTTGTCAAGTTTACAAAGTTTCTTTGTATTCTTAGTATTTTCAGTAACTACTGTTAAATTTTGTCAAAAACTTTCTGCATCCACTGGGTTTTGTTGTTGTTGTTTTGTTTTTAGTCTGTTAATATAATGAATTACAATCATTGGTTTTTTAATGTTAAACTAACCTTGCATTCCTGGGGTAAACTCCATTTAGTCATGATGTACTATCATTTTTATATATTGTGAAATTTTATTTACTAGAAGATTGTTAAGAATTTTTGCATTTTACTCATGAGGAACATTGGTCTGTAGTTTTCTTTTCTTGTAATATCTTTGCTGGTTTTGGTATCAAAATAATGTTGGTCTTACAGAAGAGGAGAGAGTAAGTTGGGAAATACTCCTCTTCAGTTTCTCTGGAAGAGTTTATGTAAGTTTGGTAATGTTTCTTCTCTAGTTAAATTTTTTCTTTTAAAATGTTGTTTCTCAGTGTGTAAGTTTAAATTATCAATATGAGACCTTTTTTCCCTTCTGATGTAAAAGCTCAATACTATAAATTTTCCTGTAAATACTGCTGTAGCTGAATCCTACAAATGATAATCTGTTTTGTTTTTTCATTTTCATTTGCTTAAAATACATTGTAATTTCTCATGTAATTTCTTCTTTGATTCATAGGTTATTTAAAAGTGTACTATTTAATTTTTAAATATTTGGAAAATTTTTTCAGTTATCTTTTTTAAAAACAATTTCTAATTTAACTTTATCACTGTCAGACAACTTATTTTGTGAAAATTGAATCTTCTTAAATTTATTGAGACTTATTTTATGGCCCAGAATATGATGGTGACTACTCTGGTGATTAGTCCATTCACACTTAAAAAACATTTTTTTCTGCTGTTGTTGGCTGGAGGGTGCTATAAATGTCAATTAAGTTGGTCGACAGTATTTGTTATAATCTTCCATATCCATATTGATTATCCATCTACTATTCTATCAATTGTTGAAGGAATAGTGTTGAAATTTCTGATTATAGTTGTTGACAAGTCTCTTTCTATTTAGAGTTTTTGCTTCATGTATTTTGAACTTCTTGTTATTAGGAACATAATTGTTTGGAATTGTTAAAGCCTCTTAATGAATTGACCACTTCATTATTATAAATTATCTTTCTTATCTCTAGTAATATTCTTTGCCCCGAAATAATTTACTTTGTCTATTATTTATATAATCACTCTGGCTCTACTTTGATTAGCATTAGCATTATATAACCACTCTGGCTAAACTTTGATTAGCGTTAGCATTACTGAAATTTTTATGGAGGATTCATCATGCAGGTATTATCAATCATTAACTCCATTTCTAGCCCCTCTTCCCTCTTTGGAATATGGGGGCCAGAGCTGAAAATTCCAAGTTGGAATTTTGGCTTTATCTTTTTGGTGGCAAGCCCCAATCCAAGAGCCCAATGAAGAGTCATCTCATTGGAACAAAAGATAATGATACCACCCAGGAAATTCCAAGGATTTAGGAACATTCTGTGAGGAGGTCAAAACTGGAGTCAAGACCAAATATTAAAACAAAAGATGCTCCTAGTGCTCTTATCACTTAGAAAATCATGAGGGTTTTAGGAGCTCTGTGCCAGAAACTGGAGTCAGAGACATAGATATAGATAAATTTTCTATTATCATATACATATTTTTCATTCTTTTATTATTTCAGTTTATATAGGCAGCATGGTTGAGTCTTACTCTTTTATTCAATATGAAAATCTCTACTTTTTAATTTTAATCAGGGCACTTAGACCAGCAGTAGAAGAAAATCTTCTGTAAGGACCAGTTAAATATGTTAAGCTTTGTGGGCCACATATAGTCTTTGTTACATACTCTTCTCCTTCTCTTCTTTTTTAAACAACAATTTATAAATGTACAAACCATTCTTAGCTTGAAGGCCATGTAAAAACATGCTCTAGTTAGAGATCAGCCTACAGGCCATTATTTGCCACCCTCCTATAAATCATTTGCATTTTATATAATTATTAACATGGTGGGATTTAAAACTACTATCCTGATATTTGTTTTTTATTTGGCCCATCTGTTCTTTGTTTCCTTTTCCCTCTTTCTGACCTTTTATAAAAATTAAATATTTTTATAATTCTATTTTATTTTATTCATTAGTTTATTAGGTCTAACTCTTAGTTTCTTACTATTTAGTGTTTTTATTATCATATATTTTGCTTCTACATGTTATAAGTGCTACAATATATTATTTTTGCTTTAAGTGATCAATTATCTTTTGAAAAGATTTAAAAAATAAGAAAAAAGTCTTTTATGTTTACCCACACACTCTTCATTCCTTTATATACATTCATATTTCTATCTGGTATCATTTTCTTCTGTCTGAAGTATTTCCTTTAACATTTTTGAGGTGAATATCTGCTGGTGATTAATTCTTTCAGCTTTTGTATGTCCAAAGAAACCTTAAGGTTCTGTTTCTGGGTAAAATGGAGTAAGTGTACTCCACCCTGTCTCT
>NW_006441386.1:6398585-6401194 GCF_000325575.1 Pteropus alecto
GACAGAATATATGGAACAGCTAGCTGAGGACTCCGAAAAGTCAATAATAGCAGGAACATTGGAAAAGACGAGAATTAGGAGTACCACTGAGCCAGTTCTGAGTCTACTAATTTTTTTCTCCAGTATCCTCCACTCTCAGCACCATATAGCCTGAAACCAAAAGGAACTTTGGCATGAATAGTGAGAAGTCCAGGAGAACTCTTCTAGTTCTGGCCCGAGGATCAGGAAAAGGACATTCTAATGCTCAGAGAGAGGAGAAAAATCTTTTTTTCTTTTCTTTTCTCCAAGCCCTCATGCTACAGTCCCAAGTGGTTCTGTGTTAGTGATGTGAGACATCCTAATGGAGCCCACAGGACCAGTTCCTCAATAACCACAAACTACCAAAATGATTACATAGATAACCTGAATAGTTCCATATCAAATGAAAAAATTGAATTCATAGTTAGAATTTTCCAAGGATCTCATCTAGGTCTGATGCTTTCTGTTTGGGAAGGTTATTAGCTATTGATTGTTTCCTTAATAGGTATAGGCCTATTCAGATAGTCTATACCTTCTTGTGTGAATTTTGGCAGATTGTATCTTTTAAGAAATTTATCCATTTTGTCCAGGTTATCAAATTATTGTGGTCATAGAGTAATTTATAATATTCCTTTATTATCCTTTTTATGTGCATAGGATCTATACCTCTGTCTCCTATTCCATTTCTGATGCTAGTAATTTAAGTCCCTTCTCTCTTTTTCTTAGTTAGCCTATATATAAGCTTATCAATTTTATTGACCTTTTCAAAAACAACAGCTTTTGGTTTCATTAACTTTCTCTATTTATTTCCTGTTTTCAATTTCATTTATTTTTCTTTTATTTTTATTATATCCTGTAACACAGGAACTCCAGGCCAGGTACCTGCACCTGGGCCTTGGATATTCCATAAAAACCACCAGGAGGGCCAGCAAAGTGAGACACTCCATTTATTACTCACAATACAACGTAGCTTCAGCACTTGGTCTGTTGGAGCTGCAGGAAAAGGCAGCCAGCCAAGAGCAGCCATTGTTTATGTGCAAGCAGAAGAGAAGGGGATTGCCTCCTCCCAGGTAACAAAGGTCTTCCTCTGTAGGTGTGCTGGATTGCTGCCTATCTAGTGTTAGAGAGGACCGGACCAGCCATGTCTTCGAGCAGAGCAGAAAGATAATGTCCATGGGAATGGCCAAAGGGGCACATAGTGCCCATGGGAGCAACGAGAAGTGTCCTTGTGGGCAAACACAGCCCAGGGAAAGCTTTGTTCACTGTCCTCCTTGGGGCTGCTGACCCAGAAGTCCTCTTTGCTTCCCATGTCCATGGAGGGACTATGTTTGAATTAACCTCACTTATCCTTTCTTCTGCTTACTTTGAATTTAATTGGCTCTTCTTTTTCTAAAGTGGAAGCTTAGTTGATTGATTTTAGGTCTTTCTTTTTATAAACATACTCAATGCTGTAAATTTCCCTCTAAGCACTGCTTTCACTGCATCCTACGAATTTTGATGTGTTTTCATTTCATTTTGTTCAAAATATTTTAAAATCTCTTTTGAGATATTTTTGACCCATGTGTTATTTAGAAGTATGTTGTTTAATATATAGGTATTTGGGGATTTTCCAGCTATCTTTCTGTTATTAATTTTTAGTTTAATTCCATTGTAATCTGAGAGCGGAAATTGTATGATTTGTAGTCTTTTAAATTTATTAAGGTGTGTTGATGGCCCAGCATGTAGTCTATTTTGGTGAATGTTCCTTGTGAGCTTGAGAAGAATATATATTCTGCCATTATTGGATGAAGTGGTTTATAGATAGATGTACATTACATCCAGTTGATTGATGGTGGTGTTGTGTTCAACTATGGCCTTACTGATTTTCTGCCTGCTGGATCTATTTCTGATAGAGGGGTGCTGAAGTCACCAAATAGTGGATTCATCTATTTTTCCTTGCAGTTCTAAGAATTGTTATGTATTTTTGAGATTTTAGAGATTATCATTATGTAATACTCTTCTTTATCCCTGATAACTTTCCTTATTTTGAAGTGTGCTCTGTCTGAAATTAATATAGCTACTCTTGCTTTCTTTTAATTAGTATTAGCGTAGTATACCTTTCTTCATCCATTTACTTTTTTTTTTAATGCCTATAGCACCTGATATTCCTAGGTGATCTCCCAGCCAAGTACTAACCAGGCCCAACTCTGCTTAGCTTCCGAGATCAGACAAGATCTGGCATGTTCAGGGTGGCATGGCCATAGACTTTCTTCCATTTACTTTTAATCTATGTGTGTGTTCATAATTCAAGTGGGTTTCTTGTAGACACCATATACAGTAGTTGGGTCTTGTTCTTGGATCTACTCTGACAATCTATTTTAATGGTGCATTTATTTATTTATTCCATTTTTATAAATCTATTTATTTAAATTAGTTTCAAGTTGTGTTCATAAGTGGGTTTCTTGTAGACACCATATACAGTAGTTGGGTCTTGTTCTTGGATCTACTCTGACAATCTATTTTAATGGTGCATTTATTTATTTTATTTATTTTTATAAATCTATTTATTTAAATTAGTTTCAAGTATACAGTACATTGGTTAGATATCTATA
>NW_006441386.1:6403885-6410741 GCF_000325575.1 Pteropus alecto
TCTTTATATTTAAAATTTGTTTCTTTTAAACCACCTATAGTTCAGTCTTGTTTTCTGATTCACCCAATCTCTTTATTTTAATTGATGCATTTAGACCATTGATATTCAAAGTGATTATATAGTTGGGTTAATATCTACCATATTTGTTACTGTTTTCTACTTGTTACCCTTGTTCTTTTTTCCTATTTTGTCTCCCACTCTTTTTCTGCTGTGTGGTTTTAACTGAGCATTTTTATTTAATATTCTCTCCTTTCTTAACATATCTGTTATGCTTCTTTCTTTTTTCTTCTTTTTCTTTTTCTTTTTTTTTGTGGTTGTCCTCAAGTTTGCAATAAATATAAACAATTAACCCAATACCATGTCACAGGTAGTGCAAGTACCTTATAATAACAAAATAATCCTAGTTTCTCCCTCTTGTTTTTGTATTATTGTTGTCAGTTATTTCACTTGTATGTAGACATGTGTATATACACATAAGCATACATAATCCAATACATTGTTGCTATTATTATTTTGAACAATCATCTGTTAGATCAATTAAGAATGTGAAATATAAAAATTTTTATTTTACCTTTACTTTTTCTTTCTCCAAAGTTCTTTTGTTCTTTACGTAGATTTGTATTTCTGATTTATAGCATTTGTTTCCTTAAGGAAATTCTTTTCACATTTATTGCATGGCAGGTCTACTGGAAACAAATTTCTTCAGTTTTTGTTTGTCTAAGAAAGTCTTTATTTCTCCTTTACTTTTTTAAGGATAATCTCATAAGGTACAGAATTTTAGGTTGTTTTTTTTTAATCAATGCTTTAATTATTTTTCTCCACTCTCTTCTTGCTTTCATAGACTTCGAGGAGAAGCCAGATGTAATTCTCATCTTTGCTCTTCTATTGGTAAGGTGTCTTTTTAACCCTGGCTTCTTTCAGGATTTTTTCTTTATCTTTGATTTTCTATAGATTGAATATGAAATGTCTCAATGTACATTTTTGGCATGCATCCTACTTGATGTTTTCTAAGGTTCCTGGATCTGTAGTTGTGTATCTGACATTAATTTGAGGGAAATTCTCAGTCATTATTGTTTTAAAATTTTCTTCTGTTTTCCTCTCTTCTCCTTCTGTTATTAGCATTATGCATATGTTACACCTTTTGTAGCTGTCCCATAGTCCTTGGATATTCTGTTCTTCCCCTGCCCCAGCCATTTTTTTTGTATTTCTTTTTTCAATTTTGAAGGTTTCTAAGGAGGTGTCCTCAAGCTCAAAGATTCTTTCCTTAGGTATGTCCAGTGTACTAATAAGCCCACCAAAAGCATTATTCATTCTGTTACAGTACTTCTTAATCTCTAGCATTGGTTTGTAAGAATTTTCATCTCTCTGCTCGCATTGCTCTTCTTTTCTTGCATGCTGTCTACTTTATTCATAGAGCCCTTGGCATATTGATCATAGCTGTTTTAAATTCTCTGTTTGATAATTCTAACATCCTTGCCATGTCTGGTTCTGATGCTTGCTCTATATCTTCAGATTGTGTTTTTGCCTTTTAGTATGACTTGTGATTTTCTTCTTAGTAGTTGGACATGATGTACTGGTTGAAAGGAACGGCTGTAGATAAGCCTTTAGCAATATAGTGATAAGATGTGTGTCATGGGAAGCATACTATAGTCCTATGGTTATGTCTCAGTTTTTTAGTGAAACTATGATTCTGGACTGAGTTTCAAAAGTGTTTCTCATTTGCTTTTTCTCCCTTAGAGGAGACAGGATGGCAATAGTGGGCTGGAGTTGGGTATTTCTCTTCCCTCAAGTGAGTTAGGTTTTGATAAAACCCTAGCAGTTAGGCTCTGGTTAGATAGTTTCTCCTGAGGGCAGGGTTTGTTAAGAACAGAATGCACTGGCATATTTCAAAATGGTTTGTTTTCTCCTCCCCACTGCCAGAAGCATGAGGGGATTTTTCTGATATTAACTGTGAGAACCTGGTAGAGCTCCAGGAGGTATAACTCACAAAAGAGTGTGTGAATGTCGGGGGGAGGGTCACCTTATAATTGTATCCCTCTGGAGTTTTTCTCTCTCAGAATTGTCCACACTGAGCCTTCAGCAATTTGTCAATTATAGTTCAGGTTTCCCTATGCTGGCACTGGTTCCCTATGGTTTCTGCTCATGAGTTTCTGCCCTGGTAAGTTGTAATTCTCTATCTAATTCTCTGTGACTAATGATGTTGTCTCTGCAGCTTTGGGTGCAGCAGTTTTCCCTGTGACCTAACTTCTCTGATGGATCTAAGAAGAGTTGTTGATTTTTCAGTTTGTTCAGCCTGTTACTTGTTGTTAGGACAGAGTGGTGACTTCCAAACTTCCTACATGCTGGATGGGAACTTTCCCTTCTATTTTTAGTTTGCTGAAAAGTATTTTTATCATGAATGGATATTGAATTTTATCAAATGCTTTTTTTCTCCTACTATTGAGATGACGATGGCATTTTTAATTTTTATTCTGTTAATATGTTACATTATATTGACTGAATTTTTTTTATATAAATCAACATTGAATTCCTTGGAAAAATTTCACTTGATCTTCACGTTTTATCTGTTTTATATAATTCTTGGTTGATTTGCTAATCTTTGTAAAGGAAAGATTTTTGTATCTTTCTTCATGAGAGCTATTGGCCTATAGCAGGGATCAGCAAACTTTTTCTGTAAAATCGGGTGGTAAATATTTGAGGCTTTGTGGACTGTATAATCTGTGCCACAACTACCCAACTCTGCCACTGTAACATGAAAGCAGCAATAGATGATATTAAATAAATGGATATGGCTGTGTTTTAATAAAACATTATTTACATAAACAGATTGCAGGCTGCCTTTGACTCACAGGCCACGCTGTGCTGATCCCTTATCTACATTTTGTAAAGTTTTTTATTTTTCCTTTTGTAATGTCTTTGTCTGGTTTTGGTATCAGAGTAATACTGGCCTCATAAAATTACTTGGGAAGTATTCCCTTCTATGTCTTCTAAAAGTTTCTGGGGATTGGTATTATCTCATCCTTAATTATTTGCTAGAATTTACTAGTGAAGCCATCTGGGCCTAGAATTTTTCCTTGTTGGAAAGTTTTAACTATAAAATATAAATTTTAGTAGATATAGATTCATTCAGATTGTCTATTTCTTCTTTTTTTAACTGACATATAATTCACATACCACAAAATTCACTTTTTAAGTGAATAAGTCAGTGGTTTTTAGTATATTCATAGAGTTGTAAAACCATTATCTAATTTCATAAATTTTCATCTCCTCCCCCAAACTCCCATACTCATTAGCAAACACTCCTCATTCTCCCCTCTTCCCAGCTCTTGGCAACCACTTTCTGTTTCTATGGATTTGCTTATTCTGGATATTTCATATAAATGAAATCATATAATATGTAACTTTTGTGGCTAGCTTCTTTCACTTAGCATAATGTTTTCAAGGTTCATCCATATTGTAGCATTTGTAAGTACTTCATTAATTTTTATCGCTGAATATTATTCCATTGTATGGATATACCACATTATATTTATCCGTTCATTAATGATGGGTATGAGGGTTGTTTACATTTTTTGGCTACTCCATAGTAGCCAATGTTGCTATAAACATTTATGTACAAGTTTTTGTGTGAACATACTTTTTCATTTATCTTGGGTGTATACATAGAAGTAGAATTGCTCTTTTGGCATCTCTATGTTTAACTTTTGAGATACTGCCAAACTATTTTCCAAAGCGACTGCACCATTTTATATTTCTGCCAGCAATGTATGAAAGTTTCAATTTCTCCACATTCTTGTCAACACTTTTTAAATTGTCTTTCTTTTTATTATAGCCATCATAGTGTGGTTTTGATTTTGATTTTTTTAGTGACTAATAATGTTGAACTTTTTTTCATGTGCTTATTGGCCATTTGTATGTATATCTTCTCTGGAGAAATATCTGTTAAAATATTTTTCACATTTAAAAAGTGAGTTATTCATCTTTTTATTGCTATGTTGTTAGAGTTCTTTATGTACTCTGAAAATTAGTCCCTTATCAAATAGTTTGTAAATATCTTCTCCCATTCTGTGAGTTGTCTTTCCACTTTCTTGATGGTGCTTTGAAATTAAAAAAAATCAAAATTTTGAGGAAATTCAATTTACCTATTTTTTACTTTATTACTTATACTTTTAGTATCTTATCTGGAAAAAAAAATTGCTTAGTCCAAGATCACAGAGATTTACACTTGTATTTTCTCCTGAGTTTTATAGCTTTAGCTCTTACATTTAGGTCTATGATCCTTTGAGTTAATTTTTGTATATGGCTAGAGGAAGTTTTCTTTATTTCATTTTTAAACTGTTTACTTTTAATGTATATAAACTCAATTGATTTTTGCATGTTTCTCTTGTATTCTACAATATTGCTGAATTTGTTTATTGGTTCGTGTGTGTGTGTGTGTGTGTGTGTGTGTGTGTGTGTATTCCTTAGGATTTTCTATATACAAGATACTGTTATCTGCACATAGAGATAGTTATACTTTATCTTTTCCAATATGGATGTCTTTTTCCCTTTTTCTTGCCTAATTTCCCTGGCTAGAATGTTCAGCACAATGTTGAATATAAGTGATGAGAATGGATATCTTTGTTTTACTCTGGATCTTAGAAGGAAAGCTTTCAGTTTTCACCATTGCATATGATGTTAGCAGTGCATTTTTAATAACTGCCCTTTCCACATTGAGAAAGCTTCCTTTTATTTCTAGTTTGTTGAGTGTGTTTATTATTATAAGGGTGTTAGATTTTGTCAAATGCTTTTTCTAAATTTATTGAGATAATCATGTTGTTTTGCTCTTTATTCTATTAATATAGTTATTAACTTAGTTGATTTTTAAATGTTGAACTGATCTTGCATTTCTGGAATACATCCCCCTTGGTCATACTATATTATCTTTTTTATATGTTAGTGGATTCATTTTCTAGTATTTTTTTGAGAATTTTTGTGCTTATATTCCTAATGATTACTGGTCTATAGTTTTCTTTTCTTACACTGTCTTTGTCTGGTTTTGGTATCAAGGCCACAGAGAATGAGTTGGTAAATATACTCTCCTATTTTTGAAGAGTTTTTGAAAGATTGATATTAATTCTTCTTCCCCACAACTTTGAGATATAATTGACAAATAAAAATTGTATATATTCAAAGGTACAATGTGATGTTTTAAAATTTATATATACTTTGTGAAATATTTACTACAATCAAGCTAATTAACATATATGTCACCTCATATAGTTTCCTTTTTTTTTTTTGAGGCGAATGCACCTGAGATTTACTTTTAGCAAATTTCAAATATATGATACATTATAGTTACCATTCTGTACATTATGTCTTCATAACTTACCCATCTTATAATTGAAAATTTGTACCCTTTGACCAACATTTCCCCAATTCACCATACCCCAGACTCTGGTAACCACTGATCAACTCTCTGTTACTATGAGTTTGACTTTTTTAGATTCCATATATAAATGAGACATGGCAGTATTTTTCTTTCTGTATCTGGCTTACTTCACTTTGCATAATGTCTTCGAGGTTTATCTATGTTGTTGCAAATGGCAAGATTTCTATCCTCTTTAAGGCTGAATAATATTCTATTTTCTATATGCCACATTTTTTTTTCTTTCTTTATCCATTGTCAGATACTTAGGTGGTTTCTATATATTGGCTTTGAATAATGCTGCTATAAATATGGGAACGCAGATAGCTCTTTGAGATAGTGATTTTATTTCCTTTGGATATATTCCCAGAAGTGAGATTACTGGTCATATAATAGTTATATTTTTAAAGTATTTTTACAAAACTCCATGCTGTTTTAAATAGTGGCTGTACCAATTTACAGTCCTATCAACATTGTGTAAAGGTTCCCTTTTCTCCATTTCCAGTCCAACAATTGTTATTGTTTGAATTTTTGATAACAGCCATCCTAACAAGTATAATTGATACAGCATTTTGATTTTAACTTGCATTTCCCTGATGATTGGTTGTGTTTAGCATCTTTAATATATCTGTTGGCTATTTGTATTTCTTCTTTGGAAATATGTCTAGTGAGATCCTTTGCTCATTTTCAAATTAAGTTATTTGTTTTTTCGTTATTGAGTTATATAAGTTCCTTATATATTTTGGGTATTAACCCCTTATAAGATATATTGTTTGCTCCCATTCTATAGATTGCCTTTTAATTTTGTTAATTGCTTCCTTGCTGTGGAGAAACTTTTTGGCTCAATGTGGTTCCACTTGTTTATTTTTGCTTTTGTTACCAATCCAAAATGACATTGCCAAGACCAATGTCAAGAAGTTTTTCCCGAATCCACAAAAGCCAACCAAAATAAAGAAAACGGAAACACAAAGACAAGGAAGCAATGAAAACAGCAAGCTACCAGAAAGCAAAAGATAAGAAGACCTCATAGTCTAATAATCACCCTAAATGTAAATGGACTGAACTCACCAATAAAAAGGCACAGAGTTGCAGAATGGATCAAAAAACAAAACTCAACCATATGCTACCTTCAGGAGACACATCTTAGCTCCAAAGACAAATAGAGACTCAAAGTGAAAGGGTGAAAAATGATGTTTCAAGCAAATGGCATTCAGAGAAAAGCAGGAGTAGCAGTGCTAATATCAGACAAAATAGACTTCAAAATAAAAAAGGTAAAGAAAGACACTGAGGGACACTTAATAATGATAAAGGGAATCATGCACCAAGAAGACATAACACTTATTAATGTCTATGCTCCAATCACGGAGCCCCGAAATATGTAAAGCAATTACTAACAGAACTAAAGGAAGAAACAGACAAAAACACTATTGTAGTAGGGGACCTAAATAC
>NW_006441386.1:6413554-6418011 GCF_000325575.1 Pteropus alecto
TGAAAAGATGCTCAACATCACTAGCTATTAGAGAAATGCAAATCAAAATCACAATGAGGTACCATCTCACACCTGTTAGAATAGCTATAATCAACAGGACAAGTAATAACAAATGTTGGAGAGGATGCAGAGAAAAAGGAACCTTCATGTTGGTGGGACTGCAAATTGATACAGCCACTATGGAAAACAGTATGGAGTTTCCTCAAAAATCTAAGAATTGATCTATCATATGATCGAGCAATCCCTCTACTGGATATTTACCCCAAAGACTTGAAACTCCATATTTGAAAATATATTTGCACACTGATGTTCATAGCACTATTATTCACAGTGGCCAGGACATGAAAGCAACTGAAGTGTTCTATGATAGATGATTGGCTAAAGAAGCTGTGGAACATACATACAATGGAATATTACTCAGCCATAAGAAGAGATGAAATACTGCCACTTGCGACAACATGGATGGACCTCGAGATAATCATGCTAAGCGAAATAAGCCAGACAGAAAAAGTTGAAAATTACATGATATCACTGATATGTGGGATATAAACCTAAAAGCAACAAATGAACTGGACAAACAAACAGAGACTCAGGGACATGGGCAATGGACTAGTGGTTACCAGAGGGTAGGGTATGGAGAAGGAGAGGAGAGGTAGACGGGGTAAAAGGAGTCAAACATGGGGATAGGGGATGGGTGAAGTGGGTAAAGGGGATCAAATATATGGTAGCTCAAGGAAACTGGACTTTGGGTGGTAATCACACAATAGAATATATAGATGTCAAATTATAATGTACACCTGAAAATTATATAATTGTGTTAACCAATGTTGTCCCAATAAACTTAATAAAAAAAAATAATAATAAAGCAAAACAAAATTTGGCAAAAGATGTTTAAGACCAGTACACTTAAAACTACAAAACATTACTCAGAAAAATTTATGACTTAAATGCATTATCAACAGGATTTCTATCACTACCTCCAAAAAGAGAATGTTGGTTCTTGAGGGAAGGGGTGTGTGAAAAATCTTACTCTTTTATATAAAGCACAGATATACAGACAGTACCAAAAAGATATAAATATATCTGTTTTATTAAAATATAATATGGGGTTGATTATGAAAATTATGTCTAAAAAGATATAGAAAAGCTAACCCACTGGCCAAAAAGGGTTGAGAAATAATGACTTAAATAAATGGAGAGATTATCATATTCATGAATAGGAAGTCTGAATACAATTAAGATGCCATTTCTCCCAACCTGATCTACAGATTTAATGCAATACCAATCAAAATCACAGCAAGCTTTTCTCTTCCTGTAAAAATTAACGAACTGATTTTAAAATTTATGTAAAAGTGCAAAAAACTTAAAATAACCAAAACAACTTTGAAAAAATCAGAGAACTTAAACTACCTATTTCAAGATGTATTATAAAGTGACAGTTACCAAGACAATGTGGTACTAGCAAAAAGATAGGTACATAGACCAATGGAATAGAATAGAGTCCAGAATATCCATGGTCAATTGCTTTCCAACAGAAGTGCCAAAGCAATGGATAATATTTTATCCATTGTGCCAAATGGATAATATTTTCAATGAATGGTGCTGCAACAATTGGATAACCACATGTAAAAAAATGAACATCAATCCTCATTTCGCATTATACATACAAATTAAGTCAATTTTTCAGGTATTGGGATATTTTCCAGTTTTCTTTCTATTACTGATTTCTAGTAAATTTCATATAAATAAGAGCTAATCTACAATATTTCCAGATGAAAACATAAAATTATTGTAACCTTAGGTTTGTCAAATATTTCTTAAATAGAACACAAAAAGCACAAACTATCAAAGAAAATAATCAATAAATTATATTTTCTCAAAAAAAAACCTTGCTTTTAATAAAACGGTTTGGGATGTTTCCGTTGCAATCAATTAAAAAACAAAAAAGGAGATTTAACCCCGTCTTTCCCACTGAATGAAACTTAAAACCCTAGGACTATTGTTCCAGCCTCCAGGCAATCTCATGGTAGCATTAGGGGCAGGCAAAAGTGATTAGGCAGACACCACATACTTCATGCAAGGAGAGCCTACTATGTGACAAGACAAGAGATACTGTGATGTCAAGAGTGTTGGGAGACTCCACGTAGCTCTAAAGGAGGATGCAGTAATGAGTAGTGTGTTGCAAAGCAGAGAAACTAAAGCCCTGGCATTCTAATCAGAAGTCTAGGAAGAGAGGTCCTTGGGAGCTGAAAAGTATCAGCAAAATTTCTGAGAAAAAGGTGCTCGAGAAAACAATTTGGTAAAGTTGTGTATAAACTCCTGGACTCATCTCTGAGCTTTGCATGTGTGGATCTGACCTTAAACAACACAGACTTTATGGAACAGACCACTGCCCAGGACTTAGGTTGGCCACTGTGTGTACATACACAGGATATATTTAAATAATACTGTAAAGACTTTCGGAACAGAGCTGACATTGCAGCCACAGCCCATAGAGTACAGGCAGTCTCTTGCAGCTTGAACCTAACCAAATTGCCCATTTTTTAAAACTTTACCTTTTCCATAGGATTTAAGCAAGGCCCAGAAGTGTACGACATAATAGTTAAAATTTCCAGAATGTAACTCCAAATTACCTTACATATGAAGAATAAGGAAAATCTAAATATCTTATAAGAAAGACAATTAATAGATAGCAACCCCAAGATGGCGCAGATGTTGGAATTAATAGGCCAAGATTTTAAAGCACCTATTTAACCATGCTACTATTTTCAGAAAGAATGGAAGGATAGAAAGCCTCAGCCCAGAAATAGAGAATATTTTTTTAAAAACCGGTTAGATATTTTAGAACTTAAAAATAATTAAAAATGTTAAATCATCAGATGAGTTCAAAAGCAGATGCAGATGACAGAAGAAAGTAAACTTGAAAATAAGCTTTAAAAATTATCCAACAAAGTCTATGGCCATACCACCCTGAACAAACCCGATCCCCTCTGTTCTCAGAACCTAAGCAGGGTTGGGCCTGGTTAGTACTTGGATAGGAGACCACCTAGGAAGACCAGGTGCTGTCGGTGTAAAAAAATAAGTAAATAAATAAAATAAGGGATTGTAAGCTGACAAGGTCCTTGCAATCTGCGAGGTCAACCAAGGGTTGCCTCACCTAAAAAAATAAAAAAAATAATAAAATTATCCAACATGAATAGCAGAGAGGGAACAGACTGGAAAAAGTCAGGAGAGTTTTAAAGAAAAAATGATGTGGTACAGAAAAATATTTGAAAAAAATATGGTTTAAACTTCTGAAACTTGGGAAAATAAATAAACTTATAGATTCAAGAAGTTCAGCAAATTCCAATTAAGATAAACTCAATACACATTCACACACATCATGATCAAAATGATGAAAACTAAAGATAAAGAAAATATCTTGAAATCAGTCATAGAAAAGTGGCACATTACACACAAGGTAACACTTGTTTGAATGACTAGAGATTTATCATCTGAAATCGTGAAGGCCAGAAGGAAGTAATACAACATTTTTTAAGTGCTATAAGAAAAGAATTGTCAACTCGAAATTCTATATCTAGGAAAAATATCCTCCAGGGATAAATGTGAAATAAAAATATTTTGAGATGAAGAAAAACAAAGAAAATTTATTAACAACAGAACTGCACTAAAAGAAATGTTAAAGACATTTCAAGAAGGAAATAATACCGGAGGGAATCTTTGGCTCTCAGAAATAAAGGAAGAGCAGCAGAAATTATAGATATCTGGGTAAATATATTATTTTTTCTTTTTAGGTTCTTTAAAATATAAAAATTATAACACTCTCTAATAAGTTTTTTTGAAAGAAAAGTATAACTGATATTTATAACCAATAAACCTGATACAGAAGAGGGGATTGGGACAGACCAGGAGTGGGTGCGAAAAGAGACTGGGAAAGTCAGCAAGAAAGCGAAAGGGCAGTGAAGAGGAAGTTGGGGTTTACCATGCAAACTGCCACTCTCCTCAGCCCCTTCTGGGGAGAAGGATATGCCCATGTCTCCTCAGTCTGCTCTCCTCTATTTTGCTCTGGTCCCGACTAGGTCTCCTGCCTGAGTCACTCAAATTTAGTCCCTATCCAGGCCTTCAGAGGGAGGGAAGATGTCCTCTAAGAACCTGAGCCCCAGAGATGGGGTCTCCCTTGAGATCTGGCCTATTGTGTTCTCTCCCACCATTTCTAGGTTACCTGGATCCCTAGGACAAATTAGGAATCTCCCTTTTGGCTTAAAATAGCTTTTTTTTTTTAGAACAGTTTTAGATTCTAATGGCATTTTCTATGTATATATATGTAATACATATGACAACTACAACATAAAGAGGCATAAGCTTTCTTTCACTACAAGTGATAAAATATTAATTTTAATTAACATTAATTAATATTAATTAACATTTCACTACAAGTGATAAAATATTAATTTTAA
>NW_006441386.1:6420653-6425475 GCF_000325575.1 Pteropus alecto
TTGACAGGATGAAGACCCAGGATCTACAACCAAGAATAATTTATCCAGCAAAGCTATCATTTAGAGTTGAAAGACAGATAAAGAGCTTCCCAGACAAAGGAATTTAAGCTAAAGGAATTTATCACCACCAAGCCAGTATTACGGGAAATTTTGGAGGGACTTCTTTAAGAAGAAAAAACGCGTATCAAAAACAGGAATAAAGAATGGTAACAACTACATTCCTATCAATAAGTACCTTAAATAGAAAAGAATTAAGTGCTCCAACCAAGGGATGGAGTGGCTGAAAGGATAAGAAAACAAGACCCCTACATATGAAAAGGAAGGGAGTGGAAAAAGATATTGCTCTGATTGACCTAGAAGGTATTTAAGTCAGACAGAGAAAGATAAACACTATGTGATTTCATTTACATGCGAATCTAAGGAATAAAAAGAACAAACTAATCAAAAACAGACTCACAAATATAGTGGACAATTTGGTGTCAGACAGAGGGGATGGGGGTTTGGGGGCTGGGACAATGGGGTAAAGGGCTAAAAAGGTACAAATTAGTAGCTGATGGACGGTCATGAGAATGGGGAGCACAGCATAAGGAATGCAGTTAGCATTAATATGTTGGCTAGGTGGAGGGTCAGGGGAGGGGGGTGCAACTGGGGCATTGTTTTATGAATTAAATACATGTCTAACCAATGTACTGTATACTTGAAGCTAAATAAAAAAAAGAGTGAAGGAAAGAAAATTGCTTTTATGGATTGGAATCTGAAAAAAAAATAACAAAGATAATAGCAGAAATCAATGAAATTTAAAATAAAAACAATAGAAAAATTATTTAAACCAAAAGCTGTTTCTTAGAAAAGATGGATAAAATTCCTAAACCTCTAGCCAAATAACAAAAAAAGAAAGAAAGAAAGAAAAGGAAGGAAGGAAAAAAGAAAGGAGAATTGAATTGAATTGAATCGAATAGAATTGAATTGAATTAGACCAATTTCTCAAAAGCCACAAATTACCAAAACTCACACGAGGTAATAGATAATCCCATACTATTCGAAAAATTGACTTTGTAGTTTAAAATCTTCCAAAGGAAAAATCTCCAGGACCAGTAATTAATCTGGGGAATTTTATTCAAGATCTAAAGAAACTAAATTCTAAACAATCTCTTCTGGAAAATAGAAAAGTAAGTATTCTTCAAATTGCTGAATGAGGCCAGCATTACCTTTATAACAATACTAGACAATGATAATACAAAAGAAAAAAAAAAGGAGTCTATACAAACCAATGGTTTTTAGGAACATAGATATAAAATTTTCAAAAAAAAATAGTAAATTGAATTCATCAATATATAAAACAATAATACACCACAACCAAGTGAGCTTTATTATAGCAATACAAGATTGGATTAATATTTGAATATTAAGTAATGTGAGCCATCTTATTAACAGTCTAAAGAAGAAAAAACATATGATCATATCAATGCAAGCAGGGGAAGCATTTGACAAGATTCAACATCCATTCCAGATAAAAATTCCCTTCAAAGTAGGAATAGAAAGAAATTTCTTCAACCTGCTAAAGGGCATCTACAAATTACCCAGAGCTAAAATTATACTTATTGGTAAAAGGCTGACCGCTTTCCCTAAGTTCAGAAACACAATAAGAACATTAACTCTCACCACTTTTATTGAACATTTGCATTGAAAAACCAAGCCAGGGCAATAAAATAAGAAAAGAAATAAAGGGCATACAGATTGGAAGAGAAGAATTAAAACCTTTTTATTTAGAGAATACATGACTTTCTCCATAGAAAATCCCAAGAAGTCCACACACAAAAAAGCTCCTAAAACTATAAATTTATAAAGATTAAAACATAATTTAATATCTATGCACTATCAGCAAACGATTGGAAACTGAAAATTTAAAAACAGTATCATTTACAACAGCATCAACATAAGAAATACTTGAGAATAAAACTAATAAAACATGCAGGATATTTATGCTAGACATGGCAAAACACTTTCAAAAGAAATCTAAAAAGACCTAAACAAAAGAAAAGGCATAGAATGTCCACAGATTAGAAGACTTGTTATAGGTAGAATGACAATATTCCCTAAGTAATCTATAAATTTCACCCAACAGAAATCAAAATCCTAGTAAGATTTTTGTAGATATATACACGCTGATTCTAAAATATGTAAGTAAAGGCAAAGGAATTAAATTTGTCACAACAAATTTGAAAAAGAAAATATTGGAAGACTTAAGTGTAAGTCTTACTTAAGACTTACTATAACGCAATAATCCAGTAATTAAGACTGTGTAGTTCCGGCAAAGAGATAGACACATAGATCAGTGCAATAGAATACAGAGTATAATAGATCAATGTAAAAAAAAAAGTAGAGAAATAGATCCACATAAATATAGGTAACTGATTTTTGACAAAAATTCAAACATTTCAATGGAGTAAGTATAATTTTTACAATAAACAGTGCTAGAACATTAGATATTCACATGGAGAAATAAATGAACTTCAACCTAGCCTCACAGCTTATATCAAAAAATTGTCTCAGAAGAATAATAGATCTAAATATAAAATATAAAACTCTAAAAATTTTAGAAAAAAAAAAAACCAGGAGAAACTGTTGTGACCTTAGGTTAAGCAAAGAGTTCTTAGATATGACACCAAAACTATAATTGGCAAAATAAAAAATTGGGAGTTTCATCAAAATTATAAACTTTTGCTCTGTGAAATTCATGATTGAGAAAAGGAGAAAACCCTATGTTCATAGCAGCACAATTTACAATAGCCAAGATATGGAAGCAAACTAAATGCCCATCAACAGATGATTGGATAAAGAAGTTATGCTTCGTATATACAATGGAATATTACTCAGCCATTAAAAAAATTAAATCCTACCATTTGCAATGGCATGGATGGACCTAGAGGTTATTATGCTGAGTGAAACAAATCAGAAAAAGATATATGCCATATGATTTCACATATATGTGGAATTTAAGGAACAAAAAGAACAAACTAATCAAAAGCAGACTCACAGATATAGAGGACACTCTGGTGACAGCTAGAGGGGAGGCTGGGAGAAAGGGATGAAAGGTTAAAGAAGTACAGATTAGAGTTGATAAATGGTCATGGAGATGGGGAGCATGACGTAGAGAATGCAGTCAGTATTAATGTTATGGCTAGGTGGAGAGCCAAAGGAATAAAAAAGCAATTAAGTGGATCTTTTTATAAACTATATAAATGTCTAACAAATGTACTATATACTTGAAATGAATAATAAAATAAAATTTTTGAAAAATAAAAGAAAAAAAGATAAGTTACAGAAAGGAAGAAAATATTTGCAGAAGATATATCCAAGAAAGGACTTGTACCTAAAGCACATAGGTACTATATCCTGGAGCCTGCTAGCAAGGCCTGAGGGAGGGACTTGGCCATGCCGTGTCCAGATGACATGTGGAAGGAGCAGGACTTCGCCTCCCGCCCTGGTCCTCATTTCACCTCCAGCTTCAACAACTCTCTCACGAATATTGTCCCCGTCTGGACACTTGGACCAACTGCCTTTCTGTCTAGGTACATTAGCTGAGTGTCACCAATTACATTAATGCAGTCAATTAAGTCAAAGAAGTATATATTCCAGATGAAAACTCCCTAAGTCTAAGGCATCTGTTTGTGTAAAAGTTGGCCAGTTACTGTAGATCTATTCAAGGCGTACAATTATCCATCTAAGATCTTTTCCTAAGAAAAGTTCTCTACTGAAAATGGAGACTAGATCTCTACGGACCCATTTATAAAAATCTCCAGGTGGTCAGATCTAAAAACTGAATTCTCAGCCTTTTTCTGCCAATAATGGGAATAATTTGTCAGTTGTAAATGAACAAAAACAAGATGGTAACATAAAATTAGTACAGATGAAAATTACAATAAAAAATAAATATTTCAAAAATAAAATTAGAAAAATAATATCAATGTTCTATTGGTGCTTCAGAGTCACTTTTGTTGAAGTACAAAGAGTTCCCCGAAAAAGTTGGTAAAGTTAACAAGGAGACCATGTTCTTATCATGGACATGTCTATTCCAGTCCTGATCAGGGCCCAGTGGACATCAGTGACATCACAAAGTCTGAGTTGTCACAAAGCAGTTCCCTGACCAATGAGGAGCTGGAGCATGAGGATACAGCAGGATAAGCACTGGTATCTGGAAAGGCCCAGGCCAGCAAGACAGTCCAGCTGGTCCAATTGGGGTGGGGCAAAAGGCAGTAAACAATGTCTGGGGAAAGAAGACACCACTCCTCTCGTAGGCGTAAGAAGCGCGTCCTCTCCCGTTCCACAAGAGCCGAACTGCAGTTCCCTGTTAGCCGCGTGGATCGCCTCCTGCGAGAAGGTTCCAATGCCCATCGCATGAGCTGGTGCACACCTGTTTTCTTCACTGGCATTCTGGAGTACCTGACGGCCAACATCCTGGACCTGGCGGGCAAGGAGGCCCACGACCACCACCAGGTGCTCATCACCCCAGAACACGTGGAAAGGGCAGTGGACAACAGCCACCTCAGCTACATCTTTGATGATGACTTCCACCCTCAGGTTGATGAGATGCCCTCACCGGGGAAGTAGTGGTGATGCCTGGGTCCCAGAGCCTGGCAAGACCTCATCGACAGCCCCATCTAGTCCCCAAAACTGCCCATAGATGAGGGAGACCTTCCACCATCAGGGTTTGCTATTAAAGTGTTTAAACACACAAAAAAAATTAAAAAATTAAACATGGATACAAGACTTAGAGTGATAACTTAGTAAGTTATATAAATGTCTAATTACCATGTTGTAT
>NW_006441386.1:6425558-6438059 GCF_000325575.1 Pteropus alecto
TAAAATTCAATAAGAAATCAATCTCTTCTCTACCCCAAAAAAACTATGGGGAAAATATTCGAACAGACACTTCTCTATAGAGAATAAAACAGGTTACAATTCTGACACTTGTTCCAATGTGTGTTTTCTCCAACACCAGTAAGCAGTTCTTTTGGGTTTTTATGGAGGCTTCATTACATCAGCGTAATTGATAAGATTATTGGCCATTGGTGACTGAACTTAATCTGTAGCTTCTCTCCCCTTCCCAGAGGTAGGAGGGCGGTAAGACTGAAAATTTTAGCCCTCTAATCACCTGGTTGGTTCACATGGCAGCCAGGCCCCATCCTTAGGTTACCTAAAGGCTTCCCAAAAGTCACTTCAGTAACGTAACAAAAGACACCTTTATTACTCTCATCACCTTGGAAATTCCAAGGGTTTTGGGAGCTCTGTGCCAGGAATGAGAACAAGGACCTAATATGATATATTTTATTATTAATCACAGTATCACACAGGTATATGAAAAGATGCTTAACATCACTAGTCATGAGAGAAATGCTGTTTAAAACCACCTTGAGATACCACTGTGTACCCCTTAGAAAGGATAAAATTTTTAAGGCTGATCATATGAACTGTTGGCAAAGATTAAGAACATTTAGATCTCGTATACTGCTGATGGTAATGTAACATGATATAATCATTTTGGAAAACAGTTTGGCAGTTTCTCAAAAGGTCAAACATATACCTACAAGATGATCCAATCAATCCATTAATATTACATATTAGAAGCACATAACACATAAACACATCTAGTCAATGAATTGATTCTACTGATTCTACTTGCATTGTGCATCATTATAACATTGTCATGTATTTATTTGAATATTTTATGTAGAAAGCACTGGTTATAATGATACCTACATAAAATGTAATAGGTAATAATGTTAGGTACTAGTCAGACATGAGCGACGGGAATAAAGGAATAAAAGACCCAGCCTAGCATTGTCCAAAGAACACCCTATTGGTAGTTAGATAATCCCTTCTACATCCCCAGAGACAAAATATAGGAGAGCCAAAATCTATAGCTGTTTTAATTTGGCCACAGACATCTGTGCAGAAGGTACTACCCTAATCTGCCCACAATCTAAGCCTCATTATACTGTCATTATAATACTATGTTTATGCCTGGAAGTTCATGAATCTAATTATAACAGACTGAATTCTGGGTAAGCGCATGTGCATAGGCAAAGAGTTATATAGCAGCCAAGTTTCAATCAAAATGACCTGACCTCACATGCCAATCACCTAGGAATGCCTTTGGCATCACTCATCATGGTCCTAATATAACACAGATCTTCTCACTTCTGAGTGGTTCAGCTCTCTGCACTGAAATCAGGTTCCTCCTTGGAGCGTGCTCTGTCTTTCTAAAATATACTTTTAATCTTTTCTAAATATCACTAACCTGCATCAGTGAGGAAAAACCGAGGAAAAATTCTAATTACACTTCTGCATCGTTATCACCCCACCCACCACTGGGATGACACCAAAGTTCAAATCTCCCCCAATGGTAACAATAACATTAAAATATTTTTATTTTATTTGTGATTTAATTTATTTTTCCAGTTTAAAATACAAATATGAACAAATTTTAAAATTTAAAACAAAGGCATGCTACTGATATAGAACTAAACAGTGATACAGGAGCTAGTACTATGACTATAATAAAGAGAAAAAAGAAAACTAGAACTATCTTGCAAATTTCACAATAAACTGCAAATTGGCTGCAGTAGGAAAAAAGCTGCTTGTTTTGTGTAAAATATTTTTTAATAATAAAATGAGTAATATTAAGACATTTTCAGCAAATACATAATAAATTTTTAAAACTTCTTCTCAACAGTCGAAAGAAAAATGATAAAATTAATCACCTAAAATCAGGTTTACAATTTTCTTTAAACAATTTATACCAGGATCTGAGCTTGTAACTTAGCTGTAAAATAGCTTAAATTCAACAAAATGAAAAAGCAACCTATGGAATAAGATAATATATTTGCAAATCATACATCTGATAAGGGGTTAAACCCGAAATATATTTTTAAAAAATCTCATACAACTCAATAGCAAAAAAAGAAAATCGGATTTTAAAATGGGCAAAGAAACTGCATAGACATTTTTCCATATAAGACATATGTCAATAAATCTGATTTCAGGTGGTTAATTTTATCATTTTGTCACAACTTTGATTTGGTCGCCAGAGAGATGAACAGAGCCTATATCATCTATGCCATTTTTTAATAGATGATACCAACTATTAACAGAATATGGAGCAGCGAGAACACTTATGTGTTGCTGGTGAGAATGCAAATGGTACAGGCACATAGAACACAGTTTGACCATTTCTTACTAAATGAAACAAATAAGGATCATATGATCAATCAATCTCATTATTAGGCAGTATCCAAAAGAAACAAAAGCATATACCCACATATAGCCTCATATGCAAATGCATATAGTAACTTTATTACAGTAACTTGAAACTATAAAAAACCCAAAACCTATTAAACCCATAAAACCCATTAAAAAGTGAGTGAATGAAAAATGTGGTATAGCCATACAATGGAATTCTACTCACCAATAAAAAGGAACAAATTACTGATTTACGCAATTACATGAATGACTTTCAAAAATACTATGCTACTGGAAGAGTTATGCCAGTGGAAATGGCAGAGTGAGAAACTCCAAAAATCTAGCCTTCAATAAAAGTAATAATGCAAAAACTATCAGAGTCAATTTTTTGCAACTATGAAAATTAAAGAAAGATTAGAAACAAACTGGGAACACTTATTCAAGAAACAGCTAATCTCAGTGAAACAACAAGCTTTGTGGTTTTAAACTTACCCCAGTTCCATTTCTTACTCTGCAGCTGAATGGTAGCTTTGAAAATGACAATTCATATTTAGGTGGTAAAGGGAGCAGAAGAGACCTCATTCACACACAAAAATATATATAATTATATGTTTTAGCCAATGTGGTGGTTCCCTGTAAGATCATCTCAGAAGGCTTGTCTTTATTTTGCCTAACTCAACACTAGTCCAGTGCTAGAGACACTACTCAGGGATGGAAGTGGAGTATTTATCAAAAACATATACAGGCAAATGTTTTAGTCACTACTGCCTGAGGCACTGGATAACATTTGAGGTAAACAATAGTCTAACCAAAAAGCTCAGTAGGAAAAGATAGAGAATACGATATTTACAAGTTTTTGAAAGCTCTGACATATTTAAGGGAACTCAGAAAGCAATGCACATGTCCAGGTATATGTGTATACTAAGAAGGGACCTGAAAAAGCCCTAAGATCTCACCTTTGGCTAAACTTCAGACTGCACAAGCAGGAAGTGAAAGCTAATGCAGAGCTATAAACTGTTAGGCTGAATGCTGAAGGTGTGCCCAACATAGATACAGAGTCCTTTGGCAAAGATTAGGAGATTTTTTTGGTTCCAGGAAAAGATATCAATATTTCTATCCAATCATTAGCTGACCACTAAACTAACTTAACAGAGACTTTAGTAACCGCAAATGGTGAAGAATACAGAATTTACAGAATTGGTTCAGAAAAGTCACTAAATAAGTGAGCAACAACAATCACAATAGGCAGCAACAGTGACAAACCCTGAGGGTGGGAGGAGAATCTTATTTTCAGAGCTACACATTATAATATTCAAAATGTCCAGTTTAAAAAAAATGCAAGTCATGCGAAGAAACGAGTATGGCCCATACACGGGGATGGGGAGGAGCAATCAATAGAAATTGTCCTGGATGAAGCCCAGATATTAGATTTTCTAGACAGCCTTTAAATCAATTATTTTTAATATCTTCAAAGAGCTAACGGAAATAATGTTTAACACTAGCATGAGAATAGTCTCTCACCAAACAGAGAATATCAATAAAGTGATTGAAATAATAAAAATAAACCACATAAGAATTTTGGAGTTGAAAAGAATAATAACTAAAATAAAAATTTTACTAGAGGATCTCCACAGATTCAAGCAGACAGAAGAAGGAATCAGAGAATTTGAAGATAGGTCAATTGAGATTATCAAGACAGAGGAACAGAAAAAAATGAACATAGCCTCAGAGACCTGTGGGATACTATAAAGTATATCAATATATGCATAATAGGAGTCTCAGAAAAAAGGGAGAGAAAGAAAAGGGAGAAAATAATATTTGAAGAAATAATGGCCAAAACTTCTCAAATTTGATAAAAACATTAATCTATATATCCAAGAAGTTTAATAACTAGAAAAAAATTCAAGGAAATCCACACCTAGATATGTTATAATCAAACTGTCAAAGACAGAATTTTGAAGACAGTAAGAGAGTAGCAATTCCATACAATCTCATGATCGTCAATAAGATTAATGGTTGAGTCCTCATCAGAAACCATGGAGGCCAGAAGCAGTGGGATGACATTCAAAATGTTGAGGGAAAAACCTCTCAACCAAGAATTCTATATCTGACAAAAGTACCCTTTTAAAAGAGGAGAAATTAAGACATTCTCAGTTAAACAAAAACAGAATTTGTTGCTAGCAGATCTGCCCTACAAAAATGCTAAAGGGATTCCTTTAGGATAAAATGAAATAACACTAGCCAGGAACTAAACTCCACATGAAGAATAAAGAACATCAGGAAAGTTAACATCAGGAAAGTTAAATATAAAAGTATAAATGTGTTTTTATTTGTAACTCTTTTCTATATGATATAAAAGAGAAGTTTATAAAGCAATGATTAAAAATCTATGTTAATGAGCATACAATGGATAAAGACGTAGTCTGAACAAGAACAACATGGATGGGGTGTAATGAAGCTATATAAGATCAATTTTTTTGTATATTATTGAAATTAAGTTAATATTAATCCAAACTAGATTCTTATAAATTAAAATGTTAATTGTAATCTCCAGGACAACCTCAAATAACTTTAAATTTTTACATAGTAAAAAACAACAACAACAAGTAATTAAAACGGCACCCCTCAAAAAATCTATAAAACAGAAGAAGGCAGTAATGGAGGAACTGAGGAACAAAACAGCATATATCATATAGAAAACAAATAAAATGGCAGAAGCAAATATATTAAATTAAATGGATTAAACTCTCCTATTAAAAGGCATAGATTGGCAAAATAGATTTTTTAAAATAAATAAATTTAAAATAAAAGGATGGAAAAAGATATCCCATGCAAACAATAATCAAAAAAGAAATGGAGTGTCTGTATAATATCAGACAAAATAGACTTTAAGAAAAAACTTGTTGCTAAAGACAAAAAAGGATATTACATAATGATAACAACAACAGATATAAATTCTTCTCAAGTGAACATGGAACATTCTCCAGGATAAATCATATGTTAGGGCATAAAACAAGTCTTAATAAATTTTTTAAAATTGAAATCATGTAAAGTGTGTTTTTTTCTGACCACAACGAAATGAAATGAAGGAAATTTGGGAAATTTACAAATATGTAGAAATTAAACAATACACATTTTAAAAACATGTGGATCAAAGAAGAAATTACAAGAGGAATTTTAAAATATTTTTAGATTAATGAAAACAAAAACACAACATATCAAAATTTATGAGATGGAGCAAAATCAGTGCCCAAGGAAATTTAATGCTTGAATAAAAACAATTATCTCAAACAAATCAATAATCCAGTGCTCTACATTAAGTAGCTAAAAAAAAAAAAAAGAGCAAAGTAAACCCAAAGCAAGTTGAAAGAAAAAATGATAAAGATTAGCATTAAAATAAATGAAACAGAATTAAAAACAGTAGAGAAAATCAACAAATCAAAAATGAAGTTAAGAAAACAATTCAATTTACAGTAACATCAAAAAGAATAAAATACGTAGGAATAAATTGAACAAAAGAAGTACAAAACTTGCACTGAAACTAGTAAACATTGTTGAAAGACATTAAAGACTATTTAACGAATAAGAAAACATCCTCTGTGTGGAAGACTTAAAGTTGTTAAGATGGCAATAATTCCCAAATCGTTCTGCAGAGTCACTTCAGTCCCTCTCAAAATTTCAACTACCTTTTTTGCAGTTGGACAAGTCAATTCAAAACTTCAAATAGAAATGCAATGAACATCAAATAGCCAAAACAATCTTGAGAAAGATGAACAAAGTTGGAGGACTCACATGTCTTTATTTCAAAACTTTCTACAAAGCTACAGTAGTCAAGACCTTGTGGTATTGTCAGAAAGATAAACATATAGCCAAGAGAATAGATCTGAGAGTCCAGAAACAAACCCATATAATCTATGGCAAATCAATTTTCATCAAGGGCGTCAAGACCATTCAATGGAGAAAGAATAGTGTCTTCAACAAATAGTGTTGGATCAACTGGATATCCACATGCAAAAAAAGTGAAATTGGACCTTTACATCACATGCTATACATTTACCACACACCGTAGTTCAAAATGAATCAAAGACCTAAATATAAGAGCTACAACTACAAAACTCTTAGAAGGAAATATAGGGACAAATTTGCATAATCTTGGATTATACAATGGGTTTTTAGATATGACACCAAAAGCTCAAGCATCCAAAGAAAAAATAGAGAAATTAGACTTCACAAAAAATTTAAAACTTTTTGCATCAAAGGACAATATTAATAAAGTGAAAAAACAGCCCATTGAAAGGGAGTGTAATTATTGGTTCATGGAGTAATTCTATATTTATCTTTTTGAGAAACTCAGACTGTTTTTCATAGAGGCTGCATTTTACATTTCCATCAGCAATGTATGAAGGTTCCAATTTCTCCACATCCTAAAAACCCTAGTTTTTGTCCTTCTTTTTGAATATATTCATCCTAGAAGGTAACAAGTTGTATTTCATTGTGGTTTTACTTGCATTTACCTAACGACTAATGATATAGAGCATCTTTTCATGTGCTTATTGGCCCTTTGTACATCTTATTTGGAGAAATGTTTATTCAAATTATTTGCCCATTTAAAATTGGGTTATTCGTTGTTGTTGTTTTATTAAGTTGTAAGAGCCAAAACTATAAAACGTTTTTAAAAATTGGAGTAAATCTTTATGACCTTGGATTTAACAAAGGTTTCCTAGATATGACACCAAAGGCACAAGCAACAAAAGAAAAAGTAGATACATTGAATTTTATCCAAGTTTAAAACTTCTGTGCATCAAAGGACACTATCAAAGAAGTTTAAAAACAGCCCACAAAATAAAAGAAAATATTTTAAAATCATACGTCTGGTAAGAATGTAATATCTAGAATACATAAAGAGAGAGGGGTGGGGTCGGATGAAAAGGAAGAAAGTGATTAAGAAGTACAAACTTCCAGTTATAAAGTAAGTTACAGAGATGTAATATAAAACATAGGGAATAAAGTCACACACACACACACACAAACTCTTAACGACAATAACAAAAAGACTTGAATAAACACTTCTCTAAGTAAAAATAAATGACCAAAAATCACATGAAAAGATGTTTAATATTATTAGTCCTTAGGAAAATATAAACCCAAACTACAATACCACCTCTTCAATTGGAACCCTCATTGCTCTAATGTGAAATGAGAATATGAAATGGTACAGTCACAGTGGAAAAATAGTGTGGCAATTTTTCAACAGTTAAACATAGAATATTACCCTATGACCCAGCAACTTCATTATTAGGTATATATCCGAGAGAACTGAAAACACATGTTCACACAAAAATTTGTTCACAAATGTTCATGGCAGTACTTTTTCACAATATCCAAAAGATGGAAATGGGCCAAATGTCCATTTGATAAATAGATAAACTGATAAATAGATAAACAAATTATGATATATTCATACAATGGAATATTGTTCAGTCACCTAAAAGAATGAAGTTTTGGTACTTTCTACAATGTGAATGAACCTTGAAAACATTATGCTAAGCGAAAGAAGGTAGACACAAAAGACCATATCCTGTGTGATTCCATTAATATTAAATATCCAAAATAGCCAAGTCCATGGAGACAGAAAGTAGATTAATCATTGGTAGGGGTTGGAAAATGAGAGAATGAGGAATTACAGCTTAATGGGTACTGAGTTTCCTTTTGGAGTGATGAAAATGAAAGTAGATAGTAGTGATGCTTACAAAATATTGTGAATGTACTAAATGCCACTGAATCTCACATTTTAAAAAGGTTAAAATTGTGTATTTTACTACAATAAAAAAAATCTTCAATAAGAAAATAAATAGGTGAGATATATTTTGAAAGAATTATTTGCAATACATATGTCTGGCAGAGGACTTGTATCCAGAATATGTAAATAACTCCTACAAATAAATAATTAAAAAATACAGTTAAAAAACAGAAAAGAAAACCTAAACATCAGATATTTCTCAAATGAAGTTTTATAAATAAAAAGAAGTTCAACATAATTAGTATGCAGGAAAATGCAATTTAAAATCACACTGAGGTAACATTACATATCTAAAAGAATTGCCTAATTAAAAAGGATATATACTGTATGGTTCTACTTTAAAGTCTGAAATTAAAAAGACTGACAATACCAAATGTTGGTGAGAATGTGGAGCAATAATCTTAATTGTTGGGGAAATTAGAAAAAATACAAACATCATGAGAAAAGTTTTTACCGTTTCTTGTTTGATTAAATATACACTTTCCTTACACCCAGCCATTCCACACTCCTAGTTAATTACCTAGAGAGCATTCTGAAATTATGGAAATCTTCTCTGCCTTGATTGGTGTTGTGTACTGAATGTTTGTGTTCCTCCAAAGTCATGTATTGAAGTCCTAACCACCAATGTGATGGTATTTGGAGGTAGGGCCTTTGGGAGGTGATTAGATTTAGGTGAGATCATGAGGGTTGGGGCACAGCGAGAAGGTGGTCGTATGCAAGCCAGGAGGAGAGTTCTCACCGGGAATTGAATCTTCCAGCACCTTGATCTTGGACTTCTCTGCCTCCAAAATATGAGATATAAATGTCTATTGTTTAAGCTGCCCAGTCTGTGGTATTTTGTTATGGCAGCCTGAGCTAACCAAGAAAACTGGGCCATGGGTAACACAAATGCATGTATTTGTTAAAATTCATCAAATTATAGTTAATTTTTGTGCATTTTCTGTATTATCTTAAAGAAACATAAAGAAATATTGAATTCTAATTAGTAGTTTTGCCTGTTCCAGTGGTATGACTTACTAACTCTGAAACTATTTTCTTTATATTCTAGGCTTAAGCAAATGAGTAAAAAATGAGAGCCATTTTTTTTTTTTTTTTTTTTTTTACTGTTGGAGAAAGGGATAAGGAAATTGGAGAAAAGGATAAGGGAAAGTAGTCCTGTTTATCCACAGGGGATATGTTCCAAAACCACCAGTGGATGTCTGAAACCACGGAGAGTACTGAACCCTGTATACACTGTATATATCCACATGTTTTTTTCCTATTCATACATACATTTTCACTTAAAGGAAGCACATATATGAAATGCTAGCATCACTACTCTTGCATTTTGGAGCCATTATTAAGTAAAATAAGGGTTACTTGAACACAATACTGCGATACCCCAACGGTCGATCTGATAACCAAAGGCGACTAAGTGGTTAACGGGCAGGTAGTGTATACATGGCAGATACCTGGACAAAGGGATGATTCATGTCCCCAGCAGGACAGAGTTGGATGGTGTGAGATTTCATCATACTTCTCAGAATGGTATACAATTGAAAACTTATGAATTGTTTATTTCTTAAATTTTCCATTTAATATTTTCAGACCACAACTGACCATAGGTAATTGAATCCATGGAAAGTGAACCTGCAAATAAGGGAGGACTACGGTACATGAGAAGGAGTCTAGAAATATACTTGGTTGTTAGATTGAAATCGGATGTATCAGTATGAAGTCACAGTTTTTAACGTGTGTGTGTGTGTGTGTGTGTGTGTGTGTGTGTGTGTGTGTGCACGCATATATAGAGGGAGATTGTATGATAAAGCAAATGGGGCAAAATATAAACAGTGAATCTAGGTTTAAAAAAATTACAGGGGATTTCCTTGTAATATTCTTACAGCATAAGAATAAGTTTAAAATTATTAAGTTTAAAATTATTTCTAAAGTTTAAAATTATTTCTAAATGAAAATTTTCAAAAAAGTGAAAAAAAAATACATTGAATTGGCAAAGGTATCCTACAGGGATGCAGAGTAGAGGTGCTTTTGATACTCACCCACGAAGGATGCTTAGGATAGGAAATCCACTTCACACATGCAGACTTGTGAGCGTCTACACGCACACTATATTATCCCTTCCAGAATCAAGGAGAAATGCCACGTGGATTTTCCTATTTGGAAAAGGCAGCCTGGCAGAAAAGAGAAAAGAGGCCAGGCCAGGAGCCAGGATACCTGGGCCAGCGTTCCAACTTGCCGCAGCTGTGGAGGATGGCCCCTGTCCTCTGGACCTCACTGTCTTGTCCACACTATAAGGTGGCCAGAATCTCCAGCCACTCTGTTTTCACCACTCTGGATGGTCCCAAAGCCAGAATGGTGCTCGCCAGCAGCTCAAAGACCCGCTGCAGCCCCCTTGGGGGTTTCCACTTTCCAAGAATTAGTCTCTCCACTTGCTCAGGCCGCCTCTTGGAACACCAGACTCTCAGCACTTTCCCTGCCTTGTCCCAGGGCCAGCCTCAAGCTCGTGATGTGATTTTCCAGGCTGAGGCATCTCCTCACCCTTGCAGCCTCTAACTCGCCCCTGCCGCTATCTGAAGACCACCTCAGCCTACAGACATGCAGTGGCAGCAACAGGGTCTCTACTCTCGCCAGAGTCTCTGACCTCCAGAGAGACACATGACCTCAGGGCCCAGTGCCACCTCTGCTCAGTGGACTTGGGTAGATGGGACTCACCTGCTGGCCCCATCTGCTCACACTCAACTGTCTACCCTGGAGTCTTAAAGACTTCCTCTACAGGCTGCAGCCTCCCTAGGGCTGATGGAACATTCCTTTGTTCATTTAACACATTTTTATTGAGTATTCTGACTCAGAGTGAGCACACACAGACCCAGAGAGCTTACATTCCAACCAGACAGAAATGTGTAATTGTGCATGGGGAGAAGTGCTCTGAAGGAGAGGAAGTAGAGGATACTCGTATTTCCCAGGCCAAAAGAGGAGAAAGGAGTTGGTCATACAAAACAGGAAATGCAAAGGCCCTGAGGCCATGTCAAGTTCAAATAATGGAAAGAGGTTAGTGTGGCAGTCAGCCAGGGACAGATATGCAGGAAGACCAGATAGCAATGTCACTCATGGGGTGACATGAATACACTTGCAATTGCAAAGATTCCCTGACTACAGAGTAGGTGCACCACTTAGGGGCTATTGTAAGCAAGTAGGTGATATAGCTGGGGGCTCAGGTGGGTGAGTACTCTCCATAGTACTTCCAGAAGGTGGGATCTAAAGTTGACAGCCTGCCTCGGAACATATCAGGGATCATCTCAGCCATAGCTGCCTCTGCCCCTCTATGGGGGCCCAGCCAGCCCACAGGAGAGGCTTATGCCTCAGTCTCCTTGCCAAGTGCTCTTGTTCTGTGACCTGCTGACACGCTCTTTTAAAACAACAAAAAAAGCTTTGTTAAAATATAATTCACATACCATTCAACTCGCCCTTTCAAAATGTACAATTCGATGGGTTTTAGTACACTCATAGATATGTGTAACCATCAGCACAGTCCATTTTAGAACATTTTTGTCACCTCAAAAAGAAACCCCACATCCTTAGCTATCACCCTCTGCCCTTCTCCCAGCCTTACGCAACCACAAATCTACTTTCTGTCCCTGTAAGAATGGCCTGCTCTTTGTCTCCCTGTATCTGGGGACCGGCTTCTACCTCCAAGCCTAAACCTGAGCAGGGTTAGACCTTCAGGGCCACCATTGAGCCTGCCCTGCCCTCGGATGCCAGCTATGTCCTCCTGCCTGACTCCTGGGACAGCTCCTGCATCTGGCAGCTCCCCTTGCCAGCTCTGCCTGGCCCCTCCTTTTCAGTTGGAAACTGGAAGTGTCTGTTCCTCTACCTGTCACATAAGCCAGGTCTCAGGAGCAGTTTCCCCAAGCCCCAAGGCCAAACCCCTTGGGCCTCAATTTAGGGCCTGCTTCTTCCCTTTCCCTTGTCCCGGGGCCAGATCTCAGACACACTTCAGCCACCCAAAGTTTGTTCTTCATCTCTACCTCTCTAGAGGGCAAGATGCCGATGGCCCTCCATTTTCTCCATCCCTTCATCTTCAGGATCTACCCTGACCTTCCTAGAGGCCTCTGGGGGGCACTCCCCATTTCACAAACACTAGGGAAGGCCACCTAGCAGGTAGAAAAGGCATCCATTATTAGCCCAGCATCGCCTCCATTTCTTTCAGTAGCAGAACCCTTTTTCCTATCAAGAATCCATCTCACCTGGTTTGAAGGGGCTGGTCCTTCTCTGTTTCCCTCACAGAGGTAAGCATGTGACTCAGGCCTGAGTGAAATACCAAGAGC
>NW_006441386.1:6438079-6457322 GCF_000325575.1 Pteropus alecto
AAGAGAGGAGGACCTGGGAAGTAGGTGATGCTGTGCTGGATTATGTGCTAACAAGTGGGTCCTTTCAGTATAAGATGCACTATAGTGATTAGTTCAGGGACAGGCACATGACCCTCAAGAACTGTTTGTTTTCTCTGAGATTTGGTATTTGGCAACTGGAAGGAAGAGTGTCTCTCTTCCTTTTGTATTGGAAATTTTAAGGATCGTGCATAGGGCTGCCGGATGCCAGCCTTCTCAACTCATGGAGAGAACTTGTCTGAGAGAGACACAAACACATTGGGGGGCAGAGCCAAAAACTGGAAAGAGAAACCTAGTGACATCATTTCTGCCTCAAGACCCTACCACACCCTTGGACTTCCCAGCTACCCGTGTCAATAAATTCCTTTTTTGCTTAAGTCATTTGAGTTGAGTTTCAGTCACTTGTGACCAACATTTGCTGAGTGGCAGAGGGGGAAAGGATTTTGGCATCAGTAGGAAGTAGGGTAGGTGAAATTTAAGGCCCCTTCTGACCAGGAGCCTGGACTGTTGATGTTGCCCAGGATATCACTGTCAGCACTCTCTTCTTCTTGCTCTGCTCTCCTGAGAGCCAGCCCATTCATCCCAGCTTTAATGACTGTCAACGCTCTGCTGACTTGGGGGGCAGATGACACAAGGCATCTCCCACCATACAGAACCCAGTGCCCACTCTGTGTCCCTTCCAACAACCAGGCAATGGCCGTTTTGTGGGAGACCACCTTTGGGCTACTGGAACAGGCATCCCTTCACTCGCAGGAAGCCAGAATGCCAGGAATTTTCCCACCCTTCACTTCAAGAGTCACCAACCACTGACTGACACCTGCAGGAACAGTCACAGTCAGGAAAGTCAAGCATAACATATACTCTAGAATGCCCTCAGGATCAGTCTCCTGATTTGTGCCTGAGATCACATTTTTGCTTGACTTCTTCCCCTGTGCTATCCTATATGCCTCCTCCCTTTTCAGTCTCTCTTGGGAGCATGTCTTTAATAAATCATTTGCACAAAATTTGCATCTCAAGGTCTCCTTCTAGGAAATCCAATCTCAGACAACTCCCAAGACCGAAGCTCCAGTCCAGACTTCTTCAAATCCCAACCTGTTTACATGTCCAGCTGGCCAGCTGACCTCAAACTTCATAAGCCCCACAGTAAGACCATCCTTGTCTGTCTCAGGCTTACTCTTGTTCCCTAATCACCCCATCCCTTGATCCCAAAATGTGAAGGTCATCTTCAACCACTGCCCCCGCCTTCCAGCTACAATATCCAGCCAGTAACCAATTCCCCTAGATTTTATCTCTTTGTTATCTCATGGTTTTCTCCCTCCCCACCTAGTTTGCTTACTTTGAGTACTACCCTACTGCACTATAGTTCAAGTCCAAATATCTAACCATGCGATTTCTCTCTGTAACCCCCTTCCACAGCTACCCATTGTCTTAAGGATTACAACATCCTAGGTTAAGTGTTTGAGGTCTTCCAGGGTCTCGCTGGTGTCTGCCCTGGATCACGCTTCCAGTTGGGCACAGGAAACACAGAGGGGACTCAGACCCAGCCCAGCCTGGGAGTGCCACACAGAAAGACATCCTCCCCTAGCTCAGCCCTCTCTCCCCCACCCACTGTACCAGATAACCTTTCACCTTCATTTTTAAAACAAACTGTCATAATTCAATTATTTAGAATTTACTGGCACTCTGCTTTATAGTCTGATCACTGTGCTGTTTACCATTGGGTGTTTATATTTTGACAGTTTCTAGTAGGGCTTTGGGCAATCCAACATTTTGACTGTTTTCCCACTTCAATGATCAGATGTGTCCTTTTGTGTCCTCTAGTTGTGACTCCTTGGACCTTTTCTCAGAGTCCTCATGTCTGGCAACTGGCTTCCTGGGTAACATCTTCAAGAGACCATCTGGACGTCTTTAGACTGGGACCAGGCCTGGAAATCATTCCACAGGGTCGCCACTGCTGCCATCCCCCACCAGCACTCCTGTGGGCCATCTGGGCCACAGCAAACCAGTGCTCCTGGCTGCTCCCACCTGGACATGCAGGCCACTCACTGGTCACCTGCCTAAGACCATGCCCTCTTGGCTCAGCGAGAAGCAGGTTTTTCCCACAGGAAAACCTACATCAAACTAGAAACTGAAAGAAGTAACATGACCAAGGCCTTTTTATAGTTTACAAAGTGCTTTCACATGAATGCATGTATTTACACTCCATAGGAAGTCTAGGATGTGGATGTGATTATAACCATCTCCACTTATAAATGAAGAACTTAGGACTCAGAGAGAGAATGCATGCTGCCTCCCTGTCTCAGTTAGACAGCAGTGGTGGAGCAGGAACTTAAACCCAGACCACTGGCCTCCAAAACTCTGCTTTCTCTGAAATAAACAGAGCTGTAAATATAAGGTGTGCATGGTAAGTCCTGAATGGTACAGAGTGCAATATTAAAACAGCATTCATGGGGATTACAATGGTGTAGGGAGGTTCCTGGTAGGGCAACCCAGAGTTAGACCACAAATAGCAAGAAACTGGAGGAGCAGAGGTGAGGCTCAGGACCAGAGACCAGCAACGATGGCATTAACTTGCTACTTCCCTTCCCGTGTTCCTTTTCATGGGGCCTTCTACCACCATGCACAGTCACTCTCACTCTCTCCATTTTACCCTCCAGGAAACCAAGACTCAGAGGTGCAAGGACTTGGCCAAGGTCATCCAGGTACTAGAGGAGGAGCCAGGGCATGAACCCAGTGGGTCGGAAGAAGCTAGGCCCTCTCAGCACTGTCTGGGTGACAGTCAGACCACTGGAGAGAGGGCAAGACATAAGGAGGAACAGTGGAGCCAGGAGCCAGAGAAGAAGACTGTGGAGATAGACTTTACAGACAAGGGCTGCGGGCAGGCGTCAGCATGGCAGAATGGGAATGTGGCTATCTCTCTACTTCCAACAACAGCTTTGGCAGGCCTTGTGTGTAACCTCCCTGGTGAACAGGCAGAATGGACAGATGGATGTGGAGTGTGGTTTTGGAGAGACTGTCAGAGCTGGCTCCCACTCAAGAGGAAGTGGCCCTCTGCTCACTGAAGGCAGTGGATCCCAAGCCCCTCGGCCATTCTGTTCTGCTTCGTTCTGCCTTGCTCTACTTTTTTTTTTTTTTTTTGCCTCCACAGATGTTGAGGGAGAGAAACAGGAAAATAGTTTCCAATTTGTTTTCAGGAGGCTGGAGTAAGACCTTTGTTTTTCCGAAGCAAAGCAGAGACAGTCCGCATTAGGGCAGGAAGCGTGAAATCCGCTCTAAGAGGTTCCGTGTGTCACCAAGATGGGGGCTGGTCCTCTCCACCACATTCTCACATTCTGGCCCTTTCCCTGGACCAGAGAGGAGCCTATACTCTGCCAAGCTCTCATAGTAGCAGAATGGCCCAGGGCAGACCATGGGGGTACCAGGTGCCAATCTCTCAGCGCTTGACATCTTTATCGCCAGTTGAAGCCAGCTTGGGCTTGTCACCTCCTGTTCCAGGAAGACTGCCCTGACTGCTGCCATCCACAAGATTTCACAACATGGCTTCTCCATGGTCTTGGCTCCAGGCAACATCATTGCCAGTTTATGCCTGGTGAAACACTACATTGCCTTTACCACATTGTAGGGTTTTATATCAATCTTCTTCTATTTTGTTTTCTTATCATGTATCATTAATTCTTTCAATTATTTATCCGACAAGCAATTATTAGGTGGTTATTTAGGCTATCCCTAGGGACATGGGGGTGCTAGGAAGGAAGGAAATGGTTTAGACATAGGAGGAAATGGTTTAGACATAAGCTTGCCCTCAGTTGATCACCAGCTGATGAAAAGTCCATATGAGTAAACAGATGCTTAAAATTAAAAAGAGCAAGTGTTGATGCCACAGAGAGAAAGGACCTGAGGGTTGAGGAAGGTGTCCCAGAAGAGGTGATTTTTGAGCTGGGTCTGAATGAGGAACAATAGTTCCCCAATATAGACAGAGAAGGTCAAAAGTACCACCATGGGACTAGAATAGCAAAAGCATGGTAGGAGGGAGTGGCAAAGAGGCAGTCTGGGACAAGCGGAATAAAAACAACATGAATTTTGTCAAGCATCTCTTTTACTAGATGTCGGGTACTGCCCTGAATGCTTCACTGGTATTAACATATTTAATGATCCCAAATATGTGATGAGGTAGGTAGATGGGTGCTATTACTGTTAACTCCATTTTACAGATAAGGAGATAGAAGCACAGAGAGGTTAAGCAACTTGCCTAAGGTCGCATAGCTAGCAAGTGGTAGAGCTAGATGTTGGCTTCAGGCAGTTTAGCTCCAGAGCCCATGCTTTTAACCATAAGTTACCATCTCTCTGGAATGTATTACTGCATCTCTTCCAGGGGATTGTGGACACATTAAAGCACAAATAAATTAGCTTTTCAATCTCAAATGATCAATACTATCTCTCCCCGCGAAAAAGTCCCACCAATCTTGTTCTCTCATTGTTTCCTATGAATCTCCTTTCTCCAATAAGAACACAAGCTCCTCCCACTAGGGTCTGCTTCTCAAGGTTCCCTACTTAGCCCCCTGTTTGTGACCTATCAGGAGGTGGCCCCAGCCCCCACAGTACTTGCTAGAGGGAAGAGTCGACTAAGGCCTCACCACAAGTCACCTGAGCTGCCAAGAGCCCGAAGGCCAGCCAAGTGGTGAGCCTGAGTGTGAAATTTTCCAACTCGCTTCCCCAGCCGGCTGAGCCCTGAGTCCAGTCACCCCAGGAAAGATGAGCTCACGCAGGGGCTCTCCTGCAATGGGCTCTGAACTGCAACCAGCCCTGGAGTCCCTTCCAAATCCCTAACTCGAAAAACCTGTCCGTGAGCCCTGGCCATAGAGCGTGTCCGCCATGCACGATCGGTGCTAAGGAATGGCGCCCGAAGCTGGCTCAGCTGCAGCCCAGGCAGAAAGGCAGAGCCTCGAGCATGGCCTCACCGCTGAGGCAGACACAGCCAGAGCCAACTTTGGGCATCACGTCTGGAGCCACAGGCCAAGTTGATTAGCGAAGGCAAGGCTGGAGGTTAGAAGCCCAGCAAAGAGGCTGAAAAGATGTTAAAGCCTGAATGGGAACATAGGCCATAGGTCTAGAGAGGAGAAAAGGTTCCCCAAGACATTGAAGCAGTTCTATGGACAGTACTTGGGTTCTCCAAATTAGTTATGGGGCAGGGGAAGAATAGAAAAAGTGAAGGAAGGGGGTCTCAGACTTGGGTGGTTGGAGAAAAAGTGGAACAGTTCTTGCAGATGGGAGAGGATGAGCTGAGGGGAGATGGAGAGGGCAGTTGGGAAAATGTAGATTGTGAGAGACTTGGGGCCACCCAAGCAGAGGTGTCCAAAAAGCAGTTGGCCATTTGCCCTCTCTGAAGGCAGGGCTGTGGGTAGAGCCTTGGATTCCATATTCACTGGACTGAGGGTCGAGGTTTTGTAAAGAGATGAGATAGCCAAGGTGGACAGCTTATCCCAATGGAAAAAGGGGCCCAGAGGGACTTGGTGGGAGGCTCCAGCTGGAGCTTAAGAAGAGCCAAAGGAACAGCAAATGAGAGTTCAACATCATGGAATGAAGCCAACAGGGTAAAGTCACAGAATTCTTGGGAGGCATAGGGTTCAAGAAGAAAGAACCAAACCAGAATTCCGACTGGGTGAACACGGAGCAAAGGCCATTGGGCATAGAGAGCAGGGTATCCCCCAAGAGTTAAATGGCCTAGAGAATCTTCTCCCAAACATATGCCGAAGTGGAAAAAGTCTATATATCATATCCACCAAAAGACACATGCAAGAAATTTATAGCAACTTTATTCATAATAGCCCCAAACTAGAAACCACCCAAGTGCCCATTAATTGATTAATGGATAAACAAATCATGGTACAGTCATAGAGTGAAATTTTTGCAGTAATAAAGAGGAATGAACTTCAGCTACATGCAGCAATATGAATTAATCCCCGAAACATTAGCCTGAACAAAATTAGCCAAATTCAGAAGAGTATCTACTGCTTACTTTCATGTATAAAAAGTTCTAACTGGTAAAACTAATTTAAAGTGATAAATGTCATAATAATGGTTGTCTGAAAAGGATACTAAAGGAACCTTCTGAGGAATTGAAAACGTGTGTCTTGATCTGAGTGGCGGCTGCATGAGTGCATACATATGTAAAAATTCATCAAGCCATATGCTTAAGATTTATACATTTTGCCGTGTGTAAATTTTATCTCAGTAAAAATGTAAAGTTAAGAAAAGAGAGAGAACAGATGATATCATGGAAAATAGTGGAGTAGGACATTTAAATTACCAGTCTCTACACTGAAACAACAAGAAGCTGGCAAAGATTGACCTAATCAGCTTTTTTGTGACTATGGAATTGAATCTAAAATTTACAGCAACCAGGAAGATGCTTAACAAAGAAAAAAGGAAAACTGAAAAGAACATTGTGGCATTTTTGTCCACATGATTCTCATTCCTCATTCCCTAGCATAGAGGCAGCTGTGGGGATGTCGCCTGTATTTCTGATGTGGCTTGCTGGTGCCAGGGGGATAATACAGACCTTATTCTTAAAATACTATAATGGTATATTTTAACCTGTCTGGTGGTTCCCTGAGGGAAGGCTCAGAGGTTGACTTTTTTTCATGCCCTTTCACCTCTACCAGGCTAGAGTGGCTTTCCAGGCAGCAGCAACATCTATGGAAAGATTTAAAGTCATATACACCCTATACCCTCCTGAAGCAAGGGACAGCAGATGGGACAAGTGGCCTACATAACCTGAAAGCCAGAAATGGAGGAGACAAAGAAAGAAGGTTATTGGGAGAATAAGGACTCTGAAGGACCACTGTACATACTGAAAAAAAATAGAGTGCCATATGCATTCCAAGGATGGAATGCATACTCAGGAAAGATTTGAGATGTACTTCAGCATCACCTCTGGTGACTCTGTGGGCTCCACACAAGTAGAAGGTGAAGGCTAAGGCAGAGTTGTAGGCAGCATGGTTTAGCACTGAAGGAGTGCCCCAACTCAGAACCAAGCTACAAAGACTGAAAGAGTACTACTATTTTTTCTTTTTGGCTCCAGGTAGTTAAGGAAACCTCTCTTAGAGGCCAACCACTTAGATACTGAAACACACAACAAGGAATACAATCTTTGCAAAAATAGTTTGGAAAAGTCATTAAATAAATGAACATCAAAATCAATAAAAGCTAACTTAGGGAAAAAGAGACAACCTGATTTCGAGCTACTACATTTTAATATTCAAAATTCCATTTTCAATAAAAATTACAGGGCATACAAAAAATCAGGAAAGTATAGCTATTCACAGGGGGCAGAAATAAATAAAATAAAACCATCCCTGAGGATGTCCAGACATTAGACTTACTAGATAAAGAATTTAAGTATACTGTTTTAAATATACTCAAAAAGCTAAGGGAAACTAAGAACAAAGAACTGAGAAAACTAGAAAAACAATATATTAACAAGATAAGAATATCAACAAAGTGATAGAAATTATAAAAAAAAAAAAAAAAAGAACCAATATAAATTATGGAGCCAAAAAGTACTTTAACTGAAGTGGAAAATTCACTAGAGGGTTTCAACAGCGTATTTCAACAGGTGGAAATGAAAAGTGACAAATATGAAGATAGGACAATTGAAATTATCTAATCTGAGGAACAGAAAGAAAAAAGAATAAAGTAAAGTAAATAGAGCCTAAAGGACCTGTGAGACACCATCAAGACAATCAATCAATATATACATTATGAGAATTCTGGAAGAAGAGAGAAAGAGTAGAAAGAATATTTGAGATATAATGGTCAAAAACTTCCCATGTTTGATAAAAGACATAAATCTATACATCCAAGAAGCGTGAAAAACACCTAGTAAGATAAACTAAAAAAAAAAAAAAAATCCACACCAAGATAAATTATAACTCTCAAAAGACAAAGATTCTTGAAAGAATTTTTAAAGCAACGAGAGACAGAGCAGAGATCCACAATAAGATTTCTCATCACGAACCATGGAGGCCATAAAGGAGAGAAATGATGTATTTAAGTGCTGAATGAAAAAAAAAAAATCTGTCAGCAAAGAATTTTATACCCAGCAGAACTATCCTTCAAAAATCAAGGTAAGGGGTCTGGGATAAAAATGGTGTAGATGATAGAGGCTTTGTTCATCCTTCTTGCGACCAAATCAAAGTTGTTACAGAAACACAGAACAAACAGCAAGGAAAGTCACCTACAACTAGGGAGAGAAATAATTAGTCAACCTGCAACAGTAGAAGGTAGGAGGGGGTGAAGATGCAAGGCTGCCTGGTCCTAGGCGGCTGACTGGCACAGAGGCTATGAAAGCGCCAGCTGGTATCTGCTGATGCCTCTTAAAGGGGCTATGTCCATAAGTGGACTTTTGAGGTGACCAATCTGCTCACTCAGCACCAGCAGTGAGTTGGCTGCACAGGGGGTGGGGGTACCAGGGACTTACAGGGGGACACTGAGTCATCAGAGTGAGGGCCACAGGGAGGTTCTCTCCCAGGCAAAAGTGCCTCTTTGAACCCCCTTCCCTGCCCCCAGTGTACAGGCGTAGCACTGCCATAGCTAAGACGTCACCATCAAACTGGGTAACAGAGGTTGCTCCACCCAGATGATTCCCTGAAACCCTGCCTCCACCAAGTCATGGCCCTACCCAAGCCACATCCAGTGTGTCCTTGGTGAGTCTGGTGCTCCTTGCTGAGCAGTGCCAAAACTCACACTGGTGGCAGCTGGCTATGGTTTCTGGTGTGGTTTCTTGAAGCGACTATAAACACAGCATCTGTGGATTGCTTGCTGAATCTTAACAGGTGGCCCCGGAGGTGCACAGGCTGGGGCTAAACTTGGCCTGCAACTGAACCCTTCTCAGGACTGTGCCACTAGACTCCTACTACACAAAGCCATGCTAATAAGACCAGGAGACTTAGGAGCTTTGCTTAGTACACAGAAACAGACACAGAAAGGCTGCCAAAATGGGAAGACAAAGAAGCAGAAATCATATGAGAACAGAATAGAGATCCAGGAATAATGGAGTCAAGCAATCTAACAGGTGCAGAGTTCAAAACACTGGTTATAAAGATGCTCAATGAACTTACGGGAAGTATAGATGAAATCAGTGAGAACTTTAACAAAGAGATAAAAAGCATAAAGATGGAAATGGAAATTATAAAAGGGAACCAGTCAGAAATGAAGGACAAATTATCTGAGATGAAGGGTATATTAGAAGGAATAAACAGAGCGGATAAAGAAAAGGATTGAACCACCAATATAAAGAATGGGGAAGCCAAGGACACTCATTTGGAATGGCAAGAAAAAAGAAGCCAAGATTATAATAATAATTTAAGGAGCCTACAGGACACATTAAATGTAAAAATATCCGTGCCATGGGGGTACCTGAAGGGAAACAAGAAGTTGAAGAGCTATTTGAAGAAATCATGATGAAAAGCTTCCCTCACCTGATGAAGGAAATAGACAAACAACCCCAGGAAGCTCAGAGAGTCCCCAAACTCAGAAATCCAAAGAGGCCCACACCAAGACACATTGTAATTAAAATGCCAAAGATTAAATACAAAGAGAGAATCTTAAAAATAGCAAGAGAAAAGCAGTTAGTTACCTACAAGGGAGCATCCATAAGATTGGCTGCTGATTTCTCAAAAGAAACTATGTCGGATTTAGCACAAAATATTCAACGTGTTGAAAATCCAGGATCTAAACCAAGAATACTTTATCCAGCAAAGCTATCATTTGAAGTCGACGTCCATATAAAGAGCTTCCCAGACAAAAATAAGTTAAAGGAATTTATCAACATCAAGCCAGTATTACAGGAAATGTTAGAGGGGCTTCCTTTTTTTTTTTTATGCCTACAGCACCTGGTCTTCCTAGGTGGTCTCCCATCCAAGTACTAACCAGGCCCAACCCTGCTTAGCTTCCAAGATCAGATGAGATCAGACATATTCAGGGTGGTATGGCTGTAGACATGTTTTTTCTCCTTAAAGAAGTCCCTCTAGTCTATAGCCTATAGTCTATAGTCTATAGTCTATAGTATAGATACAGAGAATATTTTGAGGGCTACTAGATGGGACAGGTTGGGGGGACGGCAAAAAAAGAGCAAAGGGATTAAAAAGTACAAATTGATAGTTACAAAATAGACATGGAGATATAAAGTGCAGCATAAGGAAAATAGTTAATAATGTAATAAACATGTAAGAGGGGACAGGGGTACTAGATTTAGTGGGGTGGTCACTTTGTGAGTTATACAGATCTTTAATCATTATGCTGTACAGCTGAAATGAAGATATTATTGTATACCGACTATAATTGAAACAAAACTCATTGAATTGTAAATGTAAATATGAGCAACTCATTGTCTATTATATTTCAATAAAACCAGGTGGGAAAAAAACTAAAAAAAAAAAAAACAAAGGTAAAATTAAGACATTCCCAGATAAACAAATCCCAAAAACTTTCACTGCTAGCAGTACTGCCCTATGAGAAATGTTAAAGAGAATCTTTCAGATTGAAATAAAAGGACATTAGGCAGAAATCTGAAGCCATACAAAGAAATAAAGAAGACCAAATATAACTACATAGGAAAATACAAAAGACAATGTTTGTATTTACACAACTGATACAAGTTTATAACAATTCAAACTAGATTTTTATTTATTTAGAATGTCAATTGTAACTCGCATGATAACCACTAAGAAAATATATTTAAAATATGCACAGAAGGAAATAAGAATGGATCTGAAACAATTCACTACAAAAAAATCAATTAAACACAAAAGAAAACAATAATAGAGGAAATGAGAAACAAAAGAAGGTATGACATACAGCAAATAGCAAAATGACAGAAGTAAGTCACTCTTTATCCGTAATTACTTTAAATGTAAATGGATTAAACACACCAATCAGAAGGTAGAAATTGGCAAAATAGATTTCTTTTTTCAATGCAGCACTTTTTTAATGGAGGCAGGGGAGACAACTTTGGGAACCATAGGTAGGAAAATGACTACCTCACAATATATTCAAAATATTAAATATTTTGTATCCTTTAAAAGTGAAGGTCAGCCCATAAATGCAGACATAGAAAAAATTCTAAAATGTGGTTAAATGTAAAACATTTATCACAGAGCAATATATACAGGAGGCTCTAGTTATGTAAAAATGTGTATCACATCATTTCTTCTTAGAAGAGTGATGTTGCTTCCCTTATTTTCCTTCCCTCAAACACACACACCACACACTAACAATTCAGAAATAAGTTTTAAAAAAACAAGTCATGTGTTATTTATAAATCATATGATAAAATAATTATTTCAAAAAGTCACAAATACAAGAGTTGTATAAAGTCAGTTTGGAGTCAAGTACCTCTTAAATATATTGCAAATCACATCTATTTTCATATTCTTTTCCAAAGAGATGTGGTTCAAAACCAGTTACAACTTTAGAATTTCATTATTTGATAATAAGGGACAAAACTGACAATAAATAGTCTAATAATAATTTCTTAAAATACTAAGTGGTAAATTCTATTCTCAGTTGCAAAACTTAGACTCTCTGAATATTTTGTTTAAGTCGGTAAAAAGGTATACAAAATTTGTATTTCCATTTTTTAAAATCCTCATTGTATTTTCCTCAAAGTGACAATGATACATACAAAAGCTCAAAGAATTAATAAAGAAATTGAAATACCCAAGAAGTCAACAAACAGATTTCATTATAAGCTGAACATTATAAGAGACACAAAGCATTCTGCTATTTGCTTCTCTTTTCAAAAACTACCATGGCACCTTGTCAAGTGGAAGCAGCACCCAGACACGTGGTTCACAAACCTTGGTAAGCGTGAGTATCACGCAGAGGCTTTTGAGATTGCAGGTTCCTGGGCCCTGTTCCCAGACTCTGAACTCATTCCCGGGTCTGACGAACCTACATTTAAAACAAAATCCTCAGTGATTTCGATGAGGTAGTATAAAAACCCCATTAACCATTCAAATTCTGCTGCCCAATCCTAACTTGCTGCCATTGGTTGGAAATGACTCTGGGCAGCTCTGCTTTCCCTCTTTGGTTTCCTCATCTGTCAAGTCAGTCAACTGGACTGATCATCTCTGAGGGCTCTTAAGTCCTAACAAGTCTGTGATTGACCCGAGATGTACAAGAAATGTAGTTTGAGCTAAAAACTTAGGTCTTCATGGCAAGACTAGTTTTTGCAAGTCACTGGGTTTCGGTTTATTCGTCACTTTTTAAAAGTCTGCTTCTGTAAGTTCCATTTCTGGGAGCATCTGAGTAGAGACATTCTGAAACTGACATCTATGTTAATTTTGGGGGTTCCTCATGCAAACAGGATACTTTCAGCAATCCTGAGAGGTGCTGCATACATGTGGTATGTAATGAGACCTGCTTGGTTAGGAAACAACAGACACATTCCCATAACATTAAAGAGGCCTCAAATTCTCTCATAAAACTTCCATTGGAAGAGCTGGAAAACTCAATAAGAGGTTTTAATGGTGGTTGAACTTAAAGAGTAAGAGCTGGATTTCCTGGAGGATTTCTTTGATATGAGGGATATTTGCATCTGCTTTACCGTATGGACACTTCAACAAAGGAGAGCATTCTTTGCATGATCCCTAAAGTCTTGTGAAACAAAGTAATAGATAAAGGGGTCGATGCAGCTGTTGAGGGTGAAGAGGCAAAGGGCTATGAAATACAGGGCATAGACATGGCTCTGGCCCCAGTGTTTAATCAGGAAATAATGCACCATGAGCAGAAGGTTACTAGGAGTGAAGCATATCAAGTACATGGCCAGGACAGTGAAAATAAGTTGGTTGGCTCTCTTCCTCTTCTTTTCTGAATTTTCATCCAAGGCAGAAGATTGAAGTGTTCTGATCATCAGCACATAGGCAGAAGCTGTGAAGATAGCTAGGAAGAGAAAGACTCCAATGGCCAAAGAGAGGAAATAGTTGAACATGTCCCCCACCAACACCTCCTTAGGCAAAACATCATAATAGGTCATGATGTTAAGGGCTGAAATGTGAGTGGTCTGCTTCATGACATACAAGGGGATGGTAACCAGCAGAATCAGCAGACATATTCCCAGAGAGACACCGATGGCAATGTTTGCTTTCTTCCTGGGTGCTCCATGGAGTTCACAATAACCCAATACCTCTACACGCTGAGGCAGATCATGAAGAGAATGGAACAGTACATGTTGCCATAGGAAAAGCCAATGAGTACCTTACAAAGAGATTTCCCATAAATCCAATTGTTGCCACGTATATGATGGGCAATCTTCAGCGGGAACCAGATGATAGAGAGGAGGTCTGCCAAAGCCAGATTGGCCATGTAAACTATGGCGAGGTGCTTCTTCTTCATTTAAAAAAGAAATACCCACAGGGCCATACCATTACTTGGCAAACCAACCATAAATAAAATTGTGTAGACAATTGGAAGAAAGACAGTAGTCAGTTTTCCAGTGAGGATGGAGGCAGAAAATTCATCCATGAAGAAGCCCGGTTCCACTGTAACTCCTTTCCCAGATATCTGAGATGAGTCATCAATCTTACCAATGAGACTTCTTCCTTTAGAGGTTCTATTGACTCCTTGGATGATGAGATTACCAGAGACAGAGGCTGCCAGCAGGATGGCGTCCCCAGGCAGCCATGCCGCCCTCAGTCTTGGCATCCTTCCAGCAGCCCCGACGCCTAGTGGGCCAGGATTTCGCCATCTTTGATGCGAAACTCAGGGCTCCACTCGCCACTCGGAGAGAAAGCCACCTTTTCACCTACCCCTAATTGGAGACTCTCTGGATTTTAAAAATAATAATAATCCAACTACATATTGCCTACAAGAAACTCACTTTTGACTTAAGGACACAAATAGATTAAAAGTAAAAGGAAGGAAAAAGATTCTTTCATGCAAACTATAACCAAAATAGCTGTGATTTTTATACTAATTTAAAACAAAAATAAACTTTAAGTCAAAAACTGTTATAATAGGCAAATAAGGACATTATATGTTAATAAAAGGGTCAATTCATCAAAAAGATATAACAATTTAAACATTTATTCACAAAGCAAAGAGTGTCAAATACATAAATCAAACATTACAGAATTGGAAAAAGAAATAGACAGTTCTACAATAAAGTTGGAGACCAATACTCCACTTTCAATAATGGATAAAACATCTAGATAGGGGATTAATAAGAAAAAGAGGACATGAACATTACAAAACAATTAGACCTAGCAGACTTACATAGAACCCCCAGTAAACAACAGCATAACACACATTCTTCTCTAGGGCACATGGAACATTCTCCAGGATAGACCATATGTTGGGCCACAAAACAAGTTTCAATAAATTTTAAAACATTGAAATCATATTTCCTCTGACCACAGTGGAATGAAGCTAGAAATTAATAACAGAAGGAAAACTGGAAAATTCACAAATATGTGGAAATTAAACAACACAATCTTAAATAACCAATGGTCTAAAGAAGAAATTACAAGGCAAATTAAAAAATACTTAGAGACAAATGAAATGAAAACACAACATACCAAAATTTATGGGACATAGCAAAAGCGGTGCTCAGAGGAAAATTTATAGCAATAAACGCCTACATTTAAAAAGAAGAAAGATCTCAATAAATAATATAACTCTACACCTTAAGGAACTAGGAAAAAAAAAGAGCTAACTAAACCCAAAGCCAGCAGAAGGAAGGAAATAATAGGGATTAAAGTGGAAATAACAAAATAGAGGATAGAAAAAAACAGTAGAGAGAATTAACAAAACATGGTTCTTTGAAAAGATCAACAGAATAGATAAATCTTTAGGCTAAGAAAAAGCATAGGAAAGACTAAAATTAGAAATTAAAGAATGGACATTACTATTGATTTTATAGAAATAAAAAGGATTATAAGAAAATACTATGAACAACTGTATGCCAACGAATTAGATAATCCAGCTAAAATGGACAAATTACTAGGAACACACAAACAACTGACTCAAGAAGAAACAGAAAATCTGAATAGACCTATAATAAGTAAGGAGTTTGAAATAGCAATCAAAAACCTCTCAACAAAGAAGAGCTCAAGACCAGATGACTTTGCTGGTGAATTCTATCAAATATTTAAGAAAGAAAACACCAATCCTTCTCAAACTCTTCCAAAAAAATCAAAAAGGAGAGAACACTTGCTAACTCATTCTATAAAGCCAGAATTATACTGTTAACAAAGCCAGAGAAAGACATTACAATAAAATTACGAACTAATACCTCTTAAAGATATACATGCAAAAGCTCTCAATAAAATAGTAGCAAACTGAATTCAGCAACATATTAAAGTAATTATACACCATAAGCAAATGTGATTTTTCCCTGGAATGTAATAGTCTAACATATGAAAATCAAATAATGTAAAATACCACATTAACAGAATGAAGGGGGAAAAAACATGTTTATTTCAATTGATGCAAAAAAAAAAAAACCCCACACGTTTGCAAAATCCGACACTTACTTTATTAAAAAACTCAATAAACTAGGAATAGAAGAGAACTTCCTCAACAAGATAAGGGTCACATGTATAACACTCACAGCTAACATTATATTTAATAGTGAAAAGCTGAAAGCGTTTCTCTTATGATCAGGAACAAGACAAGGATGCCCACCTTTGCTACTTTTATTTAACACAGTACCAGAAAGTCAAGCCAGAACAATGAGGAAGGAAAATTAAATAAATTTATCCAAATTGGAAAGGCAAAGGTAAAACTATCTCTAGTCACAGATGATATGGTCTTATATGTAGAAAATCCTAAAGAATTCATACACACACATAAACTGTGAAAGCTAATAAACAAATTCAGCAAACTTACAGGATACAGAATCAACACACAAAAATCAGTTGTCTTTCTATACATTATCAATGAATGATGCAAAAATTAAATTTAAAGAATGATTTCATTTACAATAGCATCGAAAAGAAAGCCCGTAGGAAGGAAGAAAAAAGGAAGGAAGAAAGAAGCCGTGCCCTGGAACTAGAAATAGATGCACTTGAAATAGAGAAACTGTAATATTTCTATTACTTCATTCCTATTATTGTATAGATTGTTAGAGGAGGCTTCATACATTGTAATATGCTTTTATTTCCCTATAATAAAAGTATTTCATCCTTTATAGATGAAACATTTTTTTAAAGCCCTTAGTAATAAATTTAATCAAAGAGGTGTAATATTCATACAGTGAAAACTATAAAACATCACTTAAAGAAATTAAAGAAGACTTAATAAATAAAAAGATATCCTACTTTCATTGAAAGACACGATATTATTAAGATGACAATACTAGCAAATAAAGATTCAATGCAATCTCTATCGAAACCCTAATGACACAATTTGAAGAAATGGAAAAACCTATCCTAAAATTAATATGGAATTTCAAGGGACCACAAATAGCCAAAATAATCTGGAAAAAGAAAAACAAGTTTGGAAGCTTCACACTTATCAATTCCAAAACTTACTACAAAGCTACAATAAACAAAAACTATGGTACTGGCATAAATAGACGAATAAATAGACTGGCATAAATAGACGAATAAAATATAAGAGAATCCAGAAATAAAACCTCGGAACTATGGCCAATAGCAGAACATCTTTGGGCTTCTGGTCAAGATGTCAGAGTAAGTAAACACTGAGCTTGCCTCCTCTCACGAACACATCAAAATTACAATTAAACTGTAAAACAATCATCATTCAAAATCGCCTAAAGTCTAGCTAAATAGAAGTCCTACAACTGGGGACATATAGAAGAGACCACCTCAAGACTGGTAGGAGGGGCAGAGACATGAAATGGGCTGATTCCAGACCTGTGTGTGGTGGTTGAGAATCGGAAGCAATATCTTGTTGTAGAGGTTCCCCCAGAGGAGCAAGTGGTTCCACTCCAGCTTGGACACCCCAGCCCAGGGTTCCAGTGCCAGGAAGAGAACAAGGCCCCACAATCTCTGGCTATGAAAACCAGCAGAGATAGTGGCTGAGTGAAGCAGAGGGATATGGGAGACCCAGGCATTCTTCTTAAGGGTCCCACTCATGAACTTGCTTACTTATGGACTCACTCATTCTGAGCTCCAGCACTGGGGCAGCAGCTCAAAATGTGCCAGGAACATACAGGGAGGAACTAAAATTCACTTTAGGGCTGGCAGTGCGGAGGGCAGCTTTCTCCCAAACAGAAGTGCTAGCAGAATCCACTGACTCTTTGTTGAGTCCTCCCCAGCCTCCCAGCATGCAGATGCAGACAGCCGCCATACCTGAGTCTCCACCAATGTGGCTAACACAAGTCACCCGGCCCTGATGATTCCCAACTTGTGGGCTCACCCAAACCACCTCCAGTAACTTTTCCATACAATTGGCCTGTCTTGGCTTATGCTTCAGACTTTCCTAAAGTTTTCTCAAAGGTTCATAAAACCCAAACAAGGAGCATCTGGCCTTGGCATGCCCTATACCTCTTGCTTAACAGCCCCAAGCCTGGCACTAGAAGCAGCCAGCCTCGGCTTGCAGCTTGGCCTCTCGAGGCACCTGTAAGCTTAGCATGGTGACAGCCATCTGAAGATTGTTTGGCGACTCTTGCTAGGTGGCCCCGGGTAGTGTGCAGGCTGAACGTGGCCTGTGGAGGAGCCCCTCCCAGGAGGCTCTGGGGCTGGCAAACATTGTGGCCAGCTTCAGCCTAAAGTGGAGCACCACCTGGGGCTGTATCCGAGGGTGACATACCCAAAGGGCAGACTTGGCAGGCACCACAGCTCTGCTAAAATGAATCCTGCTCCATTGGGTCGGCCCCTCACTTGCCAGTCCTCATAACCAATAGCCCAAGGGGTTAATCCCTCCCACTGACATGCAAATGGCAACTAAGGCTCAACTACAACAGGAGGGCACACATAATTTAAACAAGAGACACACCTGGAACACCTGGCTGAGGTGATCTAGGAAGACTGTGCCACTGAACTCTATTGGACACCTACTACATAAGTCTGCTCTACTAAGACTGAGATACTTAGGAGCCCTACCTAATACATATGGAGGCAGCCAAAACTGGGATACAAAGAAACATGTACCAAATGAAAGAACAGAACAAAGCTCCAATAAAATATTTTTTTAAATTGGAGACAGCAATCTATTAGATGCAGAGTTCAAAACACTGATCATAAGGATGTTCGATAAACTTAGAGTAAGAGTAGCTGAGCTCAGTGAGAACTTTAACAAAGAGATAAAAAAACATAAAAATTGAGATAGAAAATTAAAAAAAGAACCATTCAGGAACAAAAAATAAAATAACTGAAAGGGCAAATACATTAGAGAAAAATCAACAGTAGAATACATGAAGAAGAAGTTCAAGTCAGCGATTTAAAAGATAAGGTAACAGAAAACACCCAATCGGGACAGCAACAAGAAAAAAATAATCCAAAAAATGAAGATAGTTAAGGGGCCTCTGGAACAATATCAATTGTACCAACATTCTCATCACAGGGGTAGCAAAAAGAAGAGAAAACACAAGGAATTGAAAGTCTATTTAAAGAAATAATGATGAAAAACTTCCTTAAACTAGCAAAGAAAATAAACATACAAACCCATGAAGCACAGAGAGTCCCAAACAAGATGAACCCAAAGAGGCCCACACCAAGACACATCATAATTAAAATACCAAAGGTTAAAGACAAAGAAAGTACCTTAAAAGCAGAAAGAGAAAAGCAATTAGTAATCTACAAGGAAGCTCCCATAAGACTGTCAGCTGATTTCTCAACAAAAACCTTGCAGAGTCTACAGCCATGCCACCCTGAACATGCTCGATCTCCTCTGATCTCGGAAGCTAAGCAGGGTCGGGCCTGGTTAGTACTTGGATGGCAGACCACCTAGGAAAACCAGGTGCTGTAGACATAAAAAACAACAACAACAACAATAACAAAACAAAAAGAACCTTGCAAGCCAGAAGGAATTGACATGAAATATTCAATATAATGAAAAGCAAGTGCCTACAACCAAGACTACTCTACCCAGCAAAGCTATCATTTAGAATCAAAAGACAGATAAAGAGCTTCCCAAACAAGAAAAAGCTAAAGGAGTTCACCATCACTAAACCAGTATTAAAAGAAATGTTATAGAGACTACTTTAAGAAGAAGGCAGTGGGGTGGGGGAAGAACATAAATATGAGTGATAACATGGCAA
>NW_006441386.1:6457977-6488530 GCF_000325575.1 Pteropus alecto
TCATCATGTTGTACACCTGAAACTAATACAATATTGTATGCCAAAAAAAAAAAAAAAACTATGGCTGATATATTTTTGACAAGGGTGCCAAAACCATTCAATGAAGAAAGAAAAGTCCCTTCAACACTTAGTAATGGGAAAACTGGATACCTATATACAAAAGAATGAAGTTGGACCCTTACTTTACACCATTTACAAAAATTTACTCAAAATTGATCAAAGACCTGAATTTAAAAAACCAAATCTATAGAATTTTTAGAAGAAAACATAGGAGAAAATCTTAATGACCTTGATTGAGCAATGGTTTCTTAAATGTGACATCCAAACACTCAGACAACAAAAGAAAAAATAGATAAATTGGACTTTATCAAAATTTTAAAATTTGTGCTTCAAAGGGCACTGTCAGAGGAGTGAAAAGACAATCCATGGAATGAGAGAATATTTACAAATCATATATCTGATCAGGGTTTAATATTCAGACTATGCAAAGAACTCTTACAACACAACAAAAAGACAATCTAATTTTAAAATGAGCAAAGGATTTAAATCAACATTTCTCCATAGGGAAACTGCAAATGACAATAAACACATGAAAATGTGCTCAAAATCACTAGCTATTAGAGAAATACAAACCAAAACCACAATGAGATACCACTTCACACCTACTAAGATGGCTATAGTTTTTTTTTTTAATTCAGAAAAATGACAAGTGTTGGCAAGGATGTGGAGAAATTGAAACCCTCATAACTTGTGATGAAGATGTACAATGAAAAAGCTGCAGTAGAAAACAGTTTGGTAATTCCTCAAAAACTTAAACATAGAATTACCATTCTATGACCTAACAATTCCACTCCTAGGTATATATCCAAAAGAATTAAAAACAGTCTGTTATGGACTGAAAATTTGTGTCCTCCCAAAATTCACATGTTGAAAATTTAACTCCCAATGTAATGGTATTTCTAGAAGGAGCTCTTGGGAGATGATTACAGTTAAATAAGGTCATAAAGGTAGGATCCTAATCTGATAGAATGGTAGCCTCATAAGAAAAGGAAGAGAGAAGGATCTCTCTCGATATCTCTCTCTCTCTCTCTCTCTCTCTCTCTCTCTCTCTCTCTCTCTCTCTCTCTCTCTATCCCTGCCCCTTGTATGCACCAAGGAAAGGCCATGTGAGCACACAGCAAGAAGATGGCCATCTGTAAGCCAGAAAGAGAGTTCTTAGCAAAAACTGAATCACTCAGCACCTGGATCTTGAATTCTCAGTCTCCAGAACTATGAGAAAATAAATGTCCATTGTCTAAGCTACCCAGTCTATGGTACTTTGTTATGGCAGCCCAAGCAGACTAATACACAGGTATTCAAACAAATATTTGTACTTGAATGTTCTTAGCAGCACTATTCACACTAGCCAAAAAGCAGAAACAACCCAAATGTTCCTCAACTGATGAAGGAATAAACAAATTGTAGTATATCCAAACAATGAAATATTATTAAGCTTTAAAAAGAAATGAAGTTCTGGTAACCTTGAAACACTTAGTAATGGGATGAACCTGGAAAACATTATGCCAAGTGAAAGAAGACAGGTATAACAGGACAAATATTGTATGATTCCACTTATATGAAATATCTAGAATAGGCACATTCACAGAGAAAGTAAAAACAAAAGTTACCAGATGCTAGTGGTATTGGGAAATGGGGAATTATTGCTTAATTGATACAGAGATTCTGTGTAGGGTAATGAAAAAGTTTTAGAAATAAATAGTGGTGGCGATTGCACAATATTGTGAATTTAATTAATACCACTAAATTATACACTTGAAAAGGTTAAAGTAGAAAATTGCATTATATATATTTACCACAAGGGAGGGTGGAGAGAAGGGAGGAGTGGGAGAATCTAATGAAAAACCTACAGCTAAGAATAATACAGAAATACAGGAGAGGGACCATCGCAGGGCGCAAGCACTGAGAATGGAGGTGAGTAATTGGTCAATGGGAAGTGTCCGCAGACACCCTACCTAGACCCCTCAGCCCACCTGAGTTTGCCTGCTCCTGGCAAGCTCCTGGCTTGAGGATGGTTTCCCACCTCAAGCTATGCCTCTGTCTTTCTTTTCTGCCTGGGGGCTCTCTGACACCAGAGAACTTGCTGGGTGCCACCGAGAAATTTAGGGGACTTGATGACCTCAGGAACAGCTCTCGATCAGAGGATAAATGCTCTGGCCTCCCTGGGAATACCCTACAGTTAATTAAAAGTAAATAAAAGTAGAAATTTGTTTCTTCAGTCTCAGTACCCACATTTCTAGTATTCAGTAGCCCATATACAGCCAGCAGCTACCATATTGGACATGACAGATTTAGAATATTCCCTACATTTCAGAATATTCTACTGGGGTCCCCATGGAATTGGGCCCAGCTGCCTGCTCATGAGTACTTTTGCTAGCTTTTCTTCCTTCCCAGTCTCCCTCTCCCCATAACCTTCCCTGTGCTCCCTAGGGTCTCCTCCCAAATAAGAGACCTGCACTCAAGTCATTGTCTCAAGATCTGCTTTCAGGGCAGCCTAAATCAATGCATCAGGTGACATCAGTATGAAGACAGCTTGGGTGAGTCAGACCTCACCATCTGATTGCCTCTGAAGGAGCTAAAGGACCATTTTCCTGACCTGACCTGCCCTCTCCAAAAGTGACAGGTGGAGAGACACCCAAAAGCCAACATGCAGGGAAATCAACAGACCTGAGATGGTATAAGCAGCCCAGCCCCTCAGTCTTTGAGTGGTGGCAGTGGAGGTAAGAGGCCTTAGTCATCCCTTTCCCCACTTCTACCCAAAGGTCCCAACCCTGCCTATAGCTAGGCATTCAGGCACAGGCACTGCATCCCATGGTGCCAGGGATGAGAATTCCCTCCGAAAGGAATCTCCATGTTCCCAATGAGGATCTGGAAGCTCAGAGATGGGAGGTGATTTCTCAAAGGCCACAAAGCAATTGAGGATCTGGACTGGCTCCCAAAGCCAGGTCTCCTGGTACTCAAGCCCCACCATACTCCAGGCCCCAGGGCAGACATGGGAGTTTGGGGCAGTGTAGTCTCAAGGCTGCCAAAACCAGAGGGGCTGGCACCTCCTAGCTGGGGGTCTTTTGCAGGCCCCAGGCCCTCCTTTGGAAGCTAGCGGCTGGTCCCCCTTTCTTGATGAGCAGCCTTCATTGGGTTAAAAGGTACATGGCTCTAGAGTTTGCTTCACGGAGAAAGTAGTTGGCACAGCGACAGGAAGTAGGAGGACATCCTGGGACGGGGGTTCCAGCCATCTCACCCTCTGCCCCTACATTCTTTCACTCCCTGGAGTTTCCCTGAACAGGGCTGGACAGGGTGGCAGTCAGAGTTCAGAGCCATGAGCGTTGTCCCAGGGCACTGTCAAAATTAAGTTAACATTTTTTCCATTTCTCCTTTATTGAAAACATATTGAATACTGTCACACGAACTCCATTTCTCCATTGGCTCCTCTACCCACTGGTTTCTCAGCCTGGGCTTCCAGGGTTGGCCTGGAAAAGGGTGAGGAGACAGGTCTCATGGACCTTCAGCAGTAAAACCCTCAAAAGCCCTGTTGCCCTAGAGATGAAGCCAAGTGCCAGCCCCAGGCACAAGACCACAACCCTCTGACTATCTACTCTTCTCCTCTACTAGCTGCCAGCCCTCTCGGCTCCCAGGCCCCCACCCCGCTCTGCTCCTCTCCCATAGGGTTAGAAATCCCAGAAGAGAAAAAGTTCCCACACCCACCAGCCATCAGCCCATGGCAAAAATGCTCAGAACTCAGAAGTCAGGGCCCAGAGCTGGGAGTGCCGCAGGGCCTCCAAAGAGGGCTAAGGCTTTGCTGGGATTATTCATTCCTTTGGTCAGAACGCTCATGTCGAGCACTCCTTCTACTCCTATCCTGTGAAGACACCAAGAAAGATCGGGCACAGAGTTTGTCCTTGAGTGCAGGATGCAGCAAGGCAGCGATGGCACACAGCATGGTAAGAGCAGAGTCCTGGAGGGCATCACCAAGGAGGAGACTTTTGGGTTGGGCAAACAGTTTATTGAGTTAAGAGAGGGAAGGCGTGTTCCAGGCAGGAAGAGTGACTGGTAAAAGATTAGAAACAAGAATCAGTATGGTGCAGTTGAGGGCAATGAGCATTTGGAATTGGACGGAACATAAGATGGTGGTATTGAGGCTGGGTCATGCTGGAGGGGTAGTCAAAGACCTGGCCTCAGAGGGTCCTGAGGGGCTGTGGGAAGTGGGGAGCCAGTGAAGAGTGTTGAGCTGGGGAGTGGCAGAGTCAAGTTTGCATTTGAAGAAGCTCCCTCTGGCTCCCTGTGGAGAGCCTGCTAGCAGGGCAGAGACCAGTGATGCTGACGTTGCAATAATCTGGGCCAGAACGAAGGCAACAGCAGCAGGGAGGAAATAGTCATGGGATTCATGTGTCAACCTTGGTCAACCAACGAACAAAGGGTGAGGGTGAGGGAGAGGGAGAGGGAGAAATCCTGGTGCTACCCACATCTCTCCCCGAGAAATCAGATAGATGGTGCAGCCCTTCACTGAAAGGGGGAGGCTTGGGGAGGAGCAGGGCTGGGGGAGCACGAACAGCTGAGTTCAAAGACCTGTGGACCACCCAGCTGGATGCATCAGTTTGGTTCTGGATGTGCTGGTCTGGAGCCCTGGGAAGGGCAAAGTTAGCCACCCCATCTGGGGACTGCTGGGGTAATCCTCAGCTCTAGTGTTTGGTAATCAGACCACTGGCCCGGGAAGAGGTTGGTGAGAAGAGGAGAGGGCCTGGGACAATCACCAGCAAGAGGAGAGTCTCAGAGGGAGGCAGGAAGAGACCAGGGCCAACAGGGGTGTCATAGCAGGTGAGTTGATGGCAGGCTTGGGGTGTGGGGGTAGGCAGCGGGGAAGCAGTTGCATTTAGTGACGAAAGCTCCAACACCCATCCCTTCATTTATGGAGGGCTGAGGACAGAAACTAGGCTAGAGAGGGTTTCAGAGAGAGTGGGCAGTGAGAAAGTGGGGAATGGGAAGTGTAGTCAACTCTGAAGAGACTTGGCTATATAGACAGATGGAGAAAACTAGGGTGGGTGACACCAAGAGGGACTTTTTTTATTTTAAGATGAGAGGGAATTGAACGTAGTCATGTGCCAAGGGCTAGGAAGCATTTGCAGACATGGGAGAACAGGGGTGAATGCTAGGGTGAGGTCTGTGTCCGGAGGCCGTCCAGCACTCAGTGACAGTTTTCAGATAGGTGAGTAAGCAGGTACAGATGGCAGGAGCAGTCTGGAGCATCATATAGGCTCCTTCATGTTAGGGACAGAGAAATGGGAAGGCCAGCTGAGCAGGGGGATTTTGTAGATAGAGGGCAGGACAGGGCAGGAGTCTCCATGAGGCTATTTATGTGCTTGGAGTATATGAGAGGAGCAGAAAGAGGTTCTTCACCACTGACGCTTTCACCTTGTCCATCATCCGGGAGCACATGGAACATTGGGAGGGGGCTCAAACACACTGCTTGCTATGTGGATCAGGGCAGGAGCATGGGGCTGCAATGGACCTCAGACAGAAGGCAAGGGGCCTGGGCCCAGCCCAGCCCTGCCTCTGACTCCACCTGAGATTGGGAGCAGAGCTCTCTCTGCCTCCTTGGAGTTCCTTCTTCCCCACCTGCAGAATGGGGCCTTGGCAGTAAAGCGCTTTTAGAGGGGTGTGATGTGGCATTCCATGAATCTTGCATTTCAGACCTGTGGAATTCTGAGAAGTCAATACTGTATAATTCCAGACTCCTAAAATTCTATAACATAATTTCTGTGTTGCCACCAGGGATGGGTCCAGCAGACATCTCTCCTCTCAAAATTGTTCTGTCTGCCCATCTCAGCTGCCAACTCCTTCCCTCCCTTCTCCCCATCAACTCTGGGCATGGCCAGCCTCGAACATATCCCAAGTGAGCACTTGGCAGGCGGGGCTGTGATTCATGCCCCTCCAGCAGGCTTCGTGGCTAGCCCGCCTGCCAGAGTATGCAAGACATTCTTGGCCTTGCTGTGCGCTTGGGATTAGTAGGGCGGGGGCAGCTGAGGCTGGAGGAGACAGTATTCTCCATCCTCAGCAAGGCAGGGGGCATCCAGGCACGAGCAAGACTTAAGTGGCCTCCAAGCTGGCCAGGGAGGGAACATCGCCCCATAAACCAAGGCCACATCTGGGACGTAGACAGCAGGGCTGAGGGGACATTCAAGAAAGGCTGCCACCTGCTCTGTGTCCAGGGAATGAAGAAGGACCAGGAGTCCAGGGCAGGCGAGGCTGTTCACCCCAACCCTTGTCCCTTTTATCCCACCATAGGCCCCTTCCTATGCCTCTTCCTTCCCATGGGAGCCAGGCCCATCTCATCCCCACTTCCTGGATCCCAAGCTTGGCTGAGAGTATGAAACTTGCTCCTGGACAATCAAGGAGCAGGAAAGCTCAGCTGCCTCCAGTCTCTCTCCTAGAACCCACTTCAAGTTCCCCAGCCCCACGCCCATGCCTTCCCTCAGGGCCGTGCTCCACCCTCAGACCATCATTTCAGAACAAGACTATATCTCCCTAAAAGCAAGCCTCCCAGGTCAGGGATGTGTACACACACTTGCATGCACACACACACATGTATAGACACACAGACACACGCACACACATGGATACACAAGACACATATGCACATACACACACAGAGATACACACACATGCACACACATACACACACACATACACACCCACACACACACACACACACACTGAGACCAGTGTCCCAGGACAAGGCTTTGCCTCCCTCAGACCATTATCCCAGACAAGGGCTATACTTCCCCTATCAGATTAGAATTCCCAGGTCTTATCTTTCCCTCAGGCATGACAGGAGAGGGTAGATCGGGGATCATGGGCAGCCCAGAGAAGAAAGATGAAAGAGGATGCCAGGTCCCTACCCACCCGCAGTCTAACCTGATCCCTGGAGGAATCTCTGTGTCAAGGACAGGTATAAACAGTTCTTGACTCAAGGCAGAAGACCTGGGCTGGCCCCGTGCAGGGAGGCTTCTTGAGAAGGTGACTTTGAAGAATGGTCTCTGGGCCTGTGGGCAGAGAGAGCCAAGCCAGGGCAGCTGACAGCAATTTTGTATCTGGTGGGAGCAATTCTCTCCCATTTCCTGCATGCTGTGGCTGAACTCTGTGAAATGCCTTCTCCATCTTCTTCAGACCTCAATAGTGCTGACCAGAGGCAGTCCTCACCTCAGACCTAGAGCTCTGAAGCTTTGCAGGGACGGAGGAAAGGGCTCAAGCTTTGGGTCAGTCCATCCAAATTTAATTCTTGACATGCCCCCCATGCGACTTGACCTTTCCAAAGTAGGTTTTGCTCATCTGATGTTGAGAACAATCACAGTAACCCCTGTGGCGGAGGTCCTTGTGGTCAGTGGGACCATATTTGTGAAGACCCCTGGCAAACACTCAGTTGGCACAAAATCTACAGCACACTCTTTGCCTCGGTTGGCCGCAGATAACTCCAGGTAACAACAGGGCCAAGGCATGGGAAACAACTAATTTGAGTCCAGCCTATTCCTCCAGCCCACGTTCAGCACCACATCCTCCAGGAGGTTGCTGAGATGCAGAGTGGCAGGGCAGGGAGAAAGCTGGCTGGACTTGGAAAGGACAGCCTCAGCAGCCCATGGGGGAGGACAAGGCCCCCTCCACCAGGAACTGGAATCCCCGGCACCTCAGGGCTTCCTCAGGAGTCCATTTTCTCCCCAGAGGCTCAGGGCAGGCAGTCCAAACCAGAAGCCCTGAGTTCCTAGCCCCAAGCCCCTGCTGCAGAGGGACAGAGGTCCTCAGCCCTAAGCACCACCTAGGTAGGGATCGAGGACAGGCAGAGGTCCAGCTTCCAACCACAGTTCATTTCTAATCTAGGCACCGAGACCTCTCCCCATGGGGGCATCCAGCCAAGCCCCTCTGAGACTGGGCCAGATCCAGAGGACAGTTCGGCCCAGAGATGATGCTCACTCCTGGTTTAGTCCTTAAAAGTCCACTGGACTGAGCTCTTCTCCCTCAGTGGAGGGGACTGCGTGGTCAGGGCCTGCATTCCCAACATGCCGTGAAGGGAGAACCACTGGAGATCTCCCCAGAAAATACCTGTCTCCAGGCTAGTTCCTCAGATGGGGCCACAGCACCAGGACCTGGAGCTGGGGCTGAGAGTGAGCATGCTTTTAGGGTGGGACTTAATAAGAGTGAGAGGGACAGTGAGGGGAAAGGGGCTCAGAGAGAGGAAAAAGGGCTTAACGATGGGGAAGGGGCCTCACTGAAGGGAAAAGACCTCAATGAGGGAGAGGAGTCTCAGAGAAGGGGTTCACATGGGGCGTGCTCAGCAAAGGATTCAGGCCCTCCCTCCCTCCTTCCCCATCATGCTTCCTCTTAACTCACTCTGCCACACAGCTCTCACTGGTCACTGACCCTAAGCCACACCCTCTCTGCCTGACCATACAGCCTGTCCCTCTCCATCCAGGGCCTCAGTGAAATCCAAGACAGATGGCCCAAGGTCAGGCCCTCTCTGAGGACATCTCACAAAGGCCTGGGCAGTCATGCAGGCTAGGATTTGGGCTCCAGGCCTTGTTTGGGCTCTGTTTCCCAGCAGATAAGCAGAGGGACCCCTCCTTGGAGTGTCCCTAGGGAGAGAGGGGACATAGGCTTAGAACCTGACCGCCGCACACACGGAGACCCGAGCTACTGTGGGTCAGCTCCAGGGGTGAGCTAGCCCATGGGGCAGTGGTCAGCTCTCTCTAGCAGCCCAAGGAAGCCTACCTAGAGGAACAGGCATGATCCTTGAGCTGGGCTTGAAGGAGCAGGAGGCCAGGTGAAGAGTCTTAGCCATGGAGCATAGAGGGGCTGTCCAGGGGCAGGTGTGTGGCAGGTGTGGCAGGGGGAAGAGCAAGGTAGGGTTGCAGAAGTGGATGGGCGTTGCCACACATAGCCTGGCAAGTCTTGCGGAAGGGGTAGGATTTCATCTTAGAAGTAATAACAGAATACACAGAGGTATGTGTTCAGGGGAGGGATCGCCTAGGAGAGGGTGTCTGGCATTGACATTCTCCCCTAGAAGCAGGACGAGGAAGAGGGGGTTCCTGGGAGCTGTTCACCCCAGGGTTGCCCCTTTGTCTCCTCAGGCTGAGGGAGCTTCTGGACTCTGCCCCCCACCACACACACATACAGTTCATCCATGAAGGATACACTGTAAAAGGGGCAGGGGGGATGGTGGCTCATGCAGTCATCATCAGGTTGTCGAGATCGAGGGTGAGAAAGGCTCCCAGGCTCCAAGTTCCATAAACCTAGAGGGCCTGTGGGTCACAGCTGGACCAGTTCCTCCCCACCCTTCTCACCACCCAACCCCCCAGGAATGCAAGATGTCCTGGAAATACTGTTTAGGTATACTTTTTCAAGAGACACCCTTGCGGGGGAAAGGGAAAAGCAGGTCATTTAGGGAGAGGTGGTGGCGGGGAGGGGGCAAGGAGAAACCCCTCCTGATTACCAAGTGGCCCTGGTCTCTGGGGAAGTGTGGGCCAAGGCTAAATCTGCCTTTCTGAAAGCCCAAAGGGAGAGCTAGGAGTGGAAAAAGAGAGATAGCAAAGGGAGGAAGGGCAGAGGAGAATCCTGGACCAGGGTTCGCAGGCCACAATTCCATACCCTGCTCTGTTACTGGATCTGGACCTCAGTTTCTTTGTCTGTAAAATGGACACATCATCTCCACAGCTCCTTTGACTCCGGTTTTCCACTTCTCATGATCTTTGCTGCTGCCGGGGCCTCCCCTGGGAGGACAGGGGTCCACAGGCCCTTCTTGCTCAGCCCCTTGCAAAAGCCCCTTTCCACCACCCACTTTCCTCCTCCATGTGGTCAGTGTGAGGAAGAGCTGGTTGGATATTTGGCCAGGGGGCCAGAGCTGGGGAAATAGCCTGAAAGGACAAGATGGGGAGGATTTGGAAATTTTTGGAACCTTGATGGCTGGAGCTCTGTGAATCAGTGGGGCAGATGGAAGTGATTAGGTGCTGGTGGGAGGCGCAGCTATGCGAGAAATAGAAACCAAGTTTGGGGAGCCTGGAGCTCAGAGCTCAGTGGGTAGCTTCTTCCCAGACTCAAAGAAGCTGAAGCCACCAGGGGCCAGAGGCAGCTGTACATATTTGGAGGCACCAAGCCAGGCTGTGCGACTAGGCTCATGTGCTGAGAGATCAGGAGGCTAGAGGAGGAAACGCCAGGGAAGAGGAAGGACCCCAGGCGAGAGAGAGGCATGGGACGCAGGTCCAGCAGCCTCCATCATACTTGTGTCCAAAGGAGTGGTTCTCGGTGCCTGCCTCTCATACCCACTCCTTCTCCTAGGACTGCCCCCAGTAATTATGCAGATATAGCCCCCCAGCAATCCAATCATATACTCTCCCCTCGGGAGGCTACTTGGCGTCTCGCAAGTGATATTCATCTCTGGGGCAGAAGAAAGCAAAGAATAAGCCAATTTCCAAAGAATTCCATTTTAAACCATTTATCAAGCCCTACCTGGGCTAGGCCTATGCTATGTTCTAAGGATTATGAGAAAAGCAGAAGTGTCCAGTCTAGAAGGGGAGACTGGTTTTTACACATGGCAATGGACAATCAGATTGCCTGAGAAGGACCCGGCGGAGTGGGTGTGGCAGCTAGCAGGACAGGGAGGCTGTGAGGTGGGGACTGTGGAGAACAGGGCCTGGGCCTGAAGAGGCTGAGAAGGGGGGTCCGAGAGGTGGGAAGGAAGCCTGAAGGAGGCAGGAGGGCGTTGCACGGCACTACTCAGCCATTCAGATTGATGAGCAGGGAAGCCCCTCTCCATGAAACAGTAGGATGGGAGCCAAATCAGAGTGGACAGAGGGGCAAGGACAAGAAGAAGAAGTGGAAGTGACCAGAGCCCAGTTGCAGGGGTAGGGTGAGAGGGACTGACACATGCGATTCCTGAAGGGGAGAAGTTGAGCAGGTCAGAGGCACACATGCACAGCCTGGCCCAAGGCCCAGGGTCCGCCCAGTACAGCAACAGCCACGTCATCTGTCCTCGGGCCCTCCTCACAGACTCACCAGCGACTTCGCAAATTACCATAAGCTCTCAAGCGTGAGCACAGCTATGGGCACCACACTTAGCCTTTTCCAGAGCAGATCATGGCTCTTTTCCTCCTGAACCAGCCCACCCATCCTCTAGGTATTCAGCAAACATTCACAGATGACTACTCTGTTTCAGGTCCCTGCTGAGTTCTGTGACATGGAGGAAAACCAAGCATGGTCCTGGGCTAGAGAGGAGACAAAAGGAGGGTCCTGGGTGCCATGGTCAACATCTGAAAGAATCACTCTACCTGGCTGTGGTGAAGAGGTGGATCTAGAGGTGAGTCTGGTACACAGAGCAGAAGTTTGCAAGGCAGGCCAGGGTGAGAAGCTGTCCTAGGCACAGAGATGGGAGGTCTATAGAGGACCTCACAGATGGTACGAGGCAGACCCAAGGAGAGGGCAGAACTGGGCAAGGTCAGAGAACGTCAGCACCCAGGGCCTGTCCCTGGAGGCCGTGGGGGTTATCAAAAGGCTTTAAGCAGGGAAGATCTATGTTATAGAAAGATTATTCTGGTGGCCAACGTAAAGCCTGAACTTAGTGCCCATACATGAAGAGGGGACACATGCAAAAAAGGCTTAAGAGGCAAAATCTATAGGATTTGGTAAAAGAGTATAGGGAGCTGAGGGAGGGAGGAGGCATCTGGGAAGCTGGGGAGATGGAGGTGCTGCAGGTAGAAATGGAAGCAGTAGAGGAGGAGCTGATCTGGTACCATTACTGAGCCTCCCTCAAATCTGGCACCTTTGTAGCATCTGAGACATCTCAGCAATGACATCTACAAGGACTGTCAGCACTGAGCTAGCAACAGAAGTCTTTAATGAGGATGAAGGGTCTTAAACAAAAGACCAGAAAGTTCACAATGTTTTCATAGATATAATGGAGAGCCACCAGAGGCTTTGAGCAGGGAGATGACACAATCAAAGTTAGAAGAATCATTTGAGCAGCAAGGAGGAGGCTGGGGGCAGAGAGAGACTAGAGGCAGGGAGACCTAGGATGAGGATGAAATGTCCCCCTAAATGCCAGGCCTCCAGCACTGGCCAGGGTAGGAGAAGAGGTCATAGAGCAGGGCCTGGGAAATGGCTGACCTAGGCTTACGGGTCACAGTGGATCTCATTTTTACATAAGTGGTGTTTTGATAAAGTGAGTTATAAATGATGCTCATGCTTTATGTCAAATCCTATTTTAAATGACTCAATCCAAAATCAAAATTAAGAAAACAATTCCATTTATAATAACATCAAAAAGAATAAAATAGGAATAAATTTAACAAAAGAAGTTCAAGCCTTGTATACCAAAAACTACACATCATTGAAAAAATTAAAGATATAAATAAATGGAAAGACATCCCATGTTCATGGATTGGAAGACTTAGTATTGTTAAGATGACAATGCTACCAAAAACAGATTCACTACAATCCCAACAAAATTTCTATGGTGTTTTTTGCAGGAATGGAAAAACTCATCTTAAATTCATATGAAATTTCAAAGGTCCCCGAATAGCCAAACTAATCTTGAAAAATAAAAACATCAGAGGACTCATACTTTCTGATTTTAAAACTTACTTCAAAGCTACAGTAATCAAGACATTGTGATACTGGCATAAGGATAAACATATTGTTCATGGAATAGAATTGAGAAATAAACCATTATGTTTATGGTCAATTGATTTTTGACAAAGACACCAAGACCATTCAATGGGGAGAGAATAGTCCTTTCAACAAATGGTGCTGGTACAATTCGATATCCACATGCAAAAGAATGAAATTGGACCCCTACCTCACATCATATGCAAAAAATTGATGTTAAAAAAAATAGATGTAAGTGCCAAACTATAAAACTCTTCGAAGAAAACATAGGGGTAAATCTTCATGACTTGGATTTGGCAATGATTTCTTAGCTATGACACCAAAAGCACAAGGGATCAAAAAATAATAGATGAATTAGATTTCATCAAAATTAAAAATGTTTGTGTTTCAAAGGGCACTCACTATCAAGAAAGTGAAAAGACAACTCACAAAATATTTGCAAACATTTTTCAAATGACCGAAGAGAATATGTTGTATAAAAGAGTCCTCTTGAAAACTTCTCCTTGGTGGGGATGGAAGGGGGAAACCCTTCTCGAGGCAGAGTGCAGGCATCCTGCCCTGTCATTCATGGAGTGCGTTTGCCCAAAGGGGATCTGCCTATATGGAGAATTAGGGAAATGAGGATTGGGGGAGGGTGGGAAGAAACAGGGACCCTTGCCCCCAGGGCAGCCACAGTTCTCTGGGAACTTTCTCACAAATTCCCCGAATTCTCCCATATTAATTTTAGAACAAGTCCTAGAAACCCGAGAAGTTCGGAGGACGGCCCGGCGCCAGTGCGGGCAGCTCTCAGAAAAGGGACAGCAAGAGGGAGAGGCTGTCTGGCCTAGCCTCCTCTCCCAGCCAGGCCTCATCCATGGGAAGGTCACGAGAGGCACGAGCCGGGGCCAAGCCCCGTGCAGGGCGTGGGCCCAGGCAATGAGCCAAAAGGTCCTAGGGCCTGCGGCCTCAGTTCCCACTGACATCAGTGCAAGGTGTCAGGAGGCCTGAATCATCGGGGCCAGGGCCAGCCCCCTCCCCAGGGGAGAGCATAGCAGAGGTATGAGGCAGTCTCAGCCAGGCAGGCGGCCCCAGGCTGGGTTGGACATGGTGACTGTTTTATAGAATTAACAAGTAGGACCTGACACAGGGGGAGGTGGAGATGTCATCGTCCTGGATTCCAACAGGCTGCCCCCACAGCCACTTCTGATTCACAAAATTAATTCCAACGGCTAGAGAAAGAGGAGGCTGTCAGCAGGGCCAGGGGGTTATAAACACAGGGAATATTAATAGTTCTAGCCGGGCTGCCCGGGGGGCTGGGGGACCTGCCAGAGGGACTGACTTATTTAGTCTTCTCATTAATGATGTGGTAAAAAGAGAGTTTACCCAAGCCTGGGGCAGGTGCTGACCAGCATCAGGCAGGGATTGCCCAAGCTGAGGACCGACTACAGGGGTCCACTGGGGCTGTTTCCCCCAGAGAGGATTCCTCTTTGGGCTACCAGTGTGCCCCTAGCCCCACAACCCAGCCAGGTGCAGGTAGATATGTCAGGTAAATGCCCTGGCGAAGTAAAGATGGTTCTCCTTTCTGCACAGGGGTCTGAGAGATGACTCAAATGTACGCACATGAACGCACACACATGCACACACACTTTTGCACATTTCTGACAACAGGACAAGCTGTACCTCCTCTCTCTGAGCCAGGTGAGCCCAACCTGGGCATGTGGGACCAAGCTGGGGTACGGAGTGTCCAGCTACCCCAGAGGTACATGATGATCAAATTAAGATGGGTTCCTTACTGAACAAGTCCCCTAGCCCTTTCCCCCAACCTTGTACTGCAATAATCAAGTCTAGGGATACTTAAAGTTGGGAGCTCAAGAACACCCCGTCTATGTGCATGCACACACATGCACACACACGTCTTTGTACATCTCTGACACCCACTTCTCTACACACTTAGCAGTGCCCACTCTATGCATAGCCCACTCCACTAAGGGAAACAGAAATCATGGCATTCGGCATGCTCTGCCCCATCCAAAGACCGTTAGGTCCTGAGAACATCATTCCAAACAGACCTCAGGGCCCCAGCATCAGGAGTCAAAGGCAAAGGAGTTTGTGAACAGAGGCAGCTGGGAAAGGGTTCACAGAGAACAGGTTCGGAGGCATGCCTAGGGCCCACTGCAGACAGACTAGGAGAACCACCACCACCACCACCCCAGGACACCTCCTAGGCTCTCAGCTGCATGGCTCCTAGCTGCCAGCACAGGGACAGACAGATACTGGCTGGGACTGGCAGCAGCTGGGGCTGGGAGCCTGCCGAGTCCCGAGCTGGAATGAAGGAGAAACCTGTCCAGCGATGAGATCAAGGAGATGGCACCAGTGTCTCCCCGGGGAGCTGAGCTCCGCGTCCCAGGACATTCCAAACTCTGTGAACAAAACATGGGGTGGGAGGCCAGCCAGTCTGGGCCAGTGCCAGGTGGCCCCCCACCCTTCCCATCAGCAGGGGGGCCTGCCCAGCAGTGAGACCGGCTGGGAACGTAGCATGAGCTGCTGGGAATGCTGCCCACACAAGTCGCCTGGTGACGCAGCGTCCAGACACCTGCCACGTTCCTTCAGCAGGGTGCCACGTGTGGTCATCTGCCTGGTCTCCTCTGAGCTGGGCCCTGCGTGGAGTGCTGTGGACAATCAAGCCAGCATATCCACCTGCGCAGTGCTATTCCACTTAGCAAATACCTTCAAAGCCACGGTCACATTTAACGACCCCTGGAGGAAAGCCAGGCCTGGCGGGTTTCCTCTGTTTTGTAGGAAACTGGGGACCAGAGTGGAATTTGCTTGAGGCTACACAGTTATTGAGAGGCCAATGCAGATTGTCACCCAGGAATGCTGCCTTCTGCTCCCAAGCTCTTTCAACTCCACTTTGAACAGGCAGCAGGAGGTCACTGACACCATGGGCTCAGCCTCTGACCAAACCTTAATTCCACAGCAGAGCCTCAAAATTCAGCAAGTTCAATGCCTTTGTTCTATAAATAGGTAAACTAGGGGCGGGGAGAAGAAGACAAGGGCTTGCCCAAGTTCAGAGGGCACTATAGGTAAAGGTGAAATTCTGACGATTATACTCAGAGGCACTATGTTAGGAAGCTGATGCCAAGACATCTGGACAGCAATCAGTGTCCATGGCTCAGACAGCTGGGGAATAGGCGGGAAATCATGATGGTTTCTTGGAAGAGGTGTTCTCCCCAATAGCCCACTCTTCTGTGAATCCCACTCAGATGACTCTAGGTAGAGACAGTAATAGATCCGCAAAAGGAAAATTGCAAAGAAAAATCAGAGACCATTGGAGTGAGCTGTAACTGCCATGTGACCTTGGGACTGTCCCTTCCCCTCTCAAGGCCTCCTTCCCCTCTCTAGATCTCATCAGTACAATGGGAGCAAAGAATGCTGGCTCCCACAGATTACATAAGTGACTTGCCAGCTTCAACACTCCTGACACAGTGCTCTGAGGGCTGCCCAGATACTGGCCATCACTTAAGAGACCTCAAGTTCTGGTGTGGTGTCTGCGAAGGGAAGGGGACAAGTTGCCCCCAGCTTAGTTGGGATATGAGGCCTAAGGACAATCTGGGTAAAGGTTCAGAGATATGAGTAGTGCTGACAGGAGCTGGAGGAGCAATGAATAGAGAAAGCATGGGCGTGGGTGGCCAGCATCAGCAGCTTGGACCATATTTCATAAATGATAAGAAACTGAAAGAAATAAGTAAGGCGAGGTCATGGTCAAACTGACCATGGCATAGGGACACTGGCTCAGGGAAGGATTTCATCCATATAGCCCAGCAGCGGCCATGAGGCTGCAGCAGAAGTCAGGAAGTCTCAGGGCGAGACTCAGAGTTGGAATCTTTCTCTCCCCATCTATCCTGGACTGTGGGCCTTTCAAAGACAAGAGAGGGGTCTGGTCCCCAGGACAGGCATAAGGAGTCAGGATGAGTCTGATGACGTGTGCTGACCCTGAGAGAGTCTGGCCATCACAGCCTTCTGCATAGAGGGACCACCCCTGGGCTGGACCAGGTCATGCTGACCGAAGGCACAACTGACATCTGGCTCCCCAAGCTCCTCCCAGTGGCCACGGCTGGTGGTACAGAATTGATCCCAGAGATCATGGTTCAAACATAGCAAGAATGAGGACAGAGTTTTGAGGAGTAATCATCCATCCTGACCCCGCAAAGATTCGCTGAGCACCTACTATGTGCCAGGGGTTGGGGCTGGTGTGAGGAGCAGAGATTAGGAAGATAAGGGCCTGAGACATCAAAGGTGGGAGATGCTTAGAGCGCCATGAGCCAGGAAGCCCCAGGGCGACTAGGCAGTAGGCACCAGCCTGGAGAAGGACCTGGCATATCATAGCCTTGGCCTATGGAGAGGAGACGGGAGAAGGAGAGAGAGCAGAAGGGTTGGTGGCAGGAGCTGCTGGGGATAACAAGAAAGCATGGATTCGGGAGTCTGCAAGTGAGTGGGAGGAAGGAGAGAAGGAAGGAGGCTCAGTGAGGGGAGGGGGCTCAGCAGTATAGTCCAACTCTGGACTGGGACAGGACTTCGGAGCCCACCTTCCCCCAAATCGCTCATCCTGGCCAGGTTTCGGTGGAGACACAGAAGCAGGGCTATGGGCCATTTTCACCTTTTAAAACCACAGACATCTGACGCTGGGCACTGGAGCCAAATTTCTGGGAGAGACAGAGGCCCTGTGGGCGCTTCGCCTGACGTCAATCGGGGCTTCTCTTTTGTGTCTGCGGCTTTGACAGGAGGAGGCCAGATTAGGGGGCTGAGCTGAGAGAGCGAGAGAAGGACCAGAAGCCAAGCATGACCCCTATTCTTCCGACCTGTCGTTCTGTGTGCAAAGCCCTAGTCAGGGTTATTTAGGAACACTGCGGATGAGCAGGGAAGGTGTCAGTTACTGGACAGGGGCTGGAAGCATCTGAAGTCAGTGCCAGCATCGGGACCCCTCACCCAGTCTCATGCCAGAGCCCTAACATTAAAGCCACACCCCAGACAGTCTGGGAGGCTCCCTTTGACTGCAGAGGTGGCACCATCAGCCACTAAGGGACAGTAGATGCCCCCTTGGCCACAGACGCTCACCAGTGGGCTCCCAGGAAGGCTGTACTGCCTGCCCCTCTTTCCTCATCCTTTCTAATGCAGGCCCTCCCTCCAGGCCAAAGCTCTTACAGTGACCTCTCCCCACTGACCGCCCTTCCATTTGTAATCCTCTTGACATAGCTGCCTTTGCTTCCAGGTCTCGGTTTCTGCAGCATAGCCCAACTCCCCAACACTGAGCTTCTCAGACAGGGAAACTGAGGCCTGGAGAGGGACATGGGACTATCTGGTGTCCCCTGTGTCCCCAGGCCTAGCACAGGCATCAAAACACATTCTACTGAAGAAAGAACTATACTGAGGCTCCTTCCCCACCCACCAAGCCTAGCCCCAGCCCTCATTCTGCCTCTGGGCCCCTTTACGAGGCTTCAAGAGTGAGTCAGCTGGTTGTAGGGATGGGGTGGAGGAGACAGTAGGGAGGGGACAAAGATCACCTTTAACACTTACCTGCCGTGATCAGTCCCACACAAGGGTCCTGTCCCAATACACACAGTACTTTGTCTGTCACTAGTCCAAGCCTTGACTTCAAACGCAGAGTGACCCCAACTGAGCATGACAACAAATTCAGTCCCAACTCTAACCCAGACAGAACTCCAACCTAAGATACAGGCCTACCCTTGAGCCCAAACCAGACTGAGCTCTGACCCTAATCCCAATTGGACCTTGAACCTGACTCTATGGCAGAGTCCTGGCCCAACATAAACAGCCTAGGCAAGATTTCTAGGATACCAGGACACGAGCCTCAGCTCCTCTGTTGCCAGGCAGGGCAGCAGGTCCCTCTGAATATTGGGGCCACCCAGGTATTGGAAAGGGAAAGACAATATAGGCCACTGACATATCGTATCACCCGGGCCAGCACCACCCTCTCCAGCCTCGAATTTATCAAGTCATTGTGGCAGGAGGGTGTCACAGACTGTCTGCCCCTGTGCAAGGTGACCCTGGTGGGATAAAAGAAGGATTGGGCAAGGCCATCGTGGAGGGGACACTGGATCCATACAGCCCCCTGCATACAGGTCTTTCAGGAATAGTGGCTTGACCTGGAGGGAGGTTCTGTTCCAGAAAGGACCTAGGTCTGGCATTGAACCTTTCTCCATGAGATACTGATCATGCCCAGGGCCAGCTGGACCAGAACCATACTCTGCAGAGGGTACAGCCAGGGTGGCTATGCCTGGGGCTAGGGCATAGCGGCTAAGGCCTCAGACCTACATGAGCCCCCAATCTCTGGGTCTCACCTAATAGCAGTAAATGCAGGGCTAGCTGGGTACTAGGGAAGCCCCCAGCCTGAGATGGTACTCCTCCCTGTCCCCAGGTGCCCTCTGGTCTCTGAATGCAGGTCCAGAGCCCCAGGGAGGCCCGCCTGAGTCCCCTTCCACACCACCCCAGTCCCTGGCCTTGCTTCCCGCCCCACTGTGAGAACATGTGCTTGCAGCCACCGCGAAGAGATCAGCATGAAGGAATGTGCTGTCCAGGGGCCAGCGGACAGGATGGGCCCGTTGGAGAGGACGCAAGCAAAGAGAGCTCGGGGATCTGGGAAGGAAAACAGAGATGTGCTTCGGCAGCAGGCCAGGCAACACTGACCCAGCCGTCATTCCCAGCTGCACGGGTCAGGTGCAGTGGACCCCCAGCAGAATCCTGGCCTCTGCCCAGCATGGCCGCAGACTTCCTTAGGCCTGCCCTGACCTGTGGAGCCTGGCCCAGCCTAGGAAAAAGACTAACCTTGTCCTCCATGCCCCTAACCAGCACTATGGGCCTCTGCCTGTCTCTAGACCTATCTCCCCTCCCCACGCTGAGATTCAGCTTCTTGCACAAGCCTTACTCTGTCTAGTCCTCCCATGTGGGAGGAAGCTTCTGGTTTCAATGGCCCGATAAACTAGTCCATATGGGGCATTAATAGCTGATAATGGCTTAGACCCATACTCTCAAAGTGCAGTCCCCAGACCAATATCATCAACATCACCTGGAAATTTGTTAGAAATGCAAATTTTAGGCCCCACCACAGACCTACTAAATCAGTGATCTATGTTTTAACGAGCCCTTCAGGGACTTATGATGCACAAACAAATTTGAGAACCACTGACTTAAGAGTGTGACCATGATCCACTCCACAAATGTTGATGGAAATAATAAGTAATCGATTGAATGAACAAGTGAGAGAATGAGTTTTAAGAATCCTGGTCTTATCCCCAGGCTTGACTAGAATGGTTTCTTCTTGCTGTCTGGTGTCCGATATCCAGGGACAGTTGAAAGCTACAGACTGGACTACCGAAAGACCGTCTAGCTGGACTCCTTCTGAGATGGAGCAGGCTCTCAGACAATGTCACCTCTAGGGATCCCATTCAGCAGGTTGGGCCCGGGGCCCAGGCAGATTCAAAGAAGATCAGCCAGAGTTAAAGGGAGGAACAGGTCCAGCAGATCAATGAGGTGAAGCAACAGGAGTCTGGGACCTGGAAACTAGGTAGGAGGGCAGAGTTAGGGAAGTCCAGAGGCAGATAAGAGGGACTCCAGCACATGGCTGGGGTCCAAGACTCTTACACTAGAGAAGAACTGATAAGAAGGGCTCTGAGAGCAAAGCCCTTTATTAGATCCACAACACAAGATTAGATGCCAATTGCCTGAACATTGAATTTAGATCCTTCAGGAATCCCTTAACTAAGGTCAGGCTGGGGCCCCGAGTCTAGGGCAGATCTGAGCCTACCAGTGGGGCCCAGAAACTCCTGCTGCTGGGAGAAGACAGAGAACTGCAGGGTGAGAACCCAGCATGTTCTGAGTCTTGGTAACTAATCCCAAAATCTGGTTTTGGAGTCAGATCTCTCTTGAGGCTGGGATTGCCCTTTCCAGAACTTCGCACCACTTTGATAAGTGAAGCCCTCCAGCTTTCCCAGCTGCCTGGGTCTTGCCCAACCTTGGCCGTGGTTGACTGAATCGTGGCTCATGTTTTCAGACTAAGTTAGAGAGATGGACAAGGTCTGTCCTGACCTACTTGTTCTGTCCACCTGCCAGCTCATCTCCCTTCAGTGCCAAGGAAGAGAGGACATATCATGTGGCCGGATCTCCACACTAGCTTGACATCAGGGAACCTCCCGTGGCCCACTTCATCCAATATTGAAAGGGGAATTTTCCACTCGACATAAAAAGGGAAGTATTTTCACTCACAGCTGCCATCTCTCCCTGAAGTGTCCTCTAAACCTGCATGGCCCAGAGAGTATGTCCCATGTGTCCTGAAAGATTCCACGGGGAAAATATTGCACACCAGGGCACTTTCTTAGAAATCAAGGTCCTTATTAACAATTAAAGGCTCTGAGAAGTCCTACAAGAGAGAAGTCTTGTCTGACTTCATGAAATCCAGTATTTCCCCAGCTCATTGGATCCAGAACCTGTTTTTCCTCTACTAAAATAATATTCTACAGTTTATCGCTTGGGAAATATATCTAAAATGCAAAGCAGCATTGCCCGCTGCCATCTTGACACAGACAAGCTTCTTTCTGGTGTTCCAGGGAGGAAAGCAGAAGTCAGGAGAGTGTCTCATTAAAAGGTCTTGAGACAGAGCAGGGACTCTGGAGACCTACAAGGGCTCAGCATAGATATCCCTCTCTCAACCTCCAGGAGACCCCATTTCCAGAGCCACTGTCCCAGAAGCAAGTGTCATCCAGCAAATGCCTTAGAGGAGGGACAAACTTAGCTGAGAGGAGATTGGGTGCCTGCTGCTCATGGAAGAGAGACATGGACAGGCTGGAGTACCCGGCCAGCGAGGGAATGATGGGCATCTCCTGGCATCCCCTGATGCAGCAGGTACAGCCTCATCCTTTGGGCTGAACTTGAACCAAAGACCAATTCATGTCTCTGCCTGACTCCTCAACCCTGCACAGCTGGGCTCCCCATTCTGTCTTCGCCCAGTTCCTCTGTATCCCCCAAGGCCTGAAACGACCTCCCAACCCCCACTTTGAGGCTCCTGTCTTCTTTGGAGTGGAGGAGAGAAAAATCCTGCTACACCTCCCTCCCTCCTGCCTAGACTCTTGGCTGCCTTCTGAAGACAGACAATACAGGGAAATGTTTGCACCCAAACAACTCTGCTGCTTCAGGAACTGCCTGACCCTGCCCAGGAAAGCAAACTCCTGCAGCTCCACCCTGCTGCCCCCTCAGTCTGGGACCAGAGACCAAAGCTGGAGGGGCAATCCAGCAGAGAGGTCACCAGAGCAGAAGGGGTCTTAGGCCTCCCCAATGCGGTGAGAGGGGAAATCAGGGGTCTCTTCTCTCTAGGGTTGGGGGCTTTTCTTTCTACCTAAATCAGAAGGGAGCTCTGTCCCTGCCTGTGGGATATGCAAAAGCCAGATTGTCAATATTTTTCTGGAGAGTGTGGCTCTGATTAATCTGGCCTGAAGATAATGAAAATAGCACTTTGATGTGACTTGAAAAATGTATTAATTCATTCAACAAGCATCTGCTGCTCTTGGGTTCCGGGCCAATCCCCATGTCAGGCACTTGGGACCTAAGGGTAGATCAGCCCCCGCCCCACCCCAAAGAGGCCCCCAGTCTAGGGGGAGAGATGGACACCCAAAATGGAACAGGAGGGCAGGAAGTGGGGACTTGCTCTCCCCCAGCTGAAGTTCCTCCTGAGATATGCCAGCCTGGAGTCAGCTAAAGTGAAGGATTTCTAGGATCAGTGCAGAAGTGGGTAGGATGGGCTGGGCGGCCCATCACCAAACACACCTGCAGCCAGGCCGCCGGGCTCAGGAAGTCACAGGGTCAGTGCAATTTGTAAAAACAGAGGTTCCCGTCCCCACGTTTGATAAAAACTGACATGCCCTCTGGTGGCTCCCCTCCCAGCAGCCCTTCCCATCCGCTCTGATTCCACCCTCGCTACCCCCGACACAGCCCTGAGGTGAAGAACACCAGGTGCCAGCCAACAAATGCTGCGAAAAGCAACAAAAAGAAAAAACAGACTGGCTTCTCCTTGCTTGTTGGAACAGACTTGTCCACACGTGACACTGCCATGGGGTGACCTCCAGGCATTCCTACACAGACCTTCAGGACACATCAGCTTCCTGTTTCCTGCAGTATGGGTGGAAGGGAGAGAGTCAGTGACCCCAGGCCCCTAACTTGACCCCACTTGCTCAACGGCCCTTTCTTTCTACCTTACACAGACCTCAGGACACATCAGCTTCCTGTTTCCTGCAGTATGGGTGGAAGGGAGAGAGTCAGTGACCCCAGGCCCCTAACTTGACCCCACTTGCTCAACGGCCCTTTCTTTCTACCTTTCAGGAAGCCAAGGCCGAGAGGAAAGGGGCAGGGAAGATGGAGGGGCAGGCTGTCAGGGGCAACTCAGGTCAAGGCAGCCAGCCTGCTTGTCACAGCCCCTCACCCCCACCTCGCCTGCATGCCAGAAACTGTGCGTTTTTGTCTTTCTTGGCGGGGAGGGGATGCGGCTCAGAGCCTTGAGTGATGAGTTAAGTGACAATGAATTTGAACCACATGGAGCCCGGGCTTAAGGGGAAAGTGTTTTGGTGAAATGCAGCTGGGATTTCATCAGTCCCCACCCCCGAGACAGTACAAAAATAGTCCAGGCCAGGCAGGCTCTGACCCACAGTCCTGGCCCAATTTCGACGCCCCCTGTCATGGAGAAGCTCAGAGTGGCCTCTTTCCCCGAATGTGAGTTTCGTAATCGTTCCTTGTTGTTTTGGTCGCCTGTTTGTTGACTGGCCTGGTTTGTCTGGGAGAAATTGCTCCCTAAGATACTCCCGCTGCTTGGCCCTGAGGAGAGGGTAAGGCGGTAAGACCCTCTCTCACTGTTGGTGACAAGGCCCACAGAGGCCTGGGTGAGAGGCCAGAGCTGGCCAGCTGGGTCCTGCCCAGGAGGGACTGCCACAGTCACAGCCTGGGGGACTGGTCGGGAAGCCTTGTGACCTTGGGAGTGTGGGTGGATGATGGACACTGGACGCTAGAGCAAGAGGTAGGCTTCGCCCAAACAAGATCGGGAAGGTCCTATCAACATTGCAAGTCCAACCCTATTCCTTGAAGGGTGAAACTAAGGCCAGAGGCAGGAAGTGAGTGATCTAAGGCACCTGGTTAACAGCACGACCAGGAGTCACCCCAAGCAAGGCCTTCTGCTTCCCAGCTCAAGCCTGACACCAAGGAAATGCCTAGAGTGTTTGTGAATTGAAAGAACAATTAAATCCCTTCACCCCCAATCCTCCACTCAGAGGAAGGAAACAGAAGGGGTAGCTGGGCCCCTGGACAGACCTAGAAGGTGGGTAGGCCCCGCCACCCTGAGTGCCTTTTAGTAATAATCTCCTTCTCCCAGATATGAGTGGTGAAAGCTGCTCCCGAGGGCCCTCCCAGGATTTGGGCGGGGGAGGGGATGCAAGTGGACCCTCGTAGGCCCAGCAGCAGGGCCCATGAGACAGCAGCTCCCAGAGGGAACGAGATGTGCCAACAGTGAGGCCAGAGGCTATTGGCATGGAGAGCAAGATGGGGGCATCCCAGGTGAATGGCCCAAGGCATAGCATCCTTCGGACCAGCTGATGGAGCCACTGATCTCACAGTCCAGAGTCATAGCTGGACATCCTGGCTCACCCCGGATGCCTAGACCAGGACCGGACCCTGCCATCCTGGGAGTTGGGGTAATGAGTGATGGCCTTGAGTGAGCGCAGCTGCAGGGTCACAGGTGTTCAAAGGCCAGTTTGAGAACCAGTGTGCTATCCCAGGTTCTCAGGTAGGACACATCCTCCCAGGTTATTGGTCAGAGCACTGAGGCCCAGAGGAACCCAGTTCTGGGGACCAGGACGAACACAGAGCCAATGGTCTGGGCACTGGGACATTGCGGCAGCAGAGGCCTCTAGGCTCTCCTTCCAGCTACTCGCTGATCCATAGCTGCCTCATCTAACTCAGGCATTTTATGAAACCTAAATAACATAATGGACATCAAAGGACAGTTTCTGGGGTGTGAGAGGGGGGTGAAGGGCCAGGAAAGACCATAGGAAGTCAACCTGGGGAGATGGTTGGAGCAGCAAAGCCAGTTGGGGGTTAAGCCAGGGCCTCCTCTGCAGCCTGAGGCAGGGGCACTGAGCCCACCTCCCCTCTCCCAATACTCCCAGCCTGCCCAGGGCAGAGGAGGGGCTGTCAGAGCTGCACCAGCAGCCTCCTCCTCTTGCCAAACTCAGCAGTGTAGAGTCAAGTTGATCTAGGTCTTATAAGAACCATCCTCCGCTGTCTCCTCAGGCTGGGGCCTCTCAGGGAGAACAAGACCCTTAAGACCACAGGACAAGACCTGTGTCAGTCCTTCCTGCTTCAGTCTCCCCATACAAGGCCATGCCAGAGCACCTCAAACTCACACAGGAAGTATAGCCTGGATACCCCCTACCCCCACCACTGCCCTCTGCCCCATGGACTCTGGGACCCAGCCTAATTAGAAACCCCTGCTGGCCTGGCCTCGTCCCCCTCCCACTTCAGAGAGGGTTTCCGCTCCTTTCACTCCCATTGTTCTCCCCCTTCCTTGGCCTTGGGCCAGCCCCCAAAGGCCAGGCTGAACCCAGTTGAAGCTAATCAGCCAGGGAATGGGGGCGTCGGGCTGGAATTCTGGAAGCCTGGCCCTACCCCAGAAGTTAGGGGATTGGGTGTTTCTTCCCAGCCCTCTTTGTAGGAGTGGGAATTAGGGGCTCAGTGAGTGAGGATCAGACAGACCTGGATTTGAATCACTTGTCAGCTGTGTGAACAAGTGATTTACCCTCTCTGAGCCTCAGTTTCTTCATAAAGTTAATTTATGTCACGGTTGTGGGAATTAAGTGAGATATTGCATCATGGTGAAGTCCTCACTGTGGTGCCGGAATGAAGGAAGGACCCACTGAGGTGACTGCCCTGTTCATGCTGAGAGGGCTCCGGGTGGTGGGAAAGTTGTCAGAAGGTACCTGTGAGACAAGGATGAATAGTCCGAAAATGATGCCAGTGACCCCCAAATGCTCTCTCCTCTTTCTGTCCACTTAGTCCGTCGGGCAGGTCAGATAGTGACAGAAGCAGACAGAGGGAAGCCCCCAACACACATATGCACACCCATGGAGACCCCCAGCCCCAGCCCTGGAATCTCCGAGTGACCCTCCAGACAGTGCCCATACCTCAGGGCCAGATATTCCCCAGGAGACTGAGCACAAAGCCCACGTGCCACACAGCCCCTAGCAGCCCCAGATTCCTGCCTTCTAGAAAAGCCAGGGGAACCAGCTCTTTCTCTGGCCAATGGGACTCAGATAATGCGAAGCCTGTCTCTGTTTGCTTTGGAACACTTGACAAGGCAAAAGACTGCCCTTTGATGCCTAGACACCTCATCTGAAAGCCTGAGATGACAAGACAGGGTGGCCCCTGTAAATCAGCCAGTTCTGCTGTTCCTCCTGGGTTTAGGACAGCAGCATCACTTGTCTGGGCCTAAGACTCAATCCTTCTCTCTGTCTTGCTCTGTGCATCTGTCTCTCTGCTCTCCGTCTCCCGCACCCACCCTGCTTGCAGAGAGGCAATGAGGACCTGTGGTTAAGGACACAGATTTTGGAGGCAGACTCCCTGGTTTGAATTCCAGTTCTGCCACCCAGCGGCTGAGTGGACCTTAAGCCTCACATTCCGCATCTATAAAATGGGTTCATGATAACAATGGTACCTCCTTCACCGAGAGGCTGGAACGAGTTAATACAAGTAAAGCCCTAAGAAGGTATCTGGCTCGTAGTGAATACTCAATAAATGCTAGCCCTCATTACTTTTTATTTGTGTCTCTGACAAGCATGTTTGTTGACTCATATTTTCCATGGGTAAAGAGGTGCAGAAGGAGGCATGAAACTCTGTGGTTTAAATTGTCTGTTGCTCCAGGGCCTGCAGGCTGGAGGCTACATCAATAAATGGTTCCTTTTAATCGGGGCCAGTGATGCTCTGATAAAGCTTGACCACAGGATGTAGAACAACCGGGCTCTGTGCTCATGCCCCAGGCCTTGGAGGCTGGGCCAGCACTAGAGCTGAGGCCATTCTGAGCAGGGAAGCAGCGAGGTCCTCAGCCACGGGCCACAGACTAGTGACACTTTTCTATGTTCCCAGTGCCCTTTTCCCCCTGCACCCTTCACTGTCTCACACGGCAAATATCTGGCCTCCATTCCACAGCTGTTTGTACCTCCTGTCATAGGAGGCTCAGGGTCTGAGAAGGCAGCATCTCAGAATCCTCGAACCTTGGAATTATAGAGCTTGGGCATAATATGAGGAGGTTGTCTACACAACTTTGGGTTATTTGTGAAAATAGCCTCTGCTGTCTTCCTGACAGTAAACAGCCCTGCCGGCTCAGGTCCTCCTGCAATGGGGAGCTCACTACCACAAAGACAGTGACTTAAGACTCCCATGTGCTTTCACTTGTTAGGGTCCCATGTCCCCAGGGAGCTCAGAAGGGCAGGATCCACAGCCACACTGAGGAGGAATCAGTCCAGGCCTCCACTGGGCAATTGCCTCAGCTCAAAAGTTTCCTCCACCCCAGACCTGCCTTCTCCCCCAGCTGCCTCATGCTGTGCCTCTACTCCAATAGCCCCTTCCTTGCCCCAAGTGGTCTTTCCCACAGGCTAGCCCTGGTTCCGTTGGGCATCCTGCTTTTCCAGGCTCTCTTCTAGGAGTCTGGGGCCTCAAGGGAGACAGCAAGCCCCCATCATACCAAGCATGAGTACTGACAGAGAAGGGAGGAGAAGAGAAGTGACAGCTGGGCACATCATGCGAAGTGGGCTCCATGACGGGGACACAGAACAATCCCCCCACAGCTGGTAGCACGCCTGCAGCACCCTAGACACCTCAGGAGGGTGTGGGAAGGCAGACGATAATGAGGGCCCCCAGCAGCTCTTTCAAGCAATGCCAAGGGGCTGCCGGGTGAGTTGGTGCAGAGTGGCAGCTGTCACCACTCCTGGCAGGGTACATGTGTCTACATTATGTCAAAACTAAGCTATTCCCAAGGCAGCCCCCAGGAGAAGCCCTATGAGCTGCATTAGACAGAAAGGAAGAGTGAGCCCTCCGCACCCAGGATCCCCTCCTCAGGATGGGAACCCTGAGCAGCACCAGCTCTGAACTCAGCCGGGCGCGGAGTGAGGCAGGTTGGCTGCAGAGCTCTAGCCATCCAGATGTGCAGCCAGGATTCTGCTGTGGAGACAGTTGGAGCAGCAGCCAGGGGCCCAGATGGGCTGCATTAACCTGGGAGCAGGCTCTTCAGGGCCCAGATGCTCCATGTTTAGTCGGCTAGCCGGCTTTGGGCTCCAGATGTGGGCTAGGGGTGGGGGCGGGACACAGCTCCAGATGTGTGCAGTCTGAGCAGGAGTGGCTGCAGCGCTCAGCTGCAGCACCTGGGCCCAGAGGGCTTGGGGCTTTGGGGGCTGGTCCAAGGAGCCTCCCCATTCATGCCCTTTCCAGCACTCCAACCCAAGCCATGGGCCCTAGGGCCAAGAGGGATTCAGGGTTCACAAAAACTGACTCAGGAACCACAGCACCCAAAGACTTATGCTTCATTACATGAGCAGGGACAGAGCCCAGGAACCTGCCCAGGGTCACATAGCCAGAGACAGGGAGGACCTCCAACAGGAGCAGAAGGTCTGAGGTCCCTCAAATAACTGACAACTTCAGGGCTTTGGGACACTTTGGGGCAAATGTCTGCCTGTCCCCACCCCCACACAGGCACTCTCGGCCCCACACAATCAGGTGACCTGGACCTCCTTGGCCAAGCAGTAGAGGAGGCAGGACCCAAGGGGTGGGGGACAGCCCCAAGAGGATCTCAGAGGATGCAGCTTTGTCCTAGAGGCTCTGCCACTCAGCCTCTCCCGAATACAGACAGTGTTGCTCCACTTGAGAAGTGGAGGGGCAAGAGCCCAGCTGGGCAGAGGACCCAGGCTAGCCGCTGACCCCCTGACCCTAGGCACTCAGCTGCCAAGCTGAGGTGGTAAAAGAGGCAATCCTACTCACTGGGTACCCCTCATATGCCAGGCTCCTGTGTGGGGTGTGGTGTCCCCATCTCATAGGTGGACAGCTCCCAGAGGATCCAGCCCATCTAAGGCCATCTGGCCAGGCAGAACCAGGCAGGGCTAGAAGAACACTAGAGACCTTCCCCTGGCCCAGGCTTGGTCTGGGACTCTGCAGGCTGGTGGCTCAACATGGTGTCTGGAGAAAGCCTTCATAAGGGAACCCAGAGGAGGTGCCCTCCCAGGGGACTGGCCCTCCTCTCTCCATAGAGTACATCTGCCCCACATGGTGGGACAGATGAGAGAAGCCCAGAGACCCCTGCATTAGCCCCCAACAGAGTCCTGAAACTACAGCAGCCTCTCTTACTACCCAGGGGCCTCCAGCCCAGAGAACGGGAAATCTCCCAGCAGCCCCCTCCTCAATTTCAAGAGCTACCCCCACTCCCACCCACTTCCAACAGACCCTAGAAATATAGCTGAGAGGTCAGGGACGAGGGCAAAGGGAAAGCTCCTCATCCTCTAAGCTTCAGTTGCCATGTGTGCACAGTGACCCCAGCTCTAGACTCTGAGCCAGGAGGGCATGGTGGTTGCAGTGGGCAGAGGTTGGAGATCAGCCTGACCACAGAGCAGCTGCCAGGAGGCCGAGCCTAGAAGACATCTTTGGGTGGACAGCAGGCCCTGGGCCCCCACCGAGGGGAGGGGTAAACAGACACAGTTACCCCCTGAGGTGATTGGGCCTCCCGCAGCCTCCTTCTAACCCTGTCCTGGCAAAGCAGCCCGGGAGAGGGACAACAGGACTAGCACAGTCTGGCCTGGGTGGGGAGGCTGGCTAGGGGAGCGAGCTGAGGCGAGAAGCACTAATAGGTTATGTCAGGCTAGTGCTCTGGGGAGGGGGCCGCGCCTCTCAGCTCTGGCAGCCCCACCTGGGTCCCGCGCCCAAGAGCTAGGGCCTGGAGAAAGATACTGGCTTGTTTCTGAGCGCAGCATGAGGGCCAGGGAGGAGGCTGCTGGGCCCAGAGCAGAGAAGCCTCATTTAGCCATAATGGCCAAGAAGGTAGAGATGAAGGGACCCCCTGTCAGGTCCCTGTTGGGTGACAAACACAGAGACTTCTCCCCACATGGGCTAGGGGAGTCCTACAGGGAGGAAGCTGCAGGTTCTGTCCAAGCCCACGTGTAGCTTGGCTTGGTGGGGAGCACAGCCCCAGGGACCACCCCTGAGCTTTAGGAGGCCCCTCTCACTTCCTCCTCTGCTCAGACCCTCACTCCAGGGCTCTAAGATCCCATCCTCAAGTCAGGAGACTGATTTCTTATCCCTGTGTTCTCACTACTCTGCCCAGGGTGTTTCCAGCATCCCGCCATCCTGCAAGCTGCACAGTGATAGCCCCTAAAACTGCTGTCTCTCCTAGGGTTGGGATAGGGTCAGGAGCTGGGGGACAGGAAGAGACCTGAAAATGAGCCCCTCTCTCAGGGCTGTGGGATGAACGAGAGCTTAAGGAATTAGAGGGGGACTCAGTGCAAAGGGGGTGGGGGGAGTCAGTGAAAGGCCAGGGTCTCAAGCCTGGGACTGAGGAGGGGGCCCCTTGCAGTCATGGCAGGGCGGCCAGGGCCCTGTGTGTCTTGGCCCAGTGGGACCCCTGGGCCGCCAGGTATGTAACAATTCCAGCCATTTCCTGCCCTATTAATGAGAAAGGGGCTGATATAAATATACGCTCAGCATAAATAAATACAGGCCAGGCCCCGGACTGCATAGCAGACAGATTGCGTGGAGCTGCTGGCCAGCCCTTCAGCCAGTTCCCCCCACC
>NW_006441386.1:6488666-6493739 GCF_000325575.1 Pteropus alecto
ACCCCCCATCTTGTTTTCCCCCAGCAGGCCAAGGCCCCTCCACGCACGCAGGCCTGAAACAGACAGACTGCCTTCCTTCACCCTTGACCTCAGAAAAGGGTCCCCGTAGCTCCGAGGGAGGCAGTTGGCCCCAGAGAGGAAGCTGGGGTTCCCAGCATCTCCTGCACCAGGCCTGGAGCAGATAGTGCTCACGCACAGACTCAGCAATAGCCCTATGAGGCCCAAGGTGCTATGACTGTGCCTGTTTTCAGGTGGGGAAACTGAGGCTCGCAGGGTTAAGGAATCAGCCCAGGGTCACACAGCCAGGAGGTTTCAGGTCCAGGATTCAAACCCTGTAGCTTTCTAACGCCAAGGCCTCTGATCTGCCCACTGTGTGTAGGGGTAGCCAAGGGCCAATTCTCACTCCTCTTCCCTTTCTCCCAAGCACCAGCCCCGGGATGCCAGGGCCCTTGGGAGACCTGGGAGGACTTACATTCAGGACCCAGAGAAATAAGTTTTGTGGAGCCAGATCTCAGCTCAAGTAAGGGCCCTGTCCCACAGATCTGCACACACAGGCCTGGCTCCTCACCAGCCTAAGACCACCTCCCAGCTGGGGGGTCCAGGACATTGTGGTCCCCCAAATGCTAACTGTCTCATCAGGGATCATCTGGTCACCCCACATGGCAACTGAAGCCCAGAGTGGGCAGAGTCTCATCTAAGGTCACAGAGTCAGACAGGGCAGACCTGTGGAGCCTAAGCATCTGCCCCCAACCCGGGCCTTGTCTTTGGGTCTCAGGCTCAGTGTGGGAAGGGCTGTGTTCTCTCACTTGCCTCTCCTACTCAGTGCTGCCCCAGCTCCTCAGCATGCGCACTTCCCAAGGCAAACTCAGGTATCAGCCTGCATCCCAGAACCTAGCCTGGGGCCCTGCCCTGGGCACATATCAGCAGCAGCAGCTAGGGAAACCAGGGCCAAAGAGGGTAGGAGCCTGACAAAGCTCACACAACAAAGGGCAGATCTAGGCAACCAAGGTCTTGCCCTCTTGCTGCAGTATATTCCTCTCTTGCAGGCCCAATTCAAATGCCTCCTCTTTCGGGAAGCCTTCCCAGCCACCCCAGCCCAAAGGAAAGGCTCCCTATCTGCTCCCAGCTCTACTCTGCCTTCAAGCCTGGTGTGTCTGGTAAGTGGGCATTTAGCCCAAGGCACAGCCACACTAGAGAGCTCTCTGCAAGCCCAGTGTGGAAGGTAGGGGCTAGGCCTTTACAAGATGCAGTCTTATTGCCACCAGCAGCCAACAATTTGGGAGCCAACTGTCCCAAAAGGCAAGTTGAACAGGTGGGCATGTGCAGGGCAGCAGGATCCTAAGCCCTAGCTAGTCCCCTGGCTCTGCCCCACCCCCTTAGATCCAGGGCCCAGGTTAAGCCTTCTCACTCTGGCAGGCTGGGCCTGTGGCCTCTTTGCTTCCAGCCCCTACCCCAGACCCTTCTGCTCAGTTGTAGGAGGTCTCAGCCCCAGGCCTCAGTGGATGTGGCAGGAGGGGCGGGAGTATAGCATGTGGAGGGTTAGAGAGGAGCTCCCAGGGTAAAGGCCACCTTCCAAACTATGCCCTTCCATCCCCTCCCCAGGCAGTTCCTCTGAGGCCCAACCCTTCCCGTGCTTCAGAGCAACACTGTGGGAAAAAGCTGAACCGGAAGCTGACCTGAGGGCCTCAATGCAGCCATTACAAAGGATAAGACATACATGTGGATTGACTTGGAAATGGGTGGGTGGTATATTGTCAAATGCGAAAAAGCAATTTGCCTAAAGATATGTGTGATATGATAGGATCTCCATCAGCACAATCTACAGATGTATTATTTGAACAGGCATGAAGATTGGCATATATGCAAAAGATAATATACATCTTCCTTAAGATATACAGCGCACAATTGACCCTGTTTCTCTCAAGTTTAGAACCAGAGAAGAAGAAAACATTTTTACCTAAACATTCCTATTTGGGCCAATTTTTTGTTAATTTAGTGGAAGGAAAAGACACCAGTATCACATATACAGCCTGGCCTCTAACTCCACTGCACAGAGCCTCCCCACTGGTCCTGGCCTCCAGCTCATCCCCCAGCTCCATCCTGTCTCCAGTACTCTCCATGCACAGGCATTTGCCACCACCCTTCGTCTATCCTCTTGGCCTTTAAGGCCCCTCTCCACCTACCCTTCCCTCTCTCCTAGTACCCCAGGCCCCGCAGGCCCCAGCCTTGTTAAGCACCAGCTTGGTCTCTTGCAGCTCAAGGCCCATCCGGCTCCACATGCTGCTCTGGGCCTCCTTCCCATCCCCCAGGTCCCACCTTCAGCAGTGGGCCAACTTCATACTCTTCTGCACTTAGCTTTCCCTGCAAGTTGGTTGTGTGTTCTGGAATCCCAGTTGCATCTACCCTTCACTAGGGCCTTGAAGGTCATTCCCAGCAGGTGTTCTGCCTCACTGGCCAGATGGGAGCCTTTCACAAGCCTCCCCCGAGGGACAGGCTTGGCCTGCTCCTCAAACTTGGAGGAAGGGCCTAGAAGTTTACTCCACACCCTCCCTGGGCCATCTCCAGTTCCATATGGGAGGCAGGGCAGGAATCTGGCCCTAAACTCCCTGGGAACCACAATGGGAGAAGGGGAAAGCAGGGCAGAGCTCTCTGGAACATCAGCTCACACCATCTTCTGGCTTGGGAATGAGTGGGGGGTGATTGAAAGAAGCCATCCCTCCCCCCCACTCGCAGTATCACTCACCTGAGAGCAGTGTCTGGGGGAATCTGACTCACAGTAGCTACATCAACACCCCTCAGCAGGACTGGGCAGCTAGGGGTGAGTGCTGAGATATTGGGTATTTCCCTCTCTCTGGAGGAGAATGATGGATGGATGGATTTGTGGATGGATTTGTGCATGGTGGATGGGTAGACAGGCTAAGGGATGGGTAGATGGGTGAATGGATGAGTGGATGGATGGATGGATGGATACAATAAGTAGATAAATGGATGAGAAGATGGATGAGCGGGAAAATGAGTGGCTAAGTATGTAAAGGAAAGAATGATCTAGCCACAGACTGGCTCAGGAGTAACTACTTAAAGAAATTTTCTAAACTTCTGAAATATGAGGGCCTGGCACCCCCCAGAGGCCAGAGTCTCTAACTACCCGTCTTCTCTAAAGTACTGGACCCAAACAATCCTGAGAACCAGGAGCCTGGACCTAGAGAAAATTAAGTGTTCTGGAAAACAAAAATCTTGGGTCCAGTGCTAGCTCTTCCCCTAACTTACTCTGGGACCTTGGGATTGTTCAACCTTCTGAGACTCAATTTTCCCAACTAGAAATGGAGCTAATCAAATCTAAGGCCTATGTTGTTATGAGATTTAAACAAAATTGCATGTGTAGAGTGTCTGGGATAGTTATCTGGCAGATATCAGGTGCTCGCAGAATGTAATTTCCTTCCCAGAGGTAGCTTCTAAGGCACACATTCATGTACACACGTACACACATATATATGCACACATGTATGCATAGACACACACATACACATATCGCTCCAGGACAGTAGAAAAGAGGGATAGTGAGACCTTAGGCCAGACCAGGCGGATGGCAGATGGGGACATTTATTCTCCAGAAGTTCCATGCTCTGATAAGACTGGCACAGCCTCAGGGGCCAAAGGCTCAAGGAATGAGGACTCGCACAAAGGCCCTGAGGTCTCCTTTGGCTCAGTCTCCTGGGCCTGGGCCAACTGGGCTGTGTGCTCAAAGGCAGCCTGCAGCAGGTGAGAAGCAAGGCAGGTGGTCCAAGTGACAAGATAGACCAGGTGCCAAGAAGTGAGTGCCGTCGTGCTCTCCAGCCACCAGTATAGACGCTTCAGCAGTGCCAGTAGCTCCAGCACCACACGGTTCTCCAGCAGAGCCTAGGGGGAGCTAAAGGCTAGGCAGGTGGAAACTGAGAGCTCAACTAGCGGCACTGTCTGGCTGCTAGCCCCTCAGCCCAGCCTGGGCCATGCCCAGTGCCCCAGGCCTGCCCTCGATAGCCTGCCCTGCACCTTGCCTACCCACCTTGTTGGGCAACCAGCCCAAGCTGCAGCGGTGGGCCTTCCAGCACAGCCTCCAGGTCAGCAGAAGCAGTAGCAAGGCTGCCAGCATCAGGCTGTGCAGACATGACAGAAGCAGGTCCGTCCAGGTAGTCACAGATAGTCCCAGCCGCTCCCAGGTACCTAGTTGCTTCGGGACCAGACCCAAGACCCGGGCACAGCCCAGCATGCCCGCCCACACTAGCCTGGGCACCCTCAGCACCAAGTATACATGGACTTCAATCAGCGCCAGCCCAGCCCGTAGAATCCGGCCCACAGGGCAGGCTGCAAGGCCAGCTGGTGAGTGGTCCTGCTGGCCCCAGGACCCCTGAGCCTCCTGGACCAGCCCTGACAGCCAGTGGTTGAAGAAGATGATCTTAAGGAGCAGAAAATTGTAGAGGTGGACCCGGTTCTGGACAAGCTGCAGGAAGAGGAAGAGAAAATCATCACCCATTGTCACTCTACCTGTCCCAAGTTTCATTGTAGGGGTGGAGCTGCCAGATCACCTTGGGTCCAGCCCTCCTCCTCGAGAGGCCTCAGTTTCCCCACACAAGAATGATCTGTCTACTTCTAAGGACTCCATTCTCAGGAGAGACCTATAGAAGGTATCTCATATTTAGTTTTCTTTCCTTTGGATTTACATGATTATTTTTAATACTCCAGACTGAAGGAGGTTGACATTATTATTATTATTATTATTATTAATATTATTATTACTTAAGGAGTGACCTTCCCCCCCATCCCAGGATTTGAACCCAGGTCAGTTTCTCCTCCCAAGCACTTGGGCTTTCCTGTGCATCACTTGCTTCTTGGTGTCATGAAGGCAGCTGGGAGCAAAGGGCAGTGTCATTAGGGGTAGAGAGATGTGAGGCATGGGAGGCGTTGACAAAATTAATGACTGACCTACTGAGAGGGGTGAAGGAGAAGGAGGGGCCCAAGAAGATGTCCAGATTTCTGTCCTGGGTAACAAGATGGATATGATGTCTCCCATTCACTGGGAGGAAGAGTGGGGTTGGG
>NW_006441386.1:6493755-6511490 GCF_000325575.1 Pteropus alecto
AAATGAGAAACCTTCATTTGACTCCTGGAGTTGAACAGCCCCTCCTCAGACCCTTAAAGCCCCCAGCTCCTGGAGTAATACCAGCCCACCAATCTGGACCCCATGTGTCCCTGTCCACAGGACCATCTGGAGCCCTAAAGGACCACACTGGAGGCAGCCATCTGGGATTGGCTGTGTGCCCACCACAGGGGGCATCAGTTGGAGCTATTGATGGGAAAGGAAGGGAATTCAGGGATCCAGCTAGGGGAGGAATTAATATGAACATAGAAAATGGCAGCTGCCCCCCACCCCCAGTTCATAGTGTTGAGACCAAGGAGGAAAACAGTCTATTATGTCAGAGAAATGGAGTAATTTGCCCAAAGTCACATAGCTAAAAAGTGAAACAGCCAAGATATGAATCCAATTGTCTGTCTCTTTCTACTACACCATGTAATCTCCCCTTTCTACGCACAGCAGCAAACCCAGTTCTGATAACTCGGCCCACTGATTCAGAGATGTGGCCCCAAACATCAGCGTTTGCATATTTTAAAAACATGGGTGGGAAGGGGCAATGCTTAACCCACAGGAGTGATCCACTATAGAGAAAATTCCAGCCTATGGCCTGAGGTGGGGCTTCTAGAAGCTGTCAGATTACGTCAGGAGGCAGGCAGTCAGCTAACTCCACTGGTAAGGACAGGTTTCCAGGTCCAACAACTATAAGGTAGCTGTGAAGAGCTGGGTTTGTGCCCCAACTCTGCCCTCCACCCCTACTCACCAGCACTGAGAGTTTCATTACCAACAGCAGAATCCCCAAGAGGCTGGACCTGAATGGAGGGACAGCCTCCATGTCTGGCCTCCTACCCCTCATCCAGCTGGGAGAGGCAGGGTGACCTCACAGATACCACAGGGTGGGGGCTGAGTTACCACGGGGACCCAGTTGCCACAAGAGACTTCCCTTTACCTGCCCCTCACCCCTTCACTGCACAAAAATTGGGATGTTTGCCTTCCACATCCTGTCCACCTCCTGGTTGGAGACTACCCCTAGGAACATCAACTCCACGAACTGGCCTGCCCGGCACCAGCGCCAGAGAAAGTCCTCAGGGCCTGCAACAGGCAGCTGGAGCAGTCAGTGCAAACAAAGTCAGGCTGCACCTCCCCACATCCTTTCAACTCCTCAAGTATCCAAGGCCCAGGAAATAAAAATCTTTATCCCCAGAGCCACAGGTGACAAAACGTTTGGTGGCTGAGGAAAGCCTCAGCGGCCCAAACCTGAAGGCCTGTACCTACGCCTCTTCCCCAAATTCATTCTCACATTTACTAAAGGTTGGTCCCAGTCACAAAGCAGAGGAATAAGGTTCTGATATTTATTCTCAGATATGAGTGACACCTCAGTGGGTTCTGAGACTCGGTTAGAGCAGGGCAAATAAGAAAATGTGCCTCAGAGTGTCCTGGAGAGGTGCAGGTCCTAGGGAAAAGAGGACAATCTGCTGAGCCAGCCCCCTCAGGGATACGAGAGGCAACAGGAGGCCACAAGCTGCCTGGAGCATCTTGGAGAAATTGCCGGAGACATGAATGATGATCAAAGGCTTAGAATCTGTGAGAATCCAGAACCTTGGTCATCACGTTTCTCACATTGCTTCCCTGTTGGGTCCCGGCAAATGCCTCAGGAGGCTACAGGACGAGGTTCTTATACCTTTTAGAAATTTTTTAAAGCACGCCTCTAGTGCCCAGGCCACTGTGAGTGCAGGGCTTTGTAAGAAGAGGGCTCTTCTGTGCAGATTGGAAGAGTGGGTGCCACCCAGTGCTTGCACACAGTGATTTCAGTCCTTACTTGCTCCCTAGGACCGGGCACCCTTGTACAGGACACAATTTGGCCAACTGTGCATGGTAGCCTGCCATAATGGGTCCCCAGAATGTCAATGATGACCTTTGCCCAGGCAGTCCTGTTCACCCACTTGTTTCCTCCCCTAGAGGTTGAGGGTGGAGTGTGCAAAGTCCCTCCACTCTGTCCTCTGCCCTTGCCCCTCCCTAACCCACCTCCTGTGTCTCCAACACTACAGCACTGAGAGGTCACTGGAAAGACCTCATTTAGCTAAGTTTTGAAGGATGGGTATGAGTTTTCCAGAGGAGAGAGTACGAAGGATGGTCTAGGCAGAGGGAACAGAATGATTCAAACAATTCATCATTACTAGAGCATAAAGTAGGACGTGGAGAAAAGCACAAGGTACGCAGTAAGGTCAGCAAGGGCCACGTGGGTAGTGGTTATTCTATAAAACAATAGGAGTCTTTGAAGAGCTAAGGCAGCAAGGCAACTGGAGATCACTGTGAGCTTTAGAACAGTCCCTCCAACTGCAAGAGGAGGCTAGATTAGGGGTGGCAAAGGGTGGGGGGAATCAGATTGGAATCCACAACAATAAACCCTCCAGGCACAAGATGATGGAAGCCTGGACTAGGGTTGTGGCGCTGGGAATGGAGAGAAGTGAACGGATGCCAGAAATGTGTAGAAGATGAAACTGACAGGGTTGGAAGCTACCAAGAATGGTGAAAGGTCCAAGATTGTACTCTACTTCAGGGGTACCCAATCCCCGGGCCACAGATGGGTACCGGTCAGTGGCCTGTTAGGAACCAGTCCGCAAAGCAGGAGGAGAGTGGCAAGTGAGTGAGCAAATCTTCATCTGTATCTGCAGCCACCCCACCTCGCCCACCCCCCACGCTAGCATAACCGCCTCAGCTCCACCTCAGATCATCAGGCATTAGATTCTCATAGGAGCACCAATTCCTGTTGCCAAAAAGGTTGGGAACCGCTGCCCTACTTGCAAGCTAACCAATCAGCCTGCCAGAGTTTACAGGATGCTAGTAGAAGGCACAAAACTGGTTCAGAGAAGAGGACAATTACTTGCAGCACTAGCAGTAAACTAGGAGTATAAATATTATTTTGCATTGGTTCTTTGAGTCCCAAATCCCACAGGGTGACGTGAACAGGACCAGATGACACCTGAACACCCAGCCAGTATATTACTGAAGGGAAACCCTGAGCTTAGGGAATCCAAGTCTTTTATAATAAGCAGAAAGCAAGCCTGCCCCTTGCTCCTGAGAGAGGTATTATCATGCTCATGCTGAAGAATGCCTGTTCTTCATTCCAGAAGGAGACACCATATAGTCCAAGTTGTTTGCTACACAGACATCCTGGAAAAGATGATAAAGAACAAAGAGCAATCGGTTTCTTGGCAGAAACATGAAAAGCCTACAGAAAAATTGCCTCCCAACAGAGAACTGAATAAGAAGAGAGGTAATTCAAGGCAGGGGTCAGGATCCCCCTCGGAAGCTTTATGAAGGTAGATGGCGGTGCTTCCCACTGAGGTGAGTGGCAAGGAGGGAGTTTGGGGGAGAGCCTGAAAGGTTGCTGGGAGTCAGTGGTGGGGCCTGAAACTATAATTTGCAACTTGTTTCTCCTCCTCTCTTTGGCTTGCCCACACCAGCATCCGGCATCACCATACCCAAAATTTGTCACTAAGGCTTTGAGTTGATGGTACTCAACCTCATATTGACCAAATTTCCTGGACTATGTGACCCTGGCAGGAGCTGGAGTTGAAGAGACCTCGCTCTGCCCCACTGCCCCCAGGGCTGCTCCTCGGGGTACTTCTATCAAGTCCCATTGGGATGCCAGGGCCAAGTCTCAGTTTCAGCTCCAGCAGGAGCTGCTACGGTGGAGCTCCCGCAACTTGAATCCTTCATCAGGGAGTCCTCCACCCCCTTCTCTTTCCTACTCAATACCCGGGTTCAAGGCCATACCAGCACTGTATAGCTGTGTGGCCTTGGACAATATCTCTCCTCCTGACCCTGTCTTCACCTTGCAGGGTAACAGGGAGGACCAGGTGGGATAACAGTTACCAATTGCCGCTGCCTCGCCCGACGCCAGGGGGAGCCATTCCCCCGTCCCTGACCCGCACCGCGGAGATTCCGCTCCCCTGCCCGGGACCGAGGGCGTCAGGAGTGGCAGGAAGCGCGCCTCGACTCCTCCCATATCCAGGGCCTATAAACTCTCAGGTGGGCTCCCCTGCGGGTGCAGGACCGCAGCACGGCCGCAAGGGGACAGAAGACGCTGGGGGCACGGGGTCCGGCGCATCTGGAAGCGCTGAGCAAATTGGTGGAAAGTTTTCGGTTTCTAATTTGTCCTTTCTCCGCCTGCAAGGTTGATTTGCCTGTGACAACAACGTGTGTCATCTAGGAAGCTCGCCCTGTGCAGGTCCCATCATGGCTGGATTGCTGAGGACGAAACCATCGAGAAATGATCAGGACCGGTGTTCTCCCTTCTTTCACATTCTGATGTTAAAACATCACTTCATTTCAAAACTTCATTTTTTCCCCCCAGAAGTACACAAGAATGATAAGAAAACCTTCGTACTTATTGGAACCTGTATTTTTTCTTTCTAAAGATGGCTTTATCAAAGCCAGTTTAAATGCAAGAATGATTAAAAACTGATGGAAGCATGAGAAACTATCCTAGTTAAGGGGACAGAGGAGTTTGAACGGACCTCTGCGGCTTAATTACAAGTCTATGCTCCCGTCCTTAGTTTCCTTATTTGCAAAACTGGGATATACTTCGCAGAACCTACCAGGTGAGGTTATGGGGAGCAGTCACTGAAATAGGGTCTGAAGTGCTTTGAACAGTGCCCGGCCGCACACCAGTGCTTGGTGGCTAGTGGGTAAGTGAAATCAGCATCTCTGGCTGAAAAGGAACTCAAGAATTTTTAAAAGCAAAATTAACTACAAAATTACTTTAAATATGTGCAAATTTGTACAAAGGAATGATTTCCAGGGTGTACAAATTTTATTAAATGCGGAAATATTTATTTCAACCAAATTAGTTTCAGGCAATTCACTGGGAGTCTAAGACTAGATTTTGAAATTTAAAAAAAAAAAATTCACTGCCAAATATAAACAAAAGTCATTGCTATTGTAAAATTAATTCAAAATTTTCAAGTCTTTGCTGAGGGTCACATTGAGCTGTGAGCTGCTTCAGGAGTGTCTTTAGGAGTCAGCAACACAGCAGGAGACATCAAGACCAAAATCAAGAACTACCAGACTGCCCCTTTGGACAGCCGCTTTCCCAACCAGGAACTGCTGGCGGAACTACCTGGACTTCCACCACTATAAGAAAGCAATGACCACTAAAGGGGGTGATGTCTCTGTGTGCAAATGGTGCCAGCATGTATACAAGTCCCTCTGCCTGGGTGTCAGCCTGGGTAAATACTTGTAGGAAAAAAAGAAAATTTTTTTAAACACAAAAGTGAATGAAATGCTTTAAAAGTGTTCTTTGAAAGGTTATACAGTTTGCCAAACCACTCCGCTGTTCAAAAACACTCACCCCCAAAGTAAAAGTTCTGATAAATGGATGAAACACTAGGAGTCTAAGACTAGATTGCCAAGTTACACCTGTGAGGTAGAAAAATCAATATATGAAAAAACCAGCAATAACAAATACAATTTTCACCAATTTATTTATTGATCAGTTTGTTCAGAACCAATGTGTTTAGCATACTTGTTTTCTGCCAGCTCACCTAGACCTCTCTCTGAGAGCTTCTCTCACCCACAAGCCACCCATCTGCAACCACAACCACCCCCTTTTTCTCTGCTTGCTTTTTTTCTTTACAGACCTCTTGAGTCCTAAAGATGGGTGTTCCACCATCCATCGAAGGACATTTAGGTTGTTTTTATGTCTTGGTTATTGTGAATAACGCTGTAATGACAGGTGAGTGCAGATATCTCTCTACGATCCTGATTTCAATATCTTTGGATAAATACCCAGAAGTGGGATTACTGGATCATAAGATAATTTGATTTTTATATTTTGAGGAACCTCCATACTGTTTTTTATAATGGCAATACTCATTTACAGTCTTACATTATGTATGTGTATGTGTGTTTCAGCTTTTAAAAGGAAATCTTACTGTTTGTGGCAACATGCATGGATCTGGAGGACGTTATGCTAAGTCAGTGGGAAGCACTGGGAGGCAGCTGCAAAGTTCACTTGCCCACCGCTCACCTCCTGCTGAGCAGCCCTGTTCCTAACAGGCCACAGACCCATACCGGTCCGCAGCTCGACTGTGCTAAATGAAATCAGCAAGACGCAGAAAGAGAAATACTGATCTCGTATATGTAAAATCCCAAAAAGCTGAACTGTTAAAAACAGAAAGTGGAATGGTGGTTGCCAGAGGCTGGGGTTAAGGGAAATGGGGTGTTGTTGGTCCAAGAGTACAGTTTCAGTTATACAAGATGAATAGATCTAGAGATCTAATGTGCAGCATGGTGATGATAGCTAAGAGGATAGATTTTATTAAATCTTCTCGACACGTACTCACAAATGGTAACTATGTAGAGGTGACAGATGTGTTAATTAGCTGGATGGTAATGATCATCTCACAACGTATATGTATATCAAAAGATCAAGTTGTACACCTTAAATATATACGATTTTCATTAAAAGGAAAAAAAGAAAACGTTTCTCAGTGCCCTCTCACCTGACCGTTGAAACCATGTTGTTGAAAGGAGTCCTGCAGCCACCTTATCACCCCTGGCAGCCACCAACCATCTAGTTTTGGCCCTTCTTACCCCTGCCCCTACACTGGCCTAAGTCATTGATAAATTCTTTGTTGCTGAACCTGATATAGAGACATCATGAGCAAAGTTGAAAGGTAGTGACAGTCTGGGAGAAATGTTGGCAACCCAGGAAACAGTCCCAGAATATCCAGACTGGTATCCAGAATATCCAGAACATCTAAGGAACTCCTGTAAATATAAAGATAAATATAATAAAATCAAGTGACTCAAAAGAACACAGGCAATGGCAATTCACAGAAGAGGAAACCCAAAGATCCAATAAACTTATGAAAAGATGTTCAACTACATTAGTAATCGCGGGAAATGCAAATTAAAACCACAATGAGATACTATCTCATACTCACTTGCAAAAACAAAAAAGTCTGACAACATGCTGTACATTGATAAATCCGTGGGGAAACCAGAGCATCTGACAGGCTCATGCCTTGAGCCGGCAGTTCCATGATGGTTTTCTGATCTTGAGAGTCACCCAAGGTAACAGATCTGTTGTACAAAACCACCCATTACACACACGTGAAACTGAAGCAAGGAGTTAGCAAAACAATAATTACCCTTACTACTTGCAGTGCACTCTTTTATTTTCTATTCATTCTATTTCACAACCAGTTGAATTGTTTTCGCTACTCCCTAATGCATTACAAACCCCAGTCTAAAAAGCGCTCCTTTGAGAAACATCTATTTATGAACAAAGAAACACGTGCAAAGCTATTTATGGCAGCATTTTCTTCCCATCGGTAGAGAAATGGATAAATGAACTAGGTGTAGTTGTCTAAGGGATGACTAAGCAGTGTTTAAAACGAATGAGATCTATGTGCATCAAAGTGGAAAGATCTCAAAAACATAGTGTTACCTGAAAAAGAAAAGTTACAAAGTAACAGCTATAAAATTATTGCATTTATATAAATTTTTTCAAACCCATTAAGCAGTATTATACATTGTAGTAAAAATATAAAAACAAGTCTATGGCCCTGCCACCGTGAACACGTCTGATCTCATCTGATCTCGGAAGCTAAGCAGGGTCGGGCCTGGTTGGTACTTGGATGGGAGACCACCTAGGAAGACCGGGTGCTGTAGGCATTATATATATACACACACACACACACACACACATACATACATGTAAATGAGTCCTAGAAGGTCCCCACCCATTCATGGCGGCTGCTGGTTCCATGAAGCAACAGACAGAGGAAGTCAGAGGGAACATCAACTTCATCTTCTTTTTCTACTTTTGAGTAACCTGAAGAATTAATGACAAAATGCTAACATTTGTTTATTTGGAGTGGTAGATACCTGAAGATTGAGAACCTGAGCCAGTCAAGCAAAGATCTGAAGGAAGTGTGATCCAGGCCCCCAAACAGCTGGGCAAAGGCCCTGAGGTAAGCGTGGCATGTTCCAGGAACAGCAGAGGCCTGATAGCGGAAGAGGAGGAATGAGATTGGTAAGGAATTTTAGATATTACAAAGGCAAGTAGTATGACAGATTTTGGAAATGGATGGACATGAGCTGGGAGAAGAGGGACAATGAAGGGCTAACGAGGCCCTGAAACCAGCTCAGAACAAGAAAATACACAACCAGTTATCAGGCAGGCTTGCGGAGCCTCCCTCATTCCCCCAAGGTCAGAAGCCAGACAGACAGGCAAACAAACGAACAAAAATCTCCTTGTGCCTGGTACCTTCCTTATCCTCTCCCCGCCGTTCCTCACTTCTCCTGGTCAGTTAACTGCAAATGACCATTATATGACTGTACTCTGGGGGCACTCAACTGGTATAGGCAAAACTAGTTAACTGGACATGCACCTACCCTCAAAATTTCCAGGGTACAGGCCCCAGCTTGGAGTAGGAGGGTCTAAGGGAGGGGCAGAAAATTCATGCCATTTGAGATTGGAGGAACAGAGGGTAAAAAAAGGAACCCTATGGCCCATATAAACTCTGACCCTCAGCTTCTCAGGGCCCTCAATCCTCTACTGAGGTGCCTGCTTGGACTTCTCCCAAGTGTACTCTGCTTGCTTGCTTTACTTAATAAAATCGCGTCTGCTTCTGCTTGCTACTCTTTGCTTGCTGTCTTTCTCCTCCAAGCATCGGACCTCCACATAAATATTTCGTGGGGGATCCAAGGACTGAGCCCATGACCCCCACAATGCAGACACTTCATTGCTGGTAACAAGTTTATCAAATTTATACTGTAAAACATCATTCCAGTTGGGCACATTTTTATTAACTATTAAAGCTGAGTGATTAACAGATACATGGGGGGTGGTACCATATTAATCTCTTCTTTTGTGTGTGTTTGAAATTTTCCAGAAAGACTTTGAAAATAGTTATCAACACTACCTCTGACTTCTGTGAGGAAAATGGACTGTGGGTGGGGGCAAACAGGGAGGTAGGGAGGCCAACGAGAAGGCTGCTGCAGGGTGAGAGGAAACGGTGGGTGGGACCAGAGTGGCAGAGGTGGAGGAAAGAGGCCACAAGTTTTGCTGATAGACAGAATGTGGAAGAGGAAAAACATGGTTTCGGCTGAGCTCCCAGGTGCACAGTGCCTCAGAGGTATTTGCCTAGATGGGAGGCCAAGGGATTTGGGAATGTGGGAAAAGGGAGCTGTGTTTCAGCATATCACCAGAGACCTGTGGCCTCCAAGGGAAGATGTCAGGTGCATAAGTCCAGAGTTCAGAGGAGAGTCAGGGCTAGGAGTCACTTCTTTAGGAATGACTGGTATATAAATAGTATTTAAAACCTCGGGACTAGATGAGATCACCTAGAAAGTGGGTGTTGATAGAGAAGAAAGGGCCCAGGACTGAGCCTGATGGATCTCCTACCTTGAGGTGGAGGAGAGAGGGGAGGGGAGAGGAGAGGAGGGGAGAGGAGAGGGGAGGAGAGATGGGAGGAGCAGCTTCTGGGGTAAGAGGAACCAGAAGAAAAGGAAATTTCTTTCTCTCTTGTCCCCTCTTATCCCCTAAAATCTCACAACTTATCAACCCAGATCAGCCCTTTCATGGCAGCCCTTGACACTGATCAAGACTCCAGCTCTCGCCTAAATAATTGCAACAGCCTCGGAACCTGCAGTCTGTCCACTCTTCCCACCGCCTTCTGGAGCCATCTTCATAAAATGCAGATCAGATGCCGTAACTCCCCATGGTTCATTCAGTGTTAGAAACCAAGTCCCAGCCTAGTGACCACACTCCTTGTGGCCTGGGTCCTGCACACCTGTGTATAAGACAGGCACACGCATTCACATATACCGAGGAGCAGGAGCTGTGGCTTGCTCCAATAGCCATTCCCCTCCCCGCTTCCTTAAGGCAGCCTTCCCTTTCCACACAGGAGCCTGGAAGTACCAGACCACACTTTCCCAGTCTCTGGGGTTTCTGGAAAAATACCACCACCATCCCCCAAATAAAAAGGGAGAGACCAGGAGACAGGGCCCATCCCTAGCCTGCTTTGGGGCTTTATATGTGGAGCACACACGAATGCTTGAGGGGTTGCCACCATCTTGTGACCAGAAGTTACTGACAGAGCAAACACAGCATGGCACACGAGAGAATGGAACTTGGGTCCTTGGTAAAATCAGTGGGCCACTGGGCCAGCCTTGGTACTTCCAGTGGCCAACCATTGGATTTCTTGTAAGAAGAAATGGCAAACCCTTAATATTTAAACCACCCTAGGGTGGGTTTTCCATTCTTGCACTCAGAAGTATCCACCTGACACCACGTCCTCGCATAAGCACACGCCTCTCCTCAGCCACCCAGAGCCCTTGGGCATTGGCTTGGACGTCTGTGAGACTGTAAAAGACAATAGCTTTGAAACATGAACTGATGCTTTTGCTACCACTCCTCACCCCAAAACTATTTTCTGTTACCCAATCTTTCCCCTATTTTGGCAACAGCTTGACTGGGTGGTATCCACTGCTCTTGAGGAGGATCATTTTCAGTAAAAGATATAGAAAAGCTTTTGAGTTCCAAAGCTTAGGACTTGAGTGGACTGAGGATTAGAGGAAACAAAAACACTCGATGAGTCAGAGAAAAGCTTATTGCCCCAAAGCTAGCACAGGTTCCTGGGCTCTGGAGGGAAAGGAATCGAGTGGGCTGTGGAAAGAGAAGTTGGTGGGGTCTCGGAGGAGCAGAACAGCACAGGAAGCCACCAGCCCCCACTAGTGTTCCCCCAGCAAGTCTCATCCTCCATAAGGCCCAGGAGCCATCACTGTAGGAGCCACGTTGGTGCCCACAAACTGTGTATATAGCCCCTGTTGCTGAGCTGGACATCACTGAGGGGCTATGAGGACAGATATGCAGGCCCCCAAGGACCCCCACCAGGTCCTCTCCTGGTGTAACCCATGCCACTTTCCGATAGTTCAACAGGGCTATCCACCTTATTTGAAGGGTTATTCCTCACTGTGAACATCTCCACAGCACCCACCCAGGCCTACCCCAAACAAAGGAGTGGTCCTGGACACCCAGAGGAAGGATGGTGGCTTAGAACGCAAAGCCCGCACATGGATACTGAAGAGATAGTGAACAGAGCTTTAACAGGAGAACACACCCCTCCTTCACCTCCCCTACTAGCCCAGGTCAGAGTAGGGGCTGTTTCTGACTCATCTCTGTGACTCCAGTGCCCAACCCAGGGCCTGGCAAACAGTAAATGCACAATAAATATTTATTGGCCTAAATGGAATATGACACTGCAGAGATGGGGCCCACACAGTCAGCTGGCTGAGCTAGTCACCATCCCCAGTCTTCCTCTGCCCACTCACCTTCCAGTGATGACTCAGGAGTGGCCATTTGACCCATTCTGGTCAATAGGATGAAAAAGAAGTCATGGGGCAGGGCTTCTAATAAAGCTTTTGTGACGATGAATAGACTCCCTAGCTTTTTGCCCTTTCCCTTTAGTCCTGTCCAGAGGGTACCGTCTATGAAAAGGTGACAGCCATGAGGACAAAGGCCTCCATGCAAAAGGTGGCAGAGAGGGAAGATGACCAGAGTCTGGGATCCTTAATGGCATAACTGAGCCCCAGACCATACTGACCAGTTTCAGCTTCCTTTATTAAACCAGTAAATCTCTCTTAGTCACTGCTATGCAGGTGTTATTTGCAGCTGAATACACATATTCACCATACATCTTTGGACTAAGACAGATTTGGGTTTAGATCTTGGCCGCTGACAGCTGAAATCGAGGTCTCCTCCACTCCCTCAAAACTGCTCTTGCCAACGTCATTGTATTAAGGGAAATGACAAAGCTATTACAATAGACAAATTCTGAAATCACGGTGGCTTAGCACAATGAAAGTTTCTCTTTTTCATGTTGTTAACCTACAAATAAAAGGCCAAAGGGAGAAGCAACAAGCATTTGAGATCCAAAAGAATAGCTATGCAAGAAGCTGTCACTACATGAAACATCTACAAGAATTTTTTTGAGTGTATTTGATTCAAACTGGTAATATATGCCAGGGAGCAAGATCTCAAATGATTCCCAGAATGGCAATTTGCAGGATTTTTTATGCATTTAAGATTAAGGAGGGAACTAAGGCAGATTACATCTAGGTGGGAGAAAGCAAGATGAGTGAGGACTGAATTATAGGTTAGTTAAGATTATGTGCCCTCTTGAGGGTGGTCACACTTTAGAAGGAGGAGTCTGAAAGGGGGCATTTCAAAGGTATGTTAACCGACCAACATGAACAGGACTTGCTTAAGGCAAAGGTAAGCCTTTTACTGAAAAAAATTATATGCCGGGTGTGACTACCTACCATGACCTACCCAGTTAGGAATTTATGCTCAGATCACTCTGTGAGGTTATTTTCCATAGAAACGCCCCCTTTTTTATGTCCACAAAGCTATTATACACTGATTTAGACAGACACTCAGTGTTCCAAATAGGAAGTGAAGGCAAGGTATATTTATGAGAAAGTAAAAGGGAATAATTATACGAACAGAAGGAAGGAACTTCTATAGGTGCAGATAAGCTAACATAATGATGCTAATTCTAAAGAATGTCTTTAATTATCAGCCCAGTAGTTATAATGTCTGCTTTGCTGTTAGCTTCGCAAACAGTTGTTTGGAATGCAATGTTGCTTTAGGCCCAGTACAAAGATTATTTTGCCTAGTTTTAACATTCCAAAAGTTTGAGAACTAAGACATGCAAGGCAATTCTTCTGGGATGGCAGGTCCAACTTCAAAAAGTAGCTCCATTTATATTAGTTTTCACAATGTTACAGTCCAATGCAGATTGGTGGGTAGGGCACGGCTCCACACAATCATTTAGGGTCCCAGACTCCTTCATCTTATAGCCCCACTGTCCTCTGGGTGCCTGGACCCCAGTTCCACAGAGGTCATACAGGAGGTGTTTATGGTCCAGGTCTGGAAATGGAACACTTCACCCCTTCTAAAAAAACAACATTCGACCAAGTAAATTTGAAGATCTAATTGGTTTTTTAAAGTGCTTCATGAATTGGGCAGCATTCTATCTAGCAACTAAAGGAGCACTTTGAGGAGTTGTACAAAAGGGAAAATTTTTGTAGGCGGAAAGAGGATGGAACTAAGAAGTTAAAAGAGTGGATTATTTCAGGCAGGACACCTTTCCTTAGGGGAAGGCAGGGGGTTTTATCAGGCAGATTACTAGTGTCTATCAGGAAATTTCAGACTGATTGGTTTCAAATTCTACTCTTGAAAGAGGCTGAACCTGCAGTTAGGTTAGTTGTTAAGTTTTGGGTTGGTGACGTGAGTTAGCAAAAGTGACTCCATTTTGGCCTGTTGTTTCTTTTTTCAACACCCTCGTACACATTCTATAGGCGAGAATTCAGCCACATGGCCACATCTACATGCAAAGGAGGCAGGAATACACAGTCTAACTTGGGAAGAAGAGGCAAACTTGGCAACTGGTGTATAGTAGCAGGGTCTATCTAGGCCACCAAAGACCTCCACATCTCTATATCCAATGCTTACTTCTTAAGCTTCATTTTATACCACCTCTCAGCAATATTGGGCAATGTTGGCCATCCTCCATCTTTTAGAAATTTTCTGTTCTTGGCATCCTTACTAACTTTTTCTGGGTTTTCTCCAACACTCTTAGACACTCCTCTTTCACCCTGAGCCCTCTCATCTTCTCTCCCTGCACAATCTCACCTTTACAAGCTGCCTCAATCACCACCAGCTATACTCATGACCCTGAATCTGTCTGCAGCCAGACCTCTCCTGAGCTCAAGACTCTGCATCAAACAGCCTCCTGGACATCTTCATGTAGATACCTCAAACTCAACACCCCCAAACTGTTAATATCCTCTTAGCCCCAAACCTGCTCTGCCTCCTGGGTTCCCCTGCTGTGAATGGCACCACCATCAACCCAGTGGCTCAAGCAGAAATCTGGCACCACTCCTAACATCTTGCTTCCCCATGCCACACTACTTCAGACATCACAGCCCTGTCACTTCTACCTCTTAAACATCTTTGAACTTCATCGACTCTTCTCCATGGCCATGACCTCAACCTAAGTTCATGCTGTGAAAATAATATAGTTATGCACCACTTAATGACAGGGATATGCTCTGAGAAATGTGTCCTTAGCCAATTTTGTCTTGTGTGAACATCATAGAATGTATTATACAAACCTAGATGATATAGCTTACTACGCACCTAGTCTATATGGTATACCACAATAGTATATGGGGTCCACTGTTGATGAAAATGTCATTATGTGGCACATGGCTATAAATAGGGCCACTTCAAAATGGAGTTGAAGCTGCCATCCCAGAGGAACTGCTTTGCACATCTTATGCCTCAAACCTTTGGAATGTTAAAACTGGGCAAAATAACCTTTGTACTGGATCTAAAGCAGCATTGCAAACCAAAAAACTGTTTGCAAAGCTAACAAGAAAGCAGACATTATGACTACCAGAATGAAAATTGAAGCTGTTCTTTAGAATTAGCATCACTACATTAGCTTCCTTGTACCTATAGAAATTCCTCCCCTCTGTTCAAGTAATTATTCCCCTTTACTTTCTCATAAATACCCTGTGTCTTCACCTCCTAATCAGAACACTATTTGAGTTTCTGCCAGACTTTTATACACTTTGATACTATTATGAAAACAGCTCCAAAGAGCCCAGGAAGAGGAGGGCCAAGGATTTTGCGGCTCAGTGGCTGGTGGTGGAGGGGCAGACTGCCAGCGCTTTCCTTTGATTGGGTATCTTTTTTTTTAAGAGAAAGCCAGTCATCAAGGGTGGTGGAGGCGGTGTCATCGCCGTACAGGCCCCGCCCCGAGTTCCAGCGCCCACCCACCCCCCGCGGCTCACGTTGGCGGTGAGTCCCTAGCCTCCTCCCCACCACAATAGAGATCGTTCCTATCTGGAAGCCCGATCACCGATCACCGCAGCTGGGGGTGAGGAAGTCGGGACTGGCCCGCCCCCCGCAGGAACATCCCTTCCCCACGGCTGAACTCCAGGTGTCCAGTCTCTCCCTTTTTGTGCTAAGTGTCTCCGCTGGTGAAATGGGATTGCACTGGTGGCCTAGAGAGGCCGCATCCTGACAACCTAAGCTGGGCATGGCAGGTGGCGGGGAAGGGGGTGGAATGGAGATTAAAATGAGTTTCGGGACAAGGAAGCCTGTTACCGCAGGATGATGGCTCAGGAGGAGGGCCGGAGCCTGTCCGAGGTGCGGGTGAGGGTCGGAGCCTCACATGGCATCACCGACCTGGCCCACTTCTATGACTGCTGGGCTCCGGACTATGACAAGGTAAACCAGCTGGAGTCCTCACCTCTGCCTTCCTTGCTTGTCCAGCCTCAATTTTCCTATCTATACCATGGAAATAGATAGCCTTGTATCCTAGGGCAGCTTCTGAGAATGAAGTGAAGCCTGGGCACAACCTGCAGTTCTGACTCCTCTTAGACGAGCTCCTCTTCTGCCTACCCACAGCAGCCTTGCCCTCTGACCAGCCTCATCTCTCCACAGTGGAAGTCCCTAGAGATCAGGCGCCAAGACCTCTCCACTGTGGGACTGCAGTCCACACAGAAGGGCTGCCTGGAGGAGGTGCCATTGAGGGGTTACTGTAGACTAAGCAGAGAGCCCTGCCTTGGCCAGCAGAGCATATCCTAGCAGCTGGCTGGTGGCTGATTCTCCAGTCCTTGGCCCCTTGGCAGAGGACAGCACCTCACGTCCGGGTCTCCTTTCGCTGCAGTCTCGGCAGGTCCCAGACTGCCAGCTCCCACACACACACACATAGCTTCGCCTGACTGACTCCTAAGCCACCCACCTGGAGGTCCCGCAAACACTGGGGCACTGGGTAGCGGCTGGCTTAGCACTCTGTCCCTAGGATGTGGCCGTCCTGCAGTACCGTGCCCCTCGCCTTGCAGTGGACTGCCTTACACAAGCCCTTTCAGGCCCACCCCACACCGCCCTGATCCTGGACGCGGCCTGTGGCACTGGCCTGGTGGCTGCCGAGGTGAGGCCTCTCTAGATCCCCTGCCCTCTCTTCGGTCCCTCACTGGCTCAAATTTCCTGCCACTCCTGGCCCTAGAAATCTGCCTCTCCCCTCAGACTCACTAGTTCCAAATACTTGGGGTATATCCACTGCAGGGCCCACTGCCCTCCCTGAGGTGCAAGGACCCAGCTGGGAGGTGGCAGATGTGAACCGTGACAGTGTCCTCCACCCCAGCTGCAGGCTCAGGGCTTCCTCCAGCTACATGGGGTGGATGGGAGCCCAGGGATGCTGGAACAGACCCAGGCCCATGGCCTCTACCAGCGCCTCAGCCTTTGCACCCTGGGCCAGGAGCCTCTACCCAGCCCCAAAGGTACTTCCCCTCCCACCCCGACACCCCAAGGCCAACCCTCTAACCAAGTGCACCTTGACAGAGCCTCTTTGTCTTGCCAAGTCTCCATCCCCCTTGCTAATCCCTCCACAAGCCCCCTCCCACACTGAGCCCCCATTCCCTTCTGAGCACCCCAATGCCTCTGTGAGCCCTCTATCCCACGATCTGACCTCAGTCCAGGACTAGGTCAGACCTGCCACATCCCCCACGGAATCTGGATGCTGCAGACACTAGCGGCTGGCCTGGTCCCTCCCCAGGGCCCACCATGGACGCTGTCCTCCAGGGTGGTCTGAGGCCACACTGGAGACAAACTACCACACCACATCCACACACCCCACGCAGGGACCTTTGATGTGGTGCTAAAGGTAGGTGCCCTCAGTGATGGCCAAGTGCCTTGCAGTGCGATACCTGAGCTCCTCTGAGTTACCAAGTCAGGTGAGAAGCAGCCCGTCCAACCCCACACACATCTTCCCTTCTCCACACCCACAGACACAAGCCTCAGAACCCCTGAGGCCAAGCAAGGGACAGGGTCCTGCCCAGGGTCCCATAGCCTAGCCTAGCATCCCAGCCACCAGCTGCTGACCCAGGCAAACAGGCAGGGCAGACAGGTGGCCCCTTGCCTGTTATCTGTTAAGCAATCTGAAGCAACTCCACTCTCTGCCCTCTGTTCCACACCTGTAAGCAGAATGACATAGTCCCTTCTGAATAGGATTGCAGTGAGAATTGGGTGAAATAATGTCTCTAAGTTCTCTAATGTCTATTAGTCCTGGCACATAGTAGGGGCTCAGTTCAGTTGCCCTATCCTCTATCTTCCTCACAAATTCATGGATGGCTATTAGGTGAGTCTCTTTCTTTTTCCTGGTCTTGGTTGTCTCATCTGTGAAATGGGATTGATTATTGAACTCCTACTGTGTGCCTTGCCTGTCCCTGCCTCTGCTCTGGGGAGAAAGTACACACTCTGCTTGCTGGGCTCTCGATGACCAGCCCACCACATCCCAGGAAGGGACCAGATGAAAAAGACTGGCCCGAGATGGGCCGACAAGGGCTGCGAGTGCTCAATGCTCCAATATTTCAGAGAAGAGAGTCATTTCCCAGGGCTGGGATGGGCAGTGAGGGCAGTGCACACAGGGTCACAGCCTCAGTGGAGTCACAGGCAGAAAGGAGAGTGGTGGAGCTTCTCCCTTTCCCCCTCACCCCCACTGGGCCCAGCAGGGGCCTGCTACACTTCATCTGTAAAATGGGGCTACTGTGCCAACCCTGCCCCTCAGGAGGGCTCTGCCTATTAAATGAGTCCCAGAAGAGGTGACACGGCTTTGGCTCTGCAGTTCTCTCACCTCAGGAAAGATTGACAT
>NW_006441386.1:6511598-6517563 GCF_000325575.1 Pteropus alecto
GAGTGACATTGTCCCTGTGGAGGACAGAAATAAGAAGAAACAGGACAGAAAGGGCCCCGGGGCACTCTGAGTTGTCCCTGAGCCAGGCATAATAGGGCTACAGATGTGACTTTATGACTCCTCCCAGGGTGGTGGCCCTCTCACCTCTAACTCACCTATCAGAAGACTCACATTCCCAAATCTGGGCCTTAGCCAAATACTGACATGTCCAGGACTCAATATCCTCATCTCTAAAGGGATTGAAACACAGAGCTCAGGGCGTGGGTTGGAGGCTGCCCATGAACAGAGGTGGCGATAATTCCTCCAGATGGGGCCGTGGGAAGAAATCTTCATGGAAGAGGAGGTTCGGAGCTGGGCCTTCAGGATAAACAGGATTCGGAGGGGTGGAGAATGGAAAAAGGACATTCCAGGCCAAGGGCAGGGAGAGCCTGAGCAAAGGACAGGAGGTGGGACCCGAAAGGTGAGCAAACCAACCTGGCTGCCCAGACAAAGCTGGGACAGAGATGGGGAGATGGCAGGTGGCCCATTCCCCAAGGCTGGGTGTTCTCATCTGTCCTCCCTCCTAGAATCCCCAACACTTCACCAGGGTTCTGGGCACACACTGTTTCCTGTGTACGGGCTTCAGCCTCTAACAAATGAAAGGCTTGAACAAGGTGTTTCCAAAGGTTAGGCCAGTTCTAATTTTTTCATAATTTCCTGAAACCAGTTTTTAAAGTGTTCCTGTTCCTGCCACAACACAGTGGTCCTGCCCCTCAACGACGCACTGCCCAGGCCTCTAGCCCTGCCCTGCCCACCTCCGCAGCGGAAATCAGAAACGTACAGTCTTCCTGTGCACAAGTCCCATTTATTGTAGAAAATAACAGTAATTATTGTGACAAATAGATCTTAAATTACAAAACAGAAACCGCAAAGTTCGCAGGAAAAAGCCTCAAGGCTTTCTGGGATGAAGGCCAGAGAAAGACCGTCCCCGTCCCCCCTGTTTGCCTCAGGCTGACCAATGACCTTCACAGGGACAGCAGATCCAGAAGTGGCCATGAGAGGCCCAGGGTACTTCTGCTGAGGCTTCTGTCTCAGAGCACTGGGAAGGGGTACAGGTAGCCAAGGCCACCTCTATAGCTGCCTCCCCCACAACTACCCAAACCAGTTTGTAGCAGCTTCACCCTCCCTTCTAAACCTGTCTGTCAACTCTGTGTAAACTCTGTGCTCCACAGGCAGGTGGATGAGAGAGGCCCCAGCCTTTCTCATGGCCACAGGTTTCCACAGGATCCAGGCAAAGGGGGTGGGGAAGATCAAAGAAGGGAACAGTGGCCAACAAGGGTATGGGCTGGGCATCCACTCAGAGGCAGAGCCCAAGTAGAGTCAGGGCTGAGCTGTCCTGGCCAGCAAGAGCCAGCTCCCCACTCCACTGCCACACCCTATTGCTGCCACAGGCCTGTATCCGCCGGCCATTCAGAGGAGGGTGCCTCGGAAGTCTCTTTCAGTTCATCCTTGCTGGTGTAGAGAAGGCCTTGGGAAGGTGTCCGAGAGGGCCAGTAAGGGCTAAGGGCTGCCGGCCAACTGCCTGGCTCAGTTCCTGTTTGCCCAGCCCCCAGCAGCCTGTGGCAGGGCCATCCTGAGGTCACAGGCCGAGCTGAGCTCAGTCCCAGGAAAAACAAAGCCGACAGGGAGAGCTGAAGGGCGGTACCTTACACGTAGTTGCTGGTGGGGGCCGAGCGAGCGGCAGAGTACTTGGCCGAGTAGGGCTTGTCAGTGCGGGGTGGGCAATTGCAGCAAAGCAAGGCGCCACCGAGCATCATCAGGCCCGCGGCTGCCCAGCCCACGTAGAGCGAGGCGCCCATCTCCCTCTTCTGGCCAGAGGCCACCAGCGGGTTGTAGAAGTCGCGGATTATGGTGTTGGCCGTCCAGGACACGGGCACCATCACCAGCAAGCCAGCCAGCAGGAACACCACGCCCGCCACGATCATGGTCTTGGCTTTGGCGCTCTCGTCCTCCACGCAGTTGGTGCACTTGCCACCCACCACAGACAGCAGCACACCCAGCACAGCCAAGATGATGCAGACAACCATGAGGGCACGGGCCGCCTGCAGGTCCTGTGGCAGCGCCAGCATCGAGTCATGCACCTTGCACTGCATCTGGCCAGTGCTCTGCACCACGCAGTTCATCCACAGGCCTTCCCAGATGGTCTGGGATGTGACGATGTTGCTGCCGATGAAGGCTGTCACCCGCCACATGGGCAGCGCACAGCTCAGTATGGCTCCCAGCCAGCCCAGCACGGCCAGAGCAATGCCCATCACCTGTAGCCCCATGGAGGCCATGGCTCAGCGTCTGCTGGGGTCTAGAACCTGGAAGTCTGTGGAGATCCGACCCTGGGGCTATAGAAATCCGAGTGCTGAGGATGGACACTCAGTGTCCGCAGGGAGGCCTTTCACTACAAGTCCGGAGGCAAAGCCAGTTGGAACAGCCACTGAGTGTCTCTCCCAACGATCAGAAGCACAAGCCCAGTGAGTGTGACCAGACCTGTTTCTTCCTGATGACAGCTACCACTCGCTCTCAAGCTAGAGCTTGGGGCGGTTATAAGTCTCTTCAGAGGGGCGGGAGCAGAGGGAGGTGTTTCAGTCCCTGGGGCCTGCCCCTGACCAGTTTCTCTGGATTCCTGAGCCCAGGCCAACAAAGACACTTTAAGGCCCCAGCCCTGGGCCCCTTAGTCACAATCTCAAAGGAAACTGCCCTCTCTCCCTGCCCCCAGGCCCATGCTGAGGTCAGCCGGGAGACAGACACTGAGTCACAGCCCATGGACATGCACGGGGCAGGGGGACGGCCAGGCCCGGCCAGGTTCAGGGCCTGAAAACCAGGGTCCCCACACCCTGGGGCTCCCTCATTCCAGGCTTGGGTGGGTGGACAGGGGTGGGGATTCTCAGAAAGACCATCTCAGGATGAAGTCCTAGGAAGGTCAAAGAGTAGCCCCACCTTGATTACTGTTGTTGTGTCTTTATCAACCTCATCACTGGCCCAATCACTACTATTAAGATTTTCATCATCCATACATTTGCCTTACCAGCAGTGTTGGCATTAGCCTGATGAAGTCCAGTTTGAGGGAACAAGGAGCAGGGAGCTGGGAGTCCTGGGTCCCTCATCTGCCCTTCCCATCTCTCACCACCACCAGTTTCCAACCCTGCCAGAGGAGGGGAACTTGGAGGTGATGCCCGTCTGGCCAAACAAAGAAGGAAGCCTGTCCTCCATCACGGGAGTTTCAGCCAGTGAGCCCCGTTCCTGCCCCGTTCCTGCCGGGACTGAGCCTGCTTGGCCAGAACTGGGTGGGGAAGGTCACCAAGAGCAAGCCATGCGCCAGTCCCTGGGGACATCAGCCCAGCAAACAGATGTTTACTCTGTGAAGACACACAGAGAGGGAGTCAATAAAGCCAGGATGGGTGCAAAGTCTCATGAGACTTCGAAGGGGCAAGAGAACTCAGCCTGGGGGGAGGAGGAGTGCTGGATAGGGGGCTTGACCGGGAAGAGACACTGCATTCGTGGGTTATACTGCAGAGAGCACTGATGACAGAAATCTCCACGAATGGGTCCTCCTGAAGTTGTGCAAGGTAGCAGGACTGGGTGAAGGAAGATATCCGAGGAGAGAACATTGAGGGCAAAGGTACCTCGAGGGGGGGAAACGCAGCTCTCTGGGAACCAGAGGAATCCAGTCTGATGAGAGACTGTGGTAATGGGGGAGGGGCTGGAGTGACAGAGCCAGAAATTTCTGTACCAGTTGTCACAGACCCAAGCCTGGGGTTGTGCTCAGAGGCACTGGGATGAGCAAGGGTACTGGATGCGAGGCTGAGAGGTGTCCACACACCATTTAGAAAGGTGCCACTGGAAACAGGGTAGAAGTGAAAGCAGGGCTGAGGTGCCAGAATCTAGAAGGACCTGGTTCAGGGCAGGGAGCGAAGGGGACCTTGAGGAAAGGGGCATTACAGGGGTGAGAGAAAGTGGCTGGAGCTCATCCCAGCTGGATCAAGGGAACTCCTCTCCTTCCATATGGCCACTAAGTGTCTCTCTCCCTGCCACCCTGGAGAGAGGGGGTACTCAGGGGCCAGGACTCCAAAAAGTTCCTGAGCCCCCAGCATTTTTCAGCACTGCCCTTAGCACCATGGGGTGGCTGTGTGTCTGATTCCAACCAAGACGTGATCTTCCTGCAAGAGAACCATCAAGCATTTGCGATTTAGGTTGAAGCCATCTGTGAGCCCTCGGCACATGAGAGGTGTTTGAGACAGGTGTGTTGACTGCCTCATGAAGCACGGGCTGCCTGGGACACTCTAGCATACTGGAGAAGTCGAGTAAACACATCTGTCTCCTCTGCTAGGCTGGGGCTCCTGGAAGACAGAAACAATGTCTTATTCGACCTCAGAACTCCATGCAGGGGTTGACACATAGTAGGTGCTCAATTAATGCTCAAGGGGCCCAATAACACAGGAGGCATTCTCCAGGTTTCCTGTGCCTTCCTGTATTCCTTCACGCCTTGCCCTGCCACAGGTACTCACACCAATGCAAACAGGGATGGTTTCTGCCTGGACCACACCTCCCTGGGGTTTACCTTACAAGGCTATGAGGAACAGCACACAGGGAGGCCTGTGGGCTGAATAGCAGAGATAACTACCCTTTGAGATTGACAGTAAGTGCTTTCCTTTAATGACTTCATCACAGCCTGTCAGTATCAGAGCAGGAACTCTTACTGCCTTTGCACAAATGGGTAAACTGAAGCCCAGGGAGGATGAGGGCTTGCCCAGGACTGGGTGGGCACTCCATCACTGGAGCCTCCTTACCCAGGTGCCCTTTACCAGGAGGGAACCAGCCCTTCAGCAAGCTTTCTGAATATAGAAGTGAGTTAGCTAAGTGGCCAGCTCCCTACTCTCACTCTGCCCCCAACCCCCAACCCTGCCAACTTCCTGTCCTTGTTCTCCTGGGACACAGCCAACTGGCACTTGGAGAAGCAGAAGTGGGGGGAAAGAGAGTACACAGGCCCTAGAACTTTCCAACAGTGACCTAACAGAAGTGACTAAGAAGCTGTCCTTCCCAGCCCGGCCAAGTACAGCAGAGGTGGGTGAGGGCAGGTGCAGGAGGGGCCCAGACAAAGGGCAGGCTCAGGGCAGGGGAAGTCTTCAAGGGAGCTCAGGTGTGAAGGAGGAGCTGGAGAGGGATCTTGGGGGACCTGTGAGCAGCTCTGCACTTGAGTGGAGCTGGAGAGATATTTGTTGATGCTGGATTTATCCCAGAAGCCACTGGCTGAGTCACACCCACCTGCTGTAGGAAAAACACCAGTGAAGCCAAGGCACTTTTCCTGTACCCACTCTGGCTCCCTGAGCCCGGCCCTCCCAACAGCTCAGACAGCCTTTTACTGCGACACTTTATAATGTGTCTGCCATTCATCGCCTTTTTTGGGGGAGCAGAGAGGGCAGGGTTAGCATTTATTTCTTTTTCTTTATCCCAATATACACTGTATAATCTGATGTATATAAAATTATATTATACATGCTGGGTTTTATGAAGAACAGCCCTCTCCCCAACCAGACCAGTGTGCCCATCCCTTCCTACCTCATAACCATCTTACCAGCCCTGTGACCTTGGGGAGGCTGGTTCCATCTCAGCCTCGACTTCCCTCTATAAAATGAGGATGTGACTGACTGTCCCTCCCCTATCTAAGGCAGATATGAAATGAGGCTGAGATGTGAAAATGCTTTGAGCTGAAAAAGTCAGTACTATGAGGAGTGAGGGGTTCATGGCACAAAGAAGCTACCGTTTGGCTCTGGTCCTGCTCATATCGGGTACACCAGGAGGGAACTAGGACTTCTCAGACTCCTGTCCTCAGCCAAGTCCTTAATCACAACACACATATCACACAAACACACACACACACACACACACACACACACACACACACACTCAAAGTGCCCTCCACCCAGCTCCCTGCACA